>NC_135232.1:701396977-701701977 GCF_051348905.1 Ranitomeya variabilis | reverse complement strand
CAGCGCGGCGGCAGAAAAACAACTTTTACAGCAAGACTTAATTATACATAGGGCTCAGAGTTATGATCGTACATTGAGAATTGGAATTGTACAACGTAAAGTAAGCAGAGATCACCTGGGAGCCGGAATCTGAAAGGTTGAATCATGTATAATTTACCTTCCCGAAGCCCCATGTTTATTCATATCGCACACCTTGCTCATAATCGGTGATTCACTGCGAAATGGTTCTAGATACTGTAATTATTGCATTAATTGTAAGGTTCTTCTAGCTGATTGCCAATAAGTGATGGGTGAACTGATGTAAAGAAGCTTTCCTTTTCCACTGGAGACTGTGAAATTGGTACCAAAATCAATATTTTCATTACAAAAAAAATGACATTTTCTTTAAAAATCTGCTGTAACATTAAAACCTATTTTGTGCCTATGGTGCTTGTTAGGGGGTTGGGATATATTAGGCAGCAAGTGAATAGTCAATTCTTGAAGATGATGTGTTGGAAGCAACAAACAAGGTCGCACATTTAGCTGCCATGTATTGCAACACAGAAGCAGAGACCCCCGGGCTCCCTGCAGCGCAATACAAGCTGCCAGCCAATCACAGGCCAGCAGCAGACATCAGCGTGCCCATGACTCGTGGAGCATGGCAGTGATGCCCTGAGCTGCCTGAAGTTAGTGGAAGTCAGCTGCTGGCGTCTGCGCGGGCTATAGAGGAGGACATCCCCAGTCGTAGGAGCGGGGGAAGAAGACAAAAGTAATTACTTGTTTCTTTTTAAAATGTACTGGAGAAGACAATGGAATGGGGTCAGAATGATCAGATCAGAATGGGGGCATTATACCACGATGGGGTCCATGAAGGGGGACATTATATACCAGGAAGCGGCACAGGGTGGAGGACATTCTTACTGGAATGTGCCTGAATGGGACATTATTACTGGAAGTTGCCCAGGATGAAGGCCATTATTAAATAAAGAACCCAGGATGGAGGAAATTATTATATAATTGGGAACATTATACCAGGAAGAGGGGTGGCATTATTATTGTAAGTGGCCGAGATGGGGACATTATTACAAAAAGGGGCCAGAACAGGTGACATTATTACATGGGGTGCAAACACGCATGTCATTATAGGATCTAGAATACTACAGGAGCCCATATATCTAACCAACATGTATGTGAGAGCCCAGGTTCAAATTTTGCTCTTGGGCCCATCAGACTCCAGTTACACCACTGACAGGAAAAATGGGCAAACTGGTCCAAGAAATGACAACCGTTAAACAGGCAACAAGGTCATGGTTGCCCATTAATGTGTGGGGACAGAAGGCTAGCCCATCTGGTCCAATAGCACAGATGAGCTCTTGTAGGACACATTATTAGAAAATATACTGCTGCCCATGTTAAAAAGGTGTCCAGCCATGCAGACAACACAGTATGGGGGCACAGTATCCGAAGAGTATTCAGACTGTCCATGGTGACCGCTATGTCCTATAATGGCCACGTGATCAGATCATCAGAGTAGGACAATAGAGCAATGGAAGAAGGCGGCTTGGTCTGATGAACAGGCATATAATCATGCTCTATCTCAGGATAGAAGTACTCTTTTGCAAACCCACATCAGAAACTCTACTGACAATCCTGATATTACTAGAATCATTGGCACTTTTGACTGCCAGAATAAGAGAGTGTTGGGGATCCTTAATAAATATTGGGATATCCTAACGTCTGATCCTCCTTACTTGTCAGAGACTGTGGGACCGCGACCAATGGTAACCTTCAGAAAGAGGCGATCCTTCAAGGACAATTTGGTTCACAGTTTCTTTAAGAAATCGGGACCAACGGTCACCTGGCTGGACCGTAAAATCTGTGGTTTCTTTCAAATTTATGAAGCCCTGTAAATGTGTCGTGAGTTCCTCTAATGGTAAAAAATTCTTCCTCCGTGAATTTTCTAATTGTGAAACAACCGGGCTCGTTTATGTAGCAACTTGTAGTTGCCCGAAAGACTATGTGGGCAAGACACTAAGGGAGTTCAGGCGGAGAGTGGGGGAACACATTGGGGATATTAGACACAAACATGATACCCCTATTGCCAGACACACGAATGAGACTCATCAGGGTAATGTTGATGAGATTTTATTTAGTGTCATTGAGGTGGTAAAACAAATCCCAAGGGGGGTAGTTTTGACAGATTGTTCCTACAGAAGGAATGTGCATGGATCCATCAGTTTTATTCAGTCTCAATGAGAATCTATATATATAATTGTCTAAGGGTTTTTCCGTCTGTCTGTCTGTCTGTCTGTCCTGGAAATCCCGCATCTCTGATTGGTCGAGGCCGCCAGGCCTCGACCAATCAGCGACGGGCACAGTCTGCCGCGAATTCGCCTCCACCAATCAGCGACGGGCACAGTATCGACGTAGATGTCATAATGGTTGCCATGGCGACGATGATGTCATAAAGGTTGCCTCGACCAATCAGCGACGGGCACAGTCTGCTGCGAATTCGCCTCGACCAATCAGCGACGGGCACAGTATCGACGTAGATGTCATAATGGGCTTATCTATATATTTAGAAAGGGTCTAGATGGCTAAAATGCAGCATCTTTATATCTTACCTCCTGATGATCCACCATGGAGAAACGCATTGAGGTTTCATGATCATCATCAAATCTTAAGTACCTTTAAGCTTACTGTTATCAACATTCAGCACCTATCCTGTGCTTTATATGCCATTTAAGGCATTTATCTTTTTGGCATTTTTTGAATGTTTATCTGCCTTACGAATTGTTTAATGGCTGTCCCTTTGTTAACAATTGAGTGATATTAGGGATCCCAAGGGACAGCCATCGTGGAGCGGGGACAGCTATTCCACTGTCCAGAAGGGTGCCAACCTCTGCTTTAGGAAGGCTACACAGTAATAGGGAACAGTATAGCAAGGTACTATATTTATGCACTTGTCACTTTATTGTTGTGTTGTTAAGCTGACCTCTTTTTTGCACATGCTTTCTATTTTTGCCTACCTGGTTATCAATCCTCAAACGGCAATCCCTATACACTCCTTTCTATGTTTGTTTAAATGGGTGACGTGATTCACCAACATAGGGACATCTAGGAGACTGAGGGCTAGCCACCGAGGAGCGGGGGCACCATTATCATATTGTGTCCAGGGTGCCAATGTCCGCTGATAGATAGGCATTTGATAATAGGTGACAAATATATAGGGTGTTGTTAGCCAGCACGGTTGTTTGGTCTATGTATGTTAATGTCTTAATTTTTAGGCATAATAAAAGTTATGTTTTATCTTAAATATCTGTGATATATAAGGTTCCATATTAATAATTTTGGCTTGGTCTGATGATTCACAGATTAGATGGCCAGGTGAGTGCGTGTCGTAGGGAAGAAGTGGCACTAGGGTACACTATGGGAAGAAGACAAGCCATCAGTGGCAGTGTGATGGGCAACATTCTGCTCGGAAACCTTTGGTCCTGGCATCTTGTCCATGTAATCTATACCTCCTACTTAACTGTACAGGCCAAATACATACCATCATGGCAGGGGTATTCCTTATGGCAATGCCCTCTTTCATCAGCTTAAGGCCCCTACCAAACCCCAAAATATAAGATCAAACTGATGAGTAGAGATATTCAAGGCAAATCAAATTTGCATCTAGTTTTACCAAAAATTTGGATTTGACCCATGTCTATACTTTTTTGCAATGTACCTCGACCGGCCGCCATTATAGAAGAGGGGAAGAAGTTTAAAAAAAACATATCCTTACCTCTTCTACACATTCCTTTCCTGCCAGTGATCAATGACATCCACATGACAACACGGAGGCTACATAGCGGAAATTCTGTTTGGTAGTGGTTGATGGCCCAAGATGAAGCTAGAAGATGGAGTTCAAAAGAGCTGTTCAGAACAAATAGGGAGAAGACATAAAAGTTCATAATCACTGCACTCGTACTATGAAGAAGGCTTGATTCAAGTGAAATTGTTTATTGAAACAAAATGTTGTGGTAGAGCGATAGGCAAAAACGTTTCGGCCAACCCGTGGCCTTCATCACAATATCGCTGAAACAGATAAGACAAAAACAACAATAAATAACTATATACAAGCAAGAAAAAATTTCCAAGCAAGAAAAATTTACATATGTACAATCTAGAAAACATGTCAAGACCATAGCCGAAATGGAATTATATCACAGGAACTGTCAGTACACATAAGTAGAATAAACATGTTACAAGGATGAAAAATAGAGCGAGGGGTTTAGAGATGCACAGTATATGGTACAGTAATGTTTATAGCGAGACGGTAAAAAACAACAGTGTAGCATACCCTTATGTGAAGTTCTTCCTTATAATATATGCGGTCCTGCAGAGGATAATAGGACATAGTGAGCCATACAATTGTAGATACAAGCAGGTAGAGCCAAGGTTTGGTCCCTTAAAAAGATGTGAGATGGGCAGGCATTGGTATACATGTGTCCGAGGGCCCAATCCCACTAGTGGGTTAACATAATACAGTATGATCTGACATATAGGAAATTGATTCTATAAACTAGATTGATTATATACGCCCCCAATAGTGATAAGAGCCAAGATGTGGACAGACAGGATAAACCTCTATTGAGTCTCCCCAAAAGGTCATAGTGAGAAGGACAAGGATTTCAATAGAGCTGATCAGAACAAATAGGGAGAAGGACAAGGAGTTCACAAGAGCTGATCGGAACAAATAGGGAGAAGGACAAGGAGTTCAAAAGAGCTGATCGGAACAAATAGGGAGAAGGACAAGAGCCAATTCAATTTGCATCAAACGTCTTCGATGCAAGTCGAATTCCCCTTCTCTCTCCCTGAATTGTTTAGTCCAAAATTAAGAGATTTATTCAACTCTAATAATGACTTGTCTCCAAATTGTCAATCGGACCGATCCTCTGTGGGATGTGCTAGAAAAACAATGTCTGATCCATGGAAGCCACAACCAGCAGCTTAGGCTACTTTCACACTAGTGTCATGCACTGCACGTCGCTATGCGTCGTTTTGTAGAAAAAACGCATCCTGCAAAAGTGCTTGCAGGATGCGTTTTTCTCCATAGACTTGCATTAGCGACGCAGTGCGACGCATTGCCACACGTCGCAACCGTTGTGCGACGGTTGCGTCGTGTTGCGTCGGACCGTCGCCACCAAAAAACGTTGCATGTAACGTTTTTTGGTGTGTCGTGCCCGTCTTTTCCGACTGTGCATGCGCGGCCGGAACTCCGCCCCCGCCTCCCCGCACCTCACAATGGGGCAGCGGATGCGTTGAGAAACAGCATCCGCTGCCCCCATTGTGCGGCGCTTTCACTGCTTGCGTCGGTACGTCGCAACGACGCAATTCGACGCTAGTGTGAAAGTAGCCTTACTTTCTAGGATTTGCTCCAAACATCTCGTGTCAGATATGACAGGTCTTGTGGGGTCTGGTCATTGACATTCCTACATCTAATGATTTTATATATCTATAATTTAATTACCATTATAATAAAAGTTAAATCTTACCCCTGTATTAAGACCGAAGAAAATTGAGCTCCTATGATCCGAGGAAAGGTCAAATAGGCTTCATTAGGTATTCCAAGAAAAAAGGTTATGCAATAATGCAACGCATTTCGGATCACTTATGGATCATGCTGGGAAGAAGGAACATAAGTGATCCAAAATGTGTTGCAATATTGTACTTGTACCTTTTCGGTTTTTCATGGAATACTTAATGAAACCGATTTTACATTTTATTGTATCATGGAAGTTGGATTTTTTTCGTTTCTCTTAATTGCTACACAGACAGTGTGATCCGTGCACCTCGTGGACAGTTAGCTGGACTTTTTTCTTTTTTTATGACTCCAGTATGTGTAATATTAACATGTAAAAAGACAGATTCTGCAATTTCCCGCCCGATAGTCACAATGCCAATATTAAATCCACATCAATATTTCTGCTCCATCTGTGTTCGACTTTTATTTTGTTGCCGATTTTTTGAATCAACTTTGCACTAAAATTTTCTCCCACATTCCCCAGGTCTGAACCTGATCTATAAAGCTGTCGGTATAACGTTTATTTAGAAAATTCTCAAAACTTGGGGGGCAATGGAAGGGGTTAACTCCGCAAGAACAATATGCCGCTATTGAACGGAATAAATTCCCGTAGAAAACAATCTATATGCCGTTTGAGCTCATATATTATCCCGTTTTCTCAGGAGGCGGTGGTAGATTTTTCTTTAAATTCTAGAATGAATCAAATGTTTTACTGCAGTGCACAGAGGATTAGTATTCTAGAAGAGTGCGGAAACTGTGTAATAGCATAACATTGAAATATTGAAAAGGAGAGGTGGTAGACTTTTATAAATTTCACTTGAAATCCAGGAAGAATGTAGACATGACAGGATCTCACGCACGTCCTATGAAGCCCTCCTGACTCCATATATTGGATCCGCACAATGACAGAATCTGCAGCCCAACGCTCATATTTGGAGACTGTAGGATCATTTTTGGACACTGATTGTATGCATTTCTCCCTGGCAAAGTCCGTGCAATAGTCTTAGCTTGGGTTTCCATTTCTCAGTTGTGTCCGGTCATTCGGACAACGGGTGATGGAAGGTTGTGCCCTAATCATGTGGCCGTAGCTGGATGAGAAAATGACGTACGTAGAGTTTTCTGTTCTCTAAAACCAATTTGGCGAAAAGACAAGGAGGAATAAGTGGATCCAAAGGAAGATTCCAGTACACAGGATTAGCGCCATGTCTGATGTCCTGGATCATTGTCAATCACTGCATACAAAACTATGGGTTCATTCCCTCTGTTCGTGTACCTCTGGCCCTTCTGTACTATATTGGAGGAAAAAATACTCCAGATGATCTGATCAATGGAATTCTAAATGCATAAAAAATATATATGTATATTTTGTGTATACAGCTAAAAGATCTATGTGTCTCCATGGTTACAGACTACGGTGTGTAGTCTGAAGTCGTGTTCCTTCCTTGGTGAATTAAATATTGAAAAGCATACCATGACGGCTCCTTGCCTGCTACATGTCCTCAGAGCCAGTGCCAATATGGCTTCCCTAAGTTGTACCTTCTGGTCTCTCAGAGCTCAGGACAATGAAAAGAGCCTGGTATTAATAATCTTTTATGGATGGTGGAACGATAGAATCAGAATTGGTAGACGGCAATACATTTATATCTATATAACCATAGGTTTTTGTTAGATGGTTACCTAAAAAATGAAAAAACAATATGGAAAAACAAAGTTCATCATCTCCTCACTTCAAGGTAACAATAGTAGCTTGTTGGGTGCACGGCACATGGACAAGAGTGAGGTCCGGTTCCCAGGATGTGAACAAGGTAAAGTAGATAATTCCAACATCCGCCATTGACATAGTTAAAAAACAAAAAACGTGATCGCTTTAAAATTTCAAAAACAAAATAATGTTTGAAAAAAGCTGTTGATTCTCAGGCAGCACCACAACCGAAGATATGAGGCATTACATAGTGAGCATTGAAGTAAATGGCCAATGTTTAATGCCCAGCCATGTTGGGTCCTCCATATTTAGTCTAGGTCAATTATGAAAGTCCATAACGAGATCATCGCCATTGACACAATATGCAATAAGGGATACTTGAATTTAACCTTTCAGAACAAGACCCTCTCATCCTTATAAGTAAAGCAAAGAGCAGTAAACTAAAGGAAAATAAGTTTTTCTTGGTTACATATTGCCAACATATAATTGTGCCATTAATGCGACTCCAAGATATTCCACTTCCTTCAGATATTATACGGCCTCTTGTAATTCTTTCCTCCACATTCTAGAGTGGAAAATAAGAGAACGATAAAACAAAAAAGGTAATAAAATGGATTGTGTGTATATAATATGATGGCAGAAATGGGATGGAGGAAACAGTAGTTCTATGGGGACATTTATTGTGAAGATAATGGGACAGATAATATATCACTAGCGGAGGGGAGATATTATATACGTAGAGTTACAGTAACTTAGTATCTAAACAAAATGTATAAAAGAGTAAACACCATTATAAACACAGAAGTACTGTATACAGAGGCTGATGGCTTGGTATAGGATATCATCAGCTGAAAAAATATCAACAGTAAGTAGAAACCCTTGAGTTGTTCTCCTGTCAAGTTTTCATAGATCACTTTCCACTAATTGCCACAATTACCAATGTCCCAAAAAATGATCTCTTGCTTTATCAGCTGTAGGGGTTTTGGTCATTTGGTAGACGTGTGGATACACACAAGCACATGTGTTTTTATAAAAAGAATAAAGTTTAGTGTCCTTCATAAATTTTACAGCACTAAAATGAAAGCAGTCCTTTCTTCAGCACAAATTAAGAACCAAACAGCCCTTTCTTATGCACAAATGAAGAACCAACAGTCTTTTCTTCAGCACAAATGAAGAACCAGTCATTTCTTCGGCACAAATGAAGAACCAAACAGTCCTTTCTTCAGCACAAATGAAGAACCAGTATTTTCTTCAGCAGAAGTCAAGAACCAAACAGTCTTCAGCACAAGTGAAGAACCAAATAGTCCTTTTTTCAGCACAAATACATAACAAAAACAGTCCAATCTCTGGATATGGCAGAGGAAATGAACCATCTCACCAACTTGGTATTGGAAGAATGTCTCAGGCTGCAGTACAGAATGTGTACCTGCTTTGTCTTTCACCAGCCTCAGCACACCACTACCACCTGAGCTAGACCAGGTGTGTTTTATTAGGCCAGTAAAACCCAGATTGAATAATTGAAGCAACCTTTCCCACCCAGACTCTTTTAGTCGCTCCTAAATCACAGAACCAAAATCCAAGTCAAAACAAAACATCTTAGTAACACATTTGCCATCCAGGACTGTAACTCTTGCTTTCTTACATAGCCCACTTGAAAAAGTGTATCTAAGGGTGGTTTCATACTATGCTCCAATGCCACAAAGATTTTAAAAAAAACTTTGCTGAAAAGATTTAACCCCTTCCCGACCCATGACGCCTATGCGGCGTCATGGAATGATCGCATCCCTGCAGATCGGGTGAAAGGGTTAATTCCTATTTTACCCGATCTGCAGGGAGAGGGGGAGTTGTACTTCAGCCTAGGGGGGGTGGCTTTGCCCCCACGTGGCTACGATCGCTCTGATTGGCTGTTGAAAGTGCAACAGCCAATCAGAGCAATTTGCAATATTTCACCTATGAAAATGGTGAAATATTGCAATCCAGCCATGGCCGATGCTGCAATAGCATCTGCCATGGCTGGAAATCATGTACTGGCCCCCCCCACCGCCCCCGATCTCCTCCCCAGTCCTCCGTTCTGTCAGGTACCCCCCTCCGTCCCCCTGTTCGCTCCCCCGTGCTCCTGTCCGCTCCCCCGTGCTCCTGTCCGCTCCCCCCGTCCTCCGATCCCCCCCCCTGTGCTCCGATCCACCCCCCCACCACCCCCTCATACTTACCGATCCTCCCGAAGTCGGTCCGTCTTCTCCCTGGGCGCCGCCATCTTCCAAGATGGCGGGCGCATGCTCAGTACGCCCGCCGAATCTGCAGGCTGGCAGATTCGTTACAGGTACATTTTGATCGCTGTGGTAGGTTCTACCACAGCGATCAAAATAAAAAAATAATAAATAACCCCCCCCCTTTATCACCCCCATAGGTAGGGACAATAATAAAATAAAGAAAATATTTTTTTTTCTTTTTCCACTAGGGTTAGGGTTAGAACTAGGGGTAGGGTTAGGGGTAGGGTTAGGGTTACGGGTAGGGTTAGGGTTAGGGGTAGGGTTATGGCATGTGCACACAGAGCGGATCGGCCGCGGATCCGCAGCGGATCGGCAGCGGATCCGCAGCGGATCGGCCGCGGATCGGCAGCGGATCCGCAGCGGATCGGCAGCGGATCCGCAGCGGATCGGCCGCGGATCCGCAGCGGATCGGCCGCGGATCCGCAGCGGATCGGCAGCGGATCCGCAGCGGATCGGCCGCGGATCTGCAGCGGATCGGCCGCGGATCCGCAGCGGATCGGCAGCGGATCCGCAGCGGATCGGCCGCGGATCTGCAGCGGATCGGCAGCGGATCGGCCGCGGATCCGCAGCGGATCGGCAGCGGATCCGCAGCGGATTGGCCGCGGATCTGCAGCGGATTGGCAGCGTATTGGCCGCGGATCCACAGCGGATTGGCAGCGTATTGGCCGCGGATCCGCAGCGGATTGGCCGCTGCGAATTCGAAGCAGTTTTCCATCAGGTTTACAGTACCATGTACACCTAAGGAAAACCAAATCTGCTGTGCCCATGGTGCGGAAAATTCCGTGCAGAAACGCTGCATTGTATTTTCCGCAGCATGTCAATTCTTTGTGCGGATTCCGCAGCGTTTTACACCTGTTCCTCAATAGGAATCCGCAGGTGAAATCGGCACAAAAAAACACTGGAAATCTGCTGTAAATCCGCAGGCAAAACGCAGTGCCTTTTACCTGCAGATTTTTCAAAAATCGTGCGGAAAAATCTCACACGAATCCGCAACGTGGGCACATACCCTTAGGGTTAGGGTTGGAATTAGGGCTAGGGTTGGAAATAGGGTTAAGAATAGGCTTGTGGTTAGGGTTACGGATAGGGTTAGGGGTGTGTTGGGGTTACAGTTGTGGTTAGGGTTGGGATTAGGGTTACGGTTGGGATTAGGGTTAGGATTAGGGTTGGAATTAGGGTTACGGTTGTGTTGCGGTTAGGGTTGTGGTTAGGGGTGTGTTGGGGTTAGGGTTGTGATTAGGGTTATGGCTACAGTTGGGATTAGGATTAGGGGTGTGTTGGGTTTAGTGTTGAAGTTAGAATTGAGGGGTTTCCACTGTTTAGGCACATCAGGGGTCTCCAAACGCAACATGGCGCCACCATTGATTCCAGCCAATCTTGCGTTCAAAAAGTCAAATGGTGCTCCCGCCCTTCCAAGCCCCGACGTGCGCCCAAACAGTGGTTTACCCCCACATTTGGGGTACCAGCGTACTCAGGACAAACTGGGCAACAACTGTTGGGGTCCAATTTCTCCTGTTACCCTTGCAAAAATAAAAAATTACTTGCTAAAACATAATTTTTGAAGAAAGAACAATTATTTTTTATTTTCACGGCTCTGCGTTATAAACTTCTGTGAAGCACTTGGGGGTTGAAAGTGCTCACCACACATCTAGATAAGTTCCTTCGGGGGTCTAGTTTCCAAAATGGGGTCACTTGTGGGGTGTTTCTACTGTTTAGGCACATCAGGGGCTCTGCAAATGCAATGTGACGCCCGCAGACCATTCCATCAAAGTCTGCATTTCAAATGTCACTACTTCCCTTCCGAGCCCTGACGTGTGCCCAAACAGTGGTTTACCCCCACATATGGGGTATCAGCGTACTCACAACAAACTGGGCAACAAATATTGGGGTCCAAATTCTCCTGTTACCCTTGTGAAAATAAAAAATTGCTTGCTAAAACATCTTTTTTGAGGAAAGAAAAATGATTTTTTATTTTCACAGCTCTGCGTTGTAAACTTCTGTGAAGCACTTGGGGGTTGAACGTGCTCACCACATATCTAGATAAGTTCCTTGGGGGGTCTAGTTTCCAAAATGGGGTCACTTGTGGGGGGTTTCTACTGTTTAGGCATATCAGGGGCTCTGCAAACGTAACATGATGCCCGCAGACCATTCCATCAAAGTCTGCATTCCAAAACGTCACTACTTCCCTTCCGAGCCCCGGCATGTACCCAAACAGTGGTTTACCCCCACATATGGGGTATCAGCGTACTCAGGAGAAACTGGACAACAACTTTTGGGGTCCAATTTCTCCTGTTACTCTTGCAAAAATAAAAAATTCTGGGCTAAAAAAATATTTTTGAGGAAAGGAAACACATTTATTATTTTCACGGCTCTGCGTTATAAACTTCTGTGAAGCACTTGGGGGTTCAAAGTGCTCACCACACATCTAGATAAGTTCCCTTGGGGGTCTAGTTTCCAAAATGGAGTCACTTGTGGGGAGTTCCTACTGTTTAGGCACATCAGGGGCTCTGCAAACGCAACCTGATGCCCGCAGAGCATTCCATCAAAGTCTGCATTTCAAAACGTCACTACTTCCCTTCCGAACCCCGACGTGTGCCAAAACAGTGGTTTACCCCCACATATGGGGTATCAGCGTACTCAGGAGAAACTGGACAACAACTTTTGGGGTCCAATTTCTCCTGTTACTCTTGCAAAAATAAAAAAATTCTGGGCTAAAAAAATATTTTTGAGGAAAGGAAACACATTTTTTATTTTCACGGCTCTGCGTTATAAACTTCTGTGAAGCACTTGGGGGTTCAAAGTGCTCACTACACATCTAGATAAGTTCCCTTGGGGGTCTAGTTTCCAAAATGGAGTCAATTGTGGGGAGTTCCTACTGTTTAGGCACATCAGGGGCTCTGCAAACGCAACCTGACACCCGCAGAGCATTCCATCAAAGTCTGCATTTCAAAACGTCACTACTTCCCTTCCGAACCCCGACGTGTGCCAAAACAGTGGTTTACCCCCACATATGGGGTATCATCGTACTCAGGAGAAACTGGAAAACAACTTTTGGGGTCCAATTTCTCCTATTACCCTTGGGAAAATAAAAAATTGTGGGCTAAAAAATCATTTTTGAGAAAAGAAAAATTATTTTTTATTTTCATGGCTCTGCGTTATAAACTTCTGTGAAGCACTTGGGGGTTCAAAGTGCTCACCACACATCTAGATTAGTTCCTTGGGAGGTCTAGTTTCCAAAATGGGGTCACTTGTGCGGGAGCTCCAATGTTTAGGCACACAGGGGCTCTCCAAACGCGACATGGTGTCCGCTAATGATTGGAGCTAATTTTCCATTCAAAAAGCCAAATGGCATGCCTTCCCTTCCGAGCCCTGCCGTGCGCCCAAACAGTGGTTTACCCCCACATATGGGGTATTATCGTACTCAGGACAAACTGGACAACAACATTTGGGGTCCAATTTCTCCTATTACCCTTGGGAAAATAAAAAATTCTGGGCTAAAAATCATTTTTGAGGAAAGAAAAATTATTTTTTTATTTTCACGGCTCTGCGTTATAAACTTCTGTGAAGCACCTGGGGGTTATAAGTGCTCACTATGCATCTAGATAAGTTCCTTGGGGGGTCTAGTTTCCAAAATGGGGTCACTTGTAGGGGAGCTCCAATGTTTAGGCACACAGGGGCTCTCCAAACGCGACATGGTGTCCGCTAACGATTGGAGCTAATTTTCCATTCAAAAAGTCAAATGGCACGCCTCCCCTTCCGAGCCTTGCCGTGCACCCAAACAGTGGTTTACCCCCACATATGAGGTATCGGCATACTCAGGAGAAATTGCCCAACAAATTTTAGGATCCATTTTATCCTGTTGCCCATGTGAAAATGAAAGAATTGAGGCTAAAAGAAATTTTGTGTGAAAAAAAAGTACTTTTTCATTTTTGCGGATCAATTTGTGAAGCACCTGGGGGTTTAAAGTGCTCACTATGCCTCTAGATGAGTTCCTTGGGGGGTCTAGTTTCCAAAATGGGGTCACTTGTGGAGGAGCTCCAATGTTTAGGCACACAGGGGCTTTCCAAACGCGACATGGTGTCCGCTAACGATGGAGATAATTTTTCATTCAAAAAGTCAAATGGCGCTCCTTCCCTTCCGAGCCTTACCATGTGCCCAAACAGTGGTTTACCCCCACATGTGAGGTATTGGTGTACTCAGGAGAAATTGCCCAACAAAATTTAGGATCCATTTTATCCTGTTGCCCATGTGAAAATGAAAAAATTGAGGCTAAAATAATTTTTTTGTGAAAAAAAAGTACTTTTTCATTTTTACGGATCAATTTGTGAAGCACCTGGGGGTTTAAAGTGCTCACTATGCTTCTAGATAAGTTCCTTGGGGGGTCTAGTTTCCAAAATGGGGTCACTTGTGGGGGAGCTCCAATGTTTAGGCACACGGGGGCTCTCCAAACGCGACATGGTGTCCGCTAAAGATTGGAGCCAATTTTTCATTGAAAAAGTCAAATGGCGCTCCTTCCCTTCCGAGCCCTGCCGTGCGCCCAAACAGTGGTTTACCCCCACATATGAGGTATCAGCGTACTCAGGACAAATTGGACAACAATGTCCGTGGTCCAGTTTCTCCTTTTACCCTTGGGAAAATAAAAAAATTTTCGCTAAAATATCATTTTTGTGACTAAAAAGTTAAATGTTCATTTTTTACTTCCATGTTGCTTCTGCTGCTGTGAAACACCTGAAGGGTTAATAAACTTCTTGAATGTGGTTTTGAGCACCTTGAGGGGTGCAGTTTTTAGAATGGTGTCACTTTTGGGTATTTTCAGCCATATAGAACCCTCAAACTGACTTCAAATGTGAGGTGGTCCCTAAAAAAAATGGTTTTGTAAATTTTGTTGTAAAAATGAGAAATCACTGGTCAAATTTTAAACCTTATAACTTCCTAGCAAAAAAAAAATTTGTTTCCAAAATTGTGCTGATGTAAAGTAGACATGTGGGAAATGTTATTTATTAACTATTTTGTGTCACATAACTCTCTGGTTTAACAGAATAAAAATTCAAAATGTGAAAATTGCGAAATTTTCAAAATTTTTGCCAAATTTCCGTTTTTTTCACAAATAAACTCAGAAATTATTGACCTAAATTTACCACTAACATGAAGCCCAATATGTCACGAGCGAAGCGTTCCTGAGTTATTACCTCATAAAGGGACGCTGGTCAGAATTGCAAAAAACGGCAAGGTCATGAAGGGGTTAATTAAAAATGTCCTGTCTTTTTGTGTATACAGCTCCTATTTGTCCACATGGTGCAGTAAAATTCTGCAGTCATATTCTGTCCCGTTGATGGGTTATTATTATTATTATTATTTATTTCTATAGCACCATTCCATGGTGCTGTGCATGAGAAGGGGTTACATACAAATTACAGATATCACTTACTGTAAACAAAACTAACAATAACAGACTGATACAGAGGGGAGAAGACCCTGCCCTTGCGGGCTTATATTCTACAGGATTATGGGGAAGGAGACAATAGGTCGAGGGTTGCAGGAGCTCCAATGGTGTTGATGTGGCAGCGTGGTCATTACAGGTTGTAAGCTTTCTTGAAGAGATTGGTTTTCAGGTTCTGTCTGAAGGATCCGAATGTGGTGGATAACAGGACGTGTTGGGGCACAGAATTTCAGAGGATGGGTGATATTCGGGAGAAGTCTTGGAGGCGGCTGGATGAGGAGCGAATAAGTGTGGAGGAGAGTAGGAGGTCTTGGGAGGACCGGAGATTACGTGAGGGGAGATATCAGGAGATTAGTTCAGAGATATATGGAGGAGACAGGTTATGGATGGCTTTGTAGTACAGTATTAGTAATTTGAACTGGATACGCTGAGGGAATGGGAGCCAGTGAAGGGATTTGCAAAGAGGGGAAGCGGAGGATTAGCAAGGAGAGAGATTAATTAGTCAGGCAGCAGAGTTAAGGACGGACTGGAGGGGTGCGAGAGTGTTAGAAGGTAGGCCACAGAGGAGGATGTTGCAGTAGTCGAGGCGGGAGATGATTAGGGCATGCACAAGCATTCTGAAAATATTTTTGAGCTGGAAGAGACAGAAGGTGGTGAGAGCTTGGATGTGCGGCTTGGATGTGGGTTAGCAAGAAGAAAAGGACTGATTTCAGGGTCAGACTGCAAAGGGTTTATTTGTAGTCTGTGACCATGGAAACACATAGATCTGTACAGGGTCTGTAACCATTTGTTCAATGTGATTATGGGGTACACAATTCAAAACTGTAACTAGCAGCATTGATTCAATGATGACTCAGAACTTTATTGGAATGCATCTGCAGTTGTCATTCAGAATTGTGGAAAATTGGGTTGACAACCTAAGATATTATTGTTGTTATGTCACCTAAAAGGGTTTTCATCAAAGTTTCCCAGAGACAGATACAACTCAAAAATTGGATGAGTAGAGGTTTTACCAACCTGAAAACTAAATGCGAATGATAACAGGTGACTTACCTATGTAGAAAAACAGAAAAATGCAACATTGGTCACAAAAAGCCATGTTTCTTAAAGGATTCTCAAAATTACATATCATTTGACATTTGAGTGGCCGGAAGTATTTTTCCACAGCACTGAGCAGTAAATTTGAAGATTTGGCAGTGACACAAAATTACTAAAAACTCCAACCCCACGATAGTAGTTTGGGTTGACTTTAATGGTGGTTTCTCACAAACAGCTGTATATTCTCTATTATGACATGTGACAGAGTAAGAGGTGCCCCCTGCAGCTATAGATGGGAATTCCTAGTGGGGGACCATCCTCTATCACATCCAAGTGTTCCACAAGAGCATACTGTATATATAGGACTTGTTTAGTTGGGGCAAGTCCTTTATTTGTTAATATGTTAAGTCTAGATGATAATAATATAGATGCCATTATTGAATGCTCATGCTTGAGAATTAACAATCTTTTTTACCCCTAGAAGGAAGCCCATATCCAGTGCATTGATTTTGAGATACATAATACAAATTCTTGTTGTCTGTAATGACCACTAGAGGGAGCTTTGGAGCTTTCTGCAGACTGCAATCTCTAAGGCTGCCACTAGAGGGAGCTTAGGAGTTAGACACTCTGCATTTAAAGGGTTTTAAAGGTTCAGAATATTTATGGCTTTTTATAGGATGGGAAGTGGTGGCCCTATTACAGATTTTGCTTTGGACCCGTGAACTTCAATTTGCACCTCTGAATACATCATGTTTTTTTTTGTTAGACTAAATTTACTATTTTATTTTTATTTCTAAGTGAAATAACTTTTCCGTCTGAAACTTTGAATAAATCATAAATGTTTTGTATAAACAATACATAAGACCCCAAGTAAAGTGGTGCCCTGTATTATATATATTTAATACTCCAGCCTCTTCTCTACAGGAGCTCAACCTAGGTGTTTTTAACCTCAAATTCAGGTTTTCTCTAGATTGGTGATATGATTGATGAGTGGATTGATTGATTTTTAATTAAGCTGGAAGATGTTCACTGACAGGTAAAAGCATATTAATTAAACAGTGGAGAGGATCTTAATCTTTTTACTTTAGAGGCATCACTATGGATCAGGTGTCATGAGAAAGATGCAGTTTAAAGGTTTTTATGGTTAAGTAAACCTATATTTTACAGAATTCTGCTATAAAATATATGGTAAGAGGAGAGGATCTCTATTCTGGACTCTCATCTATTAGTCAGAGTCTCTCTCTGGAGGATTAGGCACGTCTGCATTATAAAGATAACCTTCAGTTTAAATAGATACCATGTAATTATTTGTTTCTCCAGCAGGGGCACTGTAGGGAAATTGAGCACTTTTTCAGGTTCGATATTAGTCTGAAAAATGAGATAACCTATGATCAAGTTATTGTCAGGGGGGCCATCTGATAAAGAGATTTCACAAAGTGTGTCTCCAAATATGGAATTGAGAAAGCATCCACCAATTAAAGTGGTTCTCCCCTCAATAGGAAAATCATACCTCCCAGCCATCCTGAATCTATCAGAACTGTTCTAAATTTGGGGAGCAGTACCATTGTCCCGGGGGGTTGGGAGAATGTCCCAACTTCAGCTGCACCCGTCTCCCAAGGACATAGATTCAGTTCAATAGAACCGTGGAGCAGGGAGCCATCGGATCCCTGATCCACTGTTCATATATCGGAGCTGTGTGTATGATGACGTAGCAGAGGTGTGTATTTGATGATGTAGCAGAGCTATGTGTGATAATGTAGCAGAGCTGTGTGTGTGATGATGTAACAGAGCTGTGTGTGAGCCTCATGCTGTATGGGGGGCATCAGTCTGTATGGGGAAGATGTACAGTGCTGTCATCTTGCTGTGTATGATGGGGACATTATGTTGTGTGGGGGACATATTGGGGGACTATATTGTCTGTAAAAGTATGGACTTTGCCAGGAGCAATATTTCTGTATGGGTGCATAAAGGATTGGGTGACGTTAGGGTAGGCTTAACGTAAGATAAACTTTTCCGTAGCGCCCTACGCAAGCTGCAGCATGTTGCTTCTTTCTTACCCTTTAAAGATGGGAGGCATGGGTGGAAATCCACGTGGCAGCCATGGGTTAAGGTACTCACCTCTTTATTCCTCTCTCTGCTCCAACTCTGTTACTGTGATGGTCTTTGATGCCCCAGAATTTGTGCCATCACTGTCCACTAGTGACCTGAACCTGCAGAGGGTGATTGACTGCAGCGGTCACATGTAAGTGCCTGCCAGGAGCCACCTTTCGGACCAGTGCAGCACTGTAAGTTTTTACACTTATTTATTTTGTTCAGTGCCGTGGATTATTATGAGGGCTTTGTCCAGTAGTGGATAACTCACTTTAATTAATTGGCATTAATCATTTTATGCCTATAATGCAACCGATAAATGACCACTTGTGAATCTTATTACCACCTGTACCCTCAGCATTAGTCAACAGATTGGTGCAGCGGTAACTGACATCCTAATTAGATTTTCAGCAATGCTGATTGGACAAGAACACATGAGGAACAGCGCCAGCAGGGGAGGGGAGTATAGCCTTTTATTATTCTGTTTAGTGTAGTGGACAACTCCTTTAACTCGTTGGTGTTCATTCCGACAGCGGCATTTTCTAACTTGAAATAACAGCATCCTAGGAGTTCTAAGACCCCAGTGGAAATTGCTGCCCTAACATGACTGATGCCATCACCACAGTGAGTATTTTATTCGTCTGCTCTTTGGATAATCCCTACAACCTCCAACGATTGGTTATAATCTACTGGCAGACCATGCAGTCAATTTTCAATTTCCCTGCAGTGCCCCTACAGGAGAACTGACACATTACACAGTGTATATATGCAAATTAATAGGATATGTGATCGGACAAGTCCTCCAGAGGGGGTGATACCAAGAGAAAAAGTTTCCAAACAATGGAACCCCCTCTATTAATCTTTCCTATTAATAAGGAATGTAAAGGCATGGTCATTACTGGTTCTACCCTTTAAGTAAATACCATTATAAGCCTGAATGATTTATAGGACTGTGGATAGCAGTTGGACTTGTTCATACAGCGCTGCTTGTCAGTTGAGCAATTTAATGCATTTTCTGTAGCATCATCTGTTGAAGCTTTGGCAACATTATACGGATATAATGTGTTCCGCATTTGACCAGAATGGAGATGTGTACCGCCGCAGTAGTAGCTTCCATTTCGTAGATAACATCTATTGCACATCTTCTACTCTGTAACACTCATGCAATCACTGCGCTGCTAGTGAAACTCATTATCTTGATGTTCACCTAATTTTTCCCTTAAGCTCTATGTTCAGTACCATAATTCTCAAGGATATTCATATCTCACCGTTGTCAATCTAGCATTGTCTTCAAGGCTTGATATTCACAACATTTATAGGGAATCACCAACATTCAATTGTTTTTAGGGTAAAAAAATCTGTTCTGATCCATTTCTTAATAAACCTGTTTTGGGGAATGGATCAATAGTCCATGGGAAAAAAAAGTGCAAATCAATTATCTCCTAGAAGAAAAGAGAACACGTCGCATTGTAACGTGCCTGTATGAGGTAGTCGTGGACGAGCTGCTACTCCTGAACCTTACAGGAAAATGACGTCCCAGTCCCAGGGCGTTGTTAGTGTGGGTTTCATCACACTCACTTTTGAGCTATAGGCCTCTATCTTCAGGAACCGCCACACACAATCCAGGGGACACCAAGTGATTTTCAACAAACTTTTACTGAACAGCTCACAGTCATAACAGTGGAGCATGTGCGATAGGGCACAACAGGCTACAGTGTTTCCCTCAGGTACCGATCATAACTTCAACCCTAGTACTTGTTCCCGATAGAGCATCTCTTTTCCTGCTGTCTCCGCTACTTCTAGGGATCCGTGTCCACCAATGGCAGTGCACCTGGATTCCATCATCCTTCGCCTTAGAGGATCCATGTCTATCTTGCCCTGCAGATGCAATGTGCCCAATGGTCTTGGCGCCAATCTCAAGGTACTGAATGGTCCGCATGGAGGTGTTGTATGGCAATCAATTTCCAGGAGTGATAAGCCCATTTGACCCTAGCAGCCCACTGCACTTAAGCTCCCTCCAAGAACTTGCTTAAACCTTCCACTACTGCTAATCAAACATAACCAGGAAGTCCCTCTCCTTTTATTAACTCTATTCCGCTCTCATCTCTGGTCCTGTACCTAACATTAACTATTCCTTACCCATTATCTATCTTCTACGGTAAATTACTAACATCCTTGTTTCCTTTTATCTATATGTAAGAAGAGAAACCGGGTTGGGGGTGCCTTTCTTGTGCCGCGTCCAGAACTGTCAGGGCTGTCTCCTCTGCGATCCGAGGGAGAGTTTAGGGATCTAGATTAATCTTGGTACGGGCCGACAGGGGGTGTGGCTAAGCGTGACCAGAGACAGCGCAGCGCGTGGGTACAGGGAGAGTTGGCAGGAAGGTGGAAAGTGCAACTGAGGAAAGAGAGCTCCAGCTTCGGGGACAGTTAGGAGCAGAGATGTGTGCCCTGCCGTGAGAGAAACCTACTGCAAGGACTCTGACAAAAAAACCCACTGTGTGCAGGTTGGCTCACAGACATTGAGGTGCCAATCACTCAATAATGGTCGGTGCTGCACGTGTGCCACTGGACAGAGACTGAGACTTGGACCGGGTACTGCTCCCTGATGCTCTCCTGATGCATATTTGTCGAGCTTCGCTTAACTTTGTCAGGACTGTGCCACAGACATTGCAGGTCACCGGAATCTCCGTACAGTGGACTCCACGGGACATGTCAAAGACTTAACGTTGCCCAGCCAGGAACAGATCATCGCTTTCTTTAGGACCACTCCGGATCCACATTGTGTCGACGGCTGTTGGCGCCAGTATCTACTCTGGGACAATTCCTGTCAGGAAGACACCTGATGGATAAGTGACTTTATTGAGATCGACTTTCTTTATTTTACCTGCGTTTATTTTTCCCCAACCAAGCCCCTGTATTCCCTATTCTGCCTGCATTTACCTCACATTTTCCCTATCTCCATGTGTGGAGTAAGTCCTTGTTTTATTAAAACTTGTTAACTCTTGATCTGCCTCCTGTCGGTCACTGCATCTGCCATACCTGCTCACAGTTGCCGTAGTCGGCAGGATGTAGTCTACGGACAACAAGGCAGCAGACCAAGCGGATGGGGTTGCCCTAAGGTCCCTGGGGGCCATGTTGGGCAACCTCCCCAAATTTACTGGCAGCAGCACACTGTTGTGGGACTGTACTGAGTGGGTCAGGGTTATGTTGAGAATTCACCCCATGACCCCGGCATTGGAGGCAGAGGTTGCTGTGATTGCTTTAGATGGGGAGGCGAGGAGCACTGTCATGCTCCAGCCCCAGACTGAATGGGATACTTTCAGCAAGGTTCTACGAATACTGGAGGAGATGCAAGGAGATCCTACTGACATGGGAGAATTGTGCATGTGGCTACTAAGCTGTGTACAAAGGGGGGGAGACCATGACCCAGTGCATGAACGCGCTACAAAAGATTCATACTGTAATTGTGAGGCGCGATGGTGTAGGCATAGGGCCCTCTGATATAGTGCTGTGAGATCAGTTAGTGGCAGGCTTGAGGGATACACTGCTAAAACAGGCCTTGCGAGAGCACTTACGGATGAATCTGCACATGACCTTTCTGGAAGCTGGGGCCGAGGTGCGCTCACGCGAGCAGGAGCAGGGGATGGCAGCCCCGGTGGTGTAGGTCCGGAGCGGGGAGGTATCTCTAGCGCTGGCAACCAAACTAAGTTGGGTGAGAGAATTGCTGAAGGACTCTAAGATATACGAGAAGAGTTATCTGACTCCAAGAAGAAACCCTCGGTACCACCCCACCTCCCTGAAGAGAAAAATAGTCTGGAACCTCATCGGGAAACGAGACCTACTCGCAAAGAGGAGCAACCCATTATTTACAATTGTGGAGAACCTGGACACCTGGGGATGTGTCCAGCGGGGGCGACTCCTTCAATGTCGACCATTAAACAAGGAGGCTCCGTGGCTGGTAGACGCCACCCGGAGCCTGAACAGCCATTAAGGAGAGCTAAAAATCCCACAAGTTTAGTTTCCTTATGTCCCCTTGTATGGGCTGAAATGGATGGTCGGGCCATTCGCTGTTTGGTTGACACCGGCTCTCAAGTAACCACAATGCCGGAGACATACTTCAGAAGATATTTCTCCGAGACGAAGCGGCTTGAATAGGGTCCAGTGATCAAGTTAACCGCTGCAAACCAGTTGCCCATGCCAGTCACAGGGGTAGTCTGGATGCAGATCACCATGTGCAGTAAGAATGTGGGTCAGAAAGGAGTCGTGTTGCCCGCAGGAGACTTTGGCAATGGCCCAACTGTGACTCTTGGGATGAATGTGCTAAAAGAACTCGACTCGCATTGCCAATCCCCTATTAGAATTGTTGAAAGAAATACCATCGGGTGCAAAGAAATGGACCATTCCGTGGGGAGAACGTCAGGAGGAGGCATTTCGAGCCCTAAAGATGGCATTAACTGAGGCACCTGTACTAGCCTTCGCAGATTTTTCCAAACCATTTATCCTCCACACTGATGGAAGTCTAGCAGCTGTGCTGTTTCAAATACAGGGCGGAAAAGAGCGCGTAATCGCGAGCGCGAGCTGGTCTCCCCACGATTCTGAACAATTACAGTTCTTTTAAACTAGAATTGCTGGTGTTGGTGTAGGCCATGACTGAGAAGTTTGCAGAATATCTGTCTGGGTCTGAAGTTCTAGTGCGCACTGACAATAATCATTTAGCCCACCTGGAGAATGCGAAATTACCTACATCGGAAAGGAGCTGAGAACACTCACGCAGATGCTTTATCTAGAGTGACACATGAGCAACCTGGCCCCAACAGAGATGAAGAACTGGAAGCTGAAGACGTCCCAGCGTTCCAACACTCCGCCAGAACGATGGCGGCTACACAGGAACAAGTACAGACAGCACTCCAAGAATGCACCCTGGGGCAATCCCGTGATGAATGGGTACAACTCCAACAGGAAGATGGAGAACTCGCATAAAAAAGACAGTGAGTGGCCCTGAAACAGCTTCCCCAGAAAGAAAAGAGAGACGCCCTGTCTTCAGGAACTCTGCAGATCCTTCGACAGTGGGAAAGACTCCGACTGTGGAATGGCTTGTTGTATTGAAAGATTTTGCTAAGTCAAGAGCTGGGGATCACTTGGCAAGTGGTGCTCCCTGAAATGTTGCTTCACATGGTGACCACGGAGGCCCACGAAAGAGGGGCTCACTTTGGACAAGAGAAGACATTTCAGTGGCTACAAAAGGTAGTTTATCATCCTTGATTGAAAGTTGCTGTAGAGCAGTGCTCCCCAACTCCGGTCCTCATGAACCCCCAACAGGTCATGTTTTCAGAATTTCCTTAGTATTGCACAGGTGACTGAATGCTTGCCTGTCCAGGTGATGCAATTATCACCTGTGCAATACTAAGGAAATCCTGAAAACATGACCTGTTCGTGGCTCTTGAGGACCAGAGTTGGGGCACACTGATGTAGAGGAAGCCTGTCGGCAGTGTAGGAGCTGTGAGTTGGCGAAACCTCCTGAACAGAGAGCTATCATGCAAATCATTATTACTTCTACCCGCTGGAGGTAGATGATAGATTATCTAACTATAGGCCCAGCCCATTGTGGATATGAACATTGTCTAGTGAACCCAAAATCAGACTGCTGAATTAGGAGCTCAGGCCATCTGTAGGGATTTCATCCAAGTTTATGGCTGTCCGAAGAGAATACACTCCGATCAAGGTGCTTGCTTTCAGGGGCGAGTGATGGAAGAACTACGTCGCATGTACCAAATTGAGAAATCTCGGACGACGCCTTATCACCCCCAGGGAAATGGAGCCTGTAAACGGTTCAATCAAACCTTGATCCAGATGTTGAGAACATTAGAGGAAGACAGAAAAGTATGCTGTCCTGAGTTTGTAGCTGAACTGGTTTGGGTGTACAATAATCGACTACATTGTACCGCTGGGTACACACCCTACACCTTGTTATTCAGTCGACCTGGACAAGAGATTGCTCAGTTGGAGTAGGACCCAGAGGAGGACTACCCAAGGACGGGGTTGTCTACCGGGGTCCGAGAACATCTTCACTGTTTGCAAACACTACATCGACTTGTGCAGACCAAGTTTCGGGAGCTGGAACACTAGGAGATAGCTTCTCTATGAGGGACAGCTCTCCAGGTCGGAGATCGTGTGCTAGTCTGAGATAAACGTCCTCAAAGCAAGTTGGAGTACTGATGGAAGAAGACCCCATACCGGGGGAAGCGAAGGATCAGATCTGAAGGTCCTGTTTATGAGATTCTGCTTAAAAGTAAAGACGCCCCCACTCGAGTGGTACATCAGAACATGCTTCGTCCATGCCTCTCTAAGGATCCTGACCCAGTAGAGGAATCACCAAATATCTCTGAACCGATTCCGCCTGTAGTTGTTGATTCTGATGAAGAATTTCTAGACTTACCCCATGCTGACCCAGGGGAAGATCAGGGGGCTGAAACCCTTGAATTGGCTGTTCCACTTGATTTGGGAGCATTCCCATCTTTGCACATTCTACCTGACTCTACCACCCAAGATTCTTTTACTCATTCTGATTTACAATGCACAGAGCGCACAACAGCTGGAATACCCCCCAACCTATACAATCAAGATCAATTTATTTGGCAATGGGTCATCCAGGAAATGGAAGAATGTCAACGCTTATTACAAGAACTCTCGCCTGTGGAATGGCGAGCGAAAGGAGAGGGGGAGTGTAAGAAGAGAAACCGGGCTGGGGGTGCCTTTCTTATGCCGGGTCCAGAACTGTCGGGGCTGTCTCCTGTGTGATCTGAAGGAGAGTTTAGGGATCTGGATCGATCTTGGTATGGGTTGACAGGGGATGTGGCTGAGTGACCAGAGAGAGCACAGCGTGTGGGTACAAGGAGAGTTGGTGGGAAGGCGGAGCGCGCTGAGTAGAGAGAGAGCTCCAGCTTCAGGGACAGATAGGAGCAGAGATGTGTGCCAGGCCATGAGAGAAACCTACCGCAGGGACTCTGACAAAAAAACCCCACCGTGTGCAGGTTGGCTCCCAGACATCGAGGTGCCAATCGCTCAATAATAGTGGGTGCTACGCGTGTGCTGCCGGACAGAGGCTGAGACTTGGACCGGGTACCGCTCCCTGACCCTCTCCCAGTGCATATTCGTCGAGCTTCGCTTAACTTTGTCAGGAGTGTGCCACAGACATTGCAGGTCACCGGAACCTCCTTACTGTGGACTCCACAGGACATTTCAAAGACTTAATGTTGCCAGCCAGGAACTGATCATCACCTTCTTCAGGACCACACCGGATGCATGTTATGTCCACAGCTGTTGGCGTCATTATCTACTCTGGAACCTTTCCAGTCAAGAAGACGTCCGATGGATAAATGACTTTATTGAGAATGACTTTCTTTGTTTAACCTGCGTTGATTTTTCTCCAACCAAACCCCTATATTCCCTATTCTTCCAGCATTTTACCTCATCTTTTCCCTATTCTGTCTGCATTTACCTCACATTTTCCCTATCTCCCTGCGTGGAGCAAGTCCTTGTTGTATTAAAACCTGTTAACCCTTGATCTGCCTCCTGTCGGTCACTGCATCTGCCATACCTGGTGATACACAATCAGAGAGTTTTGGGCATTTGCCCTGATTTTCTACACATTGCCATAACATATTTCAGATGAAACGCTTAACTGTTCGCATTACACATAAGTATATGGCGGTTACCTTCAGGGTAGGGATGGGGTAAGACAGCACACATCCTCACAGCACCATCTATGAAGGTAACCCTAAGCGACATTTTTTAGCTTAGTTCCTGTCCACTCCTTGGTTCAAAATTATGAGTTGTTTTGTTCTTTTTTATGTAGACAGAACCAGGAGATGTCAAGAGATTTGAGGCCTGTTAATGGTCACTGTTCCTGGTACCAATGTTAATGGCACCTATCTGTTTCATGGCTGGCTTGTTCCTGGGTAATGATCCTCTTATCTTTTGGCTCCAATCCTGGCCTGCTCTTGCCCATTGTTCCTGATATTTCCTGATACTCACTCTGACTAAAGGTACCTTCACACGAAGCGACGCTGCAGCGATAGCGACAACGATGTCGATCGCTGCAGCGTCGCTGTTTGGTCGCTGGAGAGCTGTCACACAGACCGCTCTCCAGCGATCAACTATGCCGAGGTCCCCTGGTAACCAGGGTAAACATCGGGTAACTAAGCGCAGGGCCGCGCTTAGTAACCCGATGTTTACCCTGGTTACCAGCGTAAAATCTAAAAAAAACAAACAGCACATACTTACATTCACGTCCCCCTGCGTCCACTTCCTGACTGACTGAGCGCCGTACAGTGAGAGCAGAGCGGTGACGTCACCGCTGTGCTGCTTTCACTTTCACTTTGCGGCGCTGAGTCAGAGGAGGAAGCAGACTGCAGGGGACGCAATGTGAGTATGTGCTGTTTGTTTTTTTTACATTTTACGCTAGTAACCAGGGTAAACATCGGGTAACTAAGCGCGGCCCTGCGCTTAGTAACCCGATGTTTACCCTGGTTACCAGTGTAAAATATCGCTGGTATCGTTGCTTTTGCTTTCAAACACAACGATACACAGCGATCGGACGACCAAATAAAGTTCTGGACTTTATTCAGCGACCAGCGACATCACAGCAGGATCCTGATCGCTGCTGCGTGTCAAACGAAACTATATCGCTAGCGAGGACGCTGCAACGTCACGGATTGCTAGCGATATCGTTATAATGTCGTTTCGTGTGAAGGTACCATTACTCTTGGTTCTTTTACTGGACACCTTGTCTGATATCTCCTGAATCTGATCCTAGGCCTGCTCCTGGTTGTTGTACATGGTATTGCCTACTGCCCCCCGTCCCCAAATCTTTCTCTAGTCCATCTTCCTGATATGTCCCAACACCAGTTCCTGATTTTTATGTTCCCGGTTCCACCTTCTAACCTGCTCCTTGACTCCAATCTTGCAACATAATCATCCTGGCTCCATGGTCATGTTCCATGCACTATGGTCCTGTCCATGCACTATGGTCCTGTCCTTGCTCCATTGTCATGTTCCACACTCTATGGTCCTATACTGGCTCCATAGTCACATTACATACCGTATGGTCCTGTAATGGCTCCATGATCATGTTCCACCGCACTGTCCTGATTCCATGGTAATGTTCCATGCTCTATTTTCCTTTTCTGGTTTCATGCTTTACTGTCTTGTATTGGCTCCATGGTCATGTTCCATGCACTTGGAGCGCCCCCACACCGCCGCAGGGCCGAGGGGTACCCGGAGCCGGGCCTCTGGGTCTCAGTCCTGGGGTTGTCACGGTGGCTAGACCCGGTCCGTGGCCCTGTCTGTCAGTGGGGGACGTCCGGTGCAATAAGTGGTGTTGTAACGGTGCAGTTGTGGGGTGCAGGTCGCGGTAAATAATGAGGACACCAGGTTGCAGTCTCTTTACCTCTTTACTGAAGATCTCTGAGTCCTCAGTCCAGAATACGGTTCACCAGGCTGCGCAAGTCCGGCCGGTCCAATGACACTTCCAGAGTTCTCTTCACAGGAGGAAATCTGTGCCTTCCCCCTAGCGCTATGTGTTGTAGTCCTTCCCTGCTGTGCTTACGGAAAGTACCCCACAACTGTTGTGTCTGTTTCTGATGTTCCCTCACAACTCGATTAGATGATGTTCTGCTAATCCTCCGTCCCTCCCTGAGGTTCGGGTAGGAACGGCACCCGTTTGACGGGTAGGCCTGGAGTTCTTCCGGGACCCTAGAGACGCCCCTCTCCCGCAATTGCCTCCCAAGACTTCATAGGTGATTTGAGTTAGACAGCCCGCCTGAGACTGACTGCCCTGCCGCTGTTTGGAGTATTACTTGAAGCTGAATGTTATTCTACTCCCTCGGCGTTCCGGCCACCGGTAGTGCGCCTCAGTAGGATGTTGCTTCGGTCTTACAGCACGACTCCTACTGGTATTTCTCCTTTGCGTGATCCCGTTTCTCACTCAGCACAATCTATCTCTCTTCTTATCCTTTCTTGGGCACCGCCGCTACCCGGAGCAGGCACGGTCCCGTTACGTTCGTTCTCGTTGCCAAGCCTCTGTCAGGATCCCACCCCTGACAGAGACCCTACTGTATCTTCCCCTGCAACACCCTCTGCCACAAGGTGTTGCCTGGTTCCAACCCAGTCAGCTTTCTGATCTAACTTCCTGCCTGACCCCCAGTTTACCCACTATGGTGGGGAGTGGCCTAATGAATAGCACCCTTAGCTCCCCCCGGAGGCCCGGCTGTGAAATGTATTGGTGTCTGTGATACCTGATCAGATGAACTCCTTCAGTGCCATCGGACGCACCATAGCTCCCCATAGTGGCGGAGCCACAGTACTGCAACGACCAGGACTCTGGGGCGCTGCACTCCCCCCTGGTTAAACACAGTACTCCGGGACTGGGAAGAAAACAACAATACAAGTTTAGCAAAAAGACATACAATTTTTGTTGAGTGCAAATAATAAGTATACTTGAACAGAGCTTCCCTTTATGGGAGGTGAGGACACTTGAACGTTACAAAACATGGTTAAATATTAAAACATTATAAATTACAGGCTATAAATAACTCCTGTTACCCAACCGGGTATTCTACTGAGTGCAAACATTGGTATAATACATTAACATTGTCTTTAGAGGACACACACTCTAAGTCCACCAAAGACCTTCCTATAATCACATTATAAGGCATATCAACTTTTCATTCTCCTTCTTTGAATCTGCAAGACCGCCTGTCCTATCGGCACCAGACCTACTGCCTCTCCTTTCTATTACAGGACCGTCCCGTTCAGCCAGGACCTACTGCCTTTTCAACTGCTATACATAGTATAGGACATAACATACTTTCAGTTTTAGAAGCTTTGAGCCATCTACGTATAGCTCCTAGGAGGACTCACTACCTAACCCCTACGGGTTCACTTTCTGTCCTCTGTAGCACATTATTAACTCTTCTTAACTTTCTATGGAGGACTCAGGGTTTACCTTCTATCCCCAGTTTCTTATCAACATTATCAACTATCTTCTTAGACCATCAACCTTCATTAATACTTTCTTACTTCCGACTATGCAGGACACTCTGTCTACCCCTATGGGCCTACTGCATCTTCCTTCTGTCTCTCAATCTTTCTTCTAAGGAACATTATCAGCATTTCTTTACAGTTAACCAGTTGGATACATATAACTTTTACATGTAAGTATCATCATTTTCTCTTATCAAACATCATTGCTATTTATCAGTCTTAAAGCAATACCATTTCTTTAAGTGCAACACGTGAACATCCCCTTTAAGAGGGGACCAAGTCTTTAGGAGGTAGCATTTGTTCTCTAGCTACCAGTCCATACTCAGCAAAAGCTCCGGTATGGTATCTTCGCAAAGAGTCTTTAAGTAGAACCAGTAGGAGACACCCTTAAGAAGGTGTAAACTATTTACAAGGAAGAGTTTGTATCATGCACGGTCCATGATTACTGCAGTTCTTTTAACTTGTGCAAACTTGAAGAACATAAATAAACAACAAGGATCCCGGGTCAGCAAAGGGATCCATAAGGATTAACCCTGGACGGGTTTAGCAGCAACAATCAGGAAACAAACAGTTAAGCAAAGAACTATATACATTTTCATGGTTTCGAGGTTTATTCTTGTTCTGGCGGTCTTGGTCCCTGACCTCTGACCGCTGCGGCATCTACGCCGGTAGCAGGTCCCGCAGGGGCCGTCAGACCACCCGGTGTCTGGATCTGAAGGCTGACCTTGCTTGCGAGTTCAGCAGCCGCTACTACGCGTACGGTGGTGATGGTCACAAGATCTGACAAATCTGGATCTGTCATGATCGGGGCAACAGGTGACGCCCCCTCAGGTTCACATCGCCGAACATCCCGAGCACACCACCCTTGTGCGCTCCTGTGACGGGTGTACGTCACCTGGTCCCCCCTTCGTAGTGGGTCGCCATTCCGGTCGCAGCAGGGAGTTTTCACATTGTAACTTGTAACAAAGACGTCAGTGGGTAGCCCCGGCTCCTGGATGGAACCCCAACCCCTCTTCGGGTGGAAGGCCAACACAGTCCCCCGCTTTACCACGCCTTTCCTGCCTTGCACAGACTTTCTGCGTTGCGTATCCGGTTGTTCAACCTCGTCTCGATCCTTCCAGTGATGGATTAGGCATTGCTTATATTGCTCCCAGGTGAGCACGGCAAGGGTGAGGCCGTCCTCCCGGGCTCCATCCGGCCCGGTCCAGGGGGTGGCCCACCAGAGGACCACCCCGTCTGGGCCCACATCTATGGGTTCTCCCATCTGGGTTAGTAGCGGAGGCACTAGTTTCCCCATCGTGTTAGAGGTGAGGATCACCCGCTCCACCGAGAAGAAACGATTATTGCTGGGGTGAGGAGCGCTCACAGGAGCGGGATCGATCGGGGGAACCGGACCGGTCCGGGGAGCAGAATCGGCCAGGGGAGTAGGGGCGCTTTCCATACCTGCGCCTGATGTGATTCCACCGGTGTCGATCCGTTCCGCTGACAAGGACACTGAAATCGGCTGCAGCCCGGACTGCGGCTCTTCCAATACGGTCCCCGGACGCGGCTCCGCTCGCTGTGGTTCCTCCTCCGCTGGCTCCGGGGTCGGGATTGGTGGACTCAGCTCCGCTATCTGTTCCAGGGGCTTCGGATCCTCCGGCTGCAGGGGACACGGGTCCGCCTCCGGTGAACGAGGGCAAACCGGGACTGCTCCTTCCCCGTTCCGGCACTCGCTGTTCTTCATCATGGTCTGCTGATTGGTGGCAATGCATGCATCGGACTCCGCCATTTCTCCGGGGCCGAGCTTCTCCATCTCCGGCTTCCCGCTGTTGCAAATCAGGGGGTCGTCCTCTGCTTGAAGGCAGGTCCTCACTTTGCAGCCAGAAGCGCAGGGGGCGGTAGCCATTTCTCGCGCCACCCTGGTAGTCTCCTCCCATGGCACGCCCTCCTTCTTCTCTGGCGTAGCAATGGCGGCGGCTTTTGGCGCGAACTTTTGGTGGCAAGTGACAATCCACAGTCTTTGCAATAAAGTACAGTCCAAGCACAATAAATCACAGTTCCAAGGCACACATGACCTGATTCTTTAGGCTTAAGTAAATCCTGTTCGTGACGCCAAGCTTGGAGCGCCCCCACACCGCCGCAGGGCCGAGGGGTACCCGGAGCCGGGCCTCTGGGTCTCAGTCCTGGGGTTGTCACGGTGGCTAGACCCGGTCCGTGGCCCTGTCTGTCAGTGGGGGACGTCCGGTGCAATAAGTGGTGTTGTAACGGTGCAGTTGTGGGGTGCAGGTCGCGGTAAATAATGAGGACACCAGGTTGCAGTCTCTTTACCTCTTTACTGAAGATCTCTGAGTCCTCAGTCCAGAATACGGTTCACCAGGCTGCGCAAGTCCGGCCGGTCCAATGACACTTCCAGAGTTCTCTTCACAGGAGGAAATCTGTGCCTTCCCCCTAGCGCTATGTGTTGTAGTCCTTCCCTGCTGTGCTTACGGAAAGTACCCCACAACTGTTGTGTCTGTTTCTGATGTTCCCTCACAACTCGATTAGATGATGTTCTGCTAATCCTCCGTCCCTCCCTGAGGTTCGGGTAGGAACGGCACCCGTTTGACGGGTAGGCCTGGAGTTCTTCCGGGACCCTAGAGACGCCCCTCTCCCGCAATTGCCTCCCAAGACTTCATAGGTGATTTGAGTTAGACAGCCCGCCTGAGACTGACTGCCCTGCCGCTGTTTGGAGTATTACTTGAAGCTGAATGTTATTCTACTCCCTCGGCGTTCCGGCCACCGGTAGTGCGCCTCAGTAGGATGTTGCTTCGGTCTTACAGCACGACTCCTACTGGTATTTCTCCTTTGCGTGATCCCGTTTCTCACTCAGCACAATCTATCTCTCTTCTTATCCTTTCTTGGGCACCGCCGCTACCCGGAGCAGGCACGGTCCCGTTACGTTCGTTCTCGTTGCCAAGCCTCTGTCAGGATCCCACCCCTGACAGAGACCCTACTGTATCTTCCCCTGCAACACCCTCTGCCACAAGGTGTTGCCTGGTTCCAACCCAGTCAGCTTTCTGATCTAACTTCCTGCCTGACCCCCAGTTTACCCACTATGGTGGGGAGTGGCCTAATGAATAGCACCCTTAGCTCCCCCCGGAGGCCCGGCTGTGAAATGTATTGGTGTCTGTGATACCTGATCAGATGAACTCCTTCAGTGCCATCGGACGCACCATAGCTCCCCATAGTGGCGGAGCCACAGTACTGCAATGACCAGGACTCTGGGGCTCTGCACACTATAGTCCTGTTCTTGCTCTATTGTCATGTTCCATACTCTATGGTCCTATACTGGCTCCATAGCCCTCTAATGGCTCCATGGTCATGTTCCACTGCACTGTCCTGTTCATTGGTCATGTTCCACGCTCTATGGTCCTGACCTGGTTCCTTTGTTATGTTCCATGGTCTACTGTCTTGTCTTAGTTCCATGGTCATGTTCCACACTCTACGGTCCAGTCCTGGCTTCATTGTCATGTTACACACTCTATGGTCCTCTCTTGGCTCCATGGTCCTGTCTTGGCCCCATAGACCTGTTTTACATTCCTCATCTGCTCTTCGTCCTGTTAAGACTGCTGCATCCAGCTATCAGTGAGTATTTTATGGTCTGGAACCTTGCTGTCTTCATGTTGGCTTGTGGGGGTTAGGGTAAAATACAGTGGATCACTTAGACTGTACCCTCATATCTAGTCTGTCCAAAACCAGTTTCAGACTAAAAATCCACTTTCCAAGTCATGAAGCTGAATGGAATACATTTTAGCTCAGTTTAAGTATTTTCTAGCCATTCATCAGTGGTCTTGAATACTGGAGGCCCCCGACCTCTAACAGCTGAGACCCAGAAAATGCTCCAGTTTGCGCCTTTGTGCATATTTCAGTTTGCCCAGCCTTATTTATGTGTGTGCTTTACCCTTTTATGCCTACACTATAGTATTTAAGTGGTTTACCCATTGATGTAACAAGGAAGAGATTTTCTTCTCTGCAACACTAAAGTGGGAAAAGGGAGAACTCAGGTTACATGATGGAAGCGGAGAATCAACCAAGAACAAGGAACCTTTTAAGTGATGCGTTAATCAATTACCAAAGTGCTCCGCATCGGGACCTGGTTACAAGTCGCTTGGCTCCTCCATTAGGCTTCTATGTAAATATTGAGGAAGTCGCCCACAGACAATAAAGAAGAAATAGGAAGAGGGAATGCGATATGTAAAGGGCTGCGGAATATAATGGCACTATACAAAGAAAATGACCAATATTAACATTGTGCTGATTTCTTACCAATTCTGTAATAACAAATCAGTAACAAGTCAGGGATTGTGCCAACATGTACACACAGTGAAAACTGTATGAACCTGTCCTGTATGGACCTGTTCTGCCCTGTACGCAGCTAACTGTCTGTATGAACTTGTGCTGTATGGACTTGATCTGCCCTCTATACAGCCTCCTGCCATGTATGAGCCTACCCTGTATGGACCTGTCCTGTCCTGTATGCAGCCTCCTGCCCTGTATGCAGCCTCCTGCCCTGTATGCAGCCTCCTGTCCTGTATGCAGCCTCCTGTCCTGTATGCAGCCTCCTGTCCTGTATGCAGCCTCCTGTCCTGTATGCAGCCTCCTGTCCTGTATGCAGCCTCCTGTCCTGTATGCAGCCTCCTGTCCTGTATGCAGCCTCCTGTCCTGTATGGACCTGTCCTGTCCTGTATGCAGCCTCCTGTCCTGTATGCAGCCTCCTGTCCTGTATGCAGCCTCCTGTCCTGTATGGACCTGTCCTGTCCTGTATGCAGCCTCCTGTCCTGTATGGACCTGTCCTGTCCTGTATGCAGCCTCCTGTCCTGTATGCAGCCTCCTGTCCTGTATGGACCTGTCCTGTCCTGTATGCAGCCTCCTGTCCTGTATGGACCTGTCCTGCCCTGTATGCAGCCTCCTGTCCTGTATGGACCTGTCCTGCCCTGTATGCAGCCTCCTGTCCTGTATGGACCTGTCCTGCCCTGTATGCAGCCTCCTGTCCTGTATGCAGCCTCCTGTCCTGTATGGACCTGTCCTGCCCTGTATGCAGCCTCCTGTCCTGTATGCAGCCTCCTGTCCTGTATGCAGCCTCCTGCCCTGTATGCAGCCTCCTGCCCTGTGTGAACCTGTCCTTTATGGACCTGTCCTGCCCTGTATGGACCTGTTCTGCCCTGTATGGACCTGCCCTGCATGGACCTGTTCTGCCCTGTATGGACCTGCCCTGCATGGACCTGTTCTGCCCTGTATGGACCTGCCCTGCATGGACCTGTTCTGCCCTGTATGGACCTGCCCTGTATGGACCTGGCCTGTATGGACCTGCCCTGTATGGACCTGTTCTGCCCTGTATGGACCTGCCCTGTATGGACCTGTTCTGGCCTGTATGGACCTGTCCTGCCCTGTATGGACCTGTTCTGCCCTGTATGGACCTGTCCTGCATGGACCTGTCCTGCCCTGTATGCCCCGCACTGTGTGCAGCCCCTGCTTGTGCAGTATACTTCGCTCTCCATGGTGCTGCTCCTCCTGGCAGCCTCAGCCAGTTGACACCAATCATTAACCATTCCCTTTCCAGCCTGTTCTCTCCAGCTCCGATGACTGCAGCAGTGAGAAGAGGGGACCCAGTGAGGAGCACAGTGAGGGAGTCACAATAAAAGGCCATAGTGAGGGGCCACAGTGAAGGGCCCCGATATGAGGGTGTGAGGGGCACAGTAAAAAGGCAGCACTGTGAGGGTCCCCACTGTGAGTGTGTGTGTGTGTGTGTGTTTGTGTGTGTGTGTGTGGGGGGGGGGGGCACAGAGACGGGGGCACTGTGAGTGGGAACAGTGAGGGGACAGTATAGTGATGGGGGCACAGTGAGGGGGCAGTATAGTGCTGGGGGCACAGTGGGGGGACAATATAGTGAGGGGGCTGTACAGTGATAGGGCAGTACAGTGATGGGGGCACAGTGAGGGGGCAGTACAGTGATGGGGCACAGTGAGGGGGCAGTACAGTGATGGGGCACAGTGAGGGGGCAGTACAGTGATGGGGCACAGTGAGGGGGCAGTACAGTGATGGGGGCACAGCGAGGGGGGGTACAGTGATGGGGCAGTACAGTGATGGGGCACAGTGAGGGCAGTACAGTGATGGGGCACAGTGAGGGGGCAGTACAGTGATGGGGGTACAGTGATGGGGCACAGTGAGGGGGCAGTACAGTGATGGGGGCACAGTGAGGGGGGTACAGTGATGGGGCAGTACAGTGATGGGGGCACAGTGAGTGAGGGCAGTACAGTGATGGGGGCACAGTGAGGGGGGGGTTCAGTGATGGGGCAGTACAGTGATGGGGCACAGTGAGTGAGGGCAGTACAGTGATGGGGGCACAGTGAGGGCAGTACAGTGATGGAGGCACAGTGATGGAGGCACAGTGATGGAGGCACAGTGATGGGGGCACAGTGATGGGGGCACAGTGATGGGGGCACAGTGATGGAGGCACAGTGATGGGGGCACAGTGATGGGGGCACAGTGATGGGGGCACAGTGATGGGGGCACAGTGATGGGGGTACAGTGATGGTGGCACAGTGAGGGTCCCCGCTGCACGGTAGCAGCATGCCTGCCCCTCTCCCCTGCCTGCTCTGTGGCTGCTCCTCTCCCTCTGTGCTCCCCATACTGATGAGCTGTGCTCGGATGAGGGCGGGCGGGAGCACAGAGGAGAGGAGGGGGACACGCAGCTTTGACGTCTCCTGGCTGCGGCTTCCAGGCTCCAGCTCCTCTCCACGTAGATCCCAACGTGACCACACACAGCTCCGTCTCTCCTTCCTGCTGCACACACACACATACACACACACTGACACACACACACTGACAGACCCCGTACACACACAGGACCGGAGAGCCGCAGCCGCAGGAGGACACGGGGCTCCATCCATGCACAGCCCTGGATTCCGACACAAAATGACAAGAATATTAATATCTGCTGCTGCTGCTGCTGCTGCTGCTGCAATCCCTCCCTGCCAGGTTTAGCTTCATTTGCATTTCCTGCAGCTGGGGTTGGTCCTGTGCTCTTGGTTCATTCATTCATTCCTATGGGAGCCTTCTTCTTCTTCTTCTGCCTGCTGCCTGGTCATGTCTGCGCCTGGATCTGATGAGTGATCTCACAAGCTCCTCACCACCCCAGCTGCTTCCTCCTCACAGACATCCCCTGTCTTGCTCTGGTTGCCAGGCTGGAGCTTGGATTTTTTTTGCAATGGCATCTAATGGAATGGGGGTAGGAGAATCTGGAGGGGTTTGCTTGGACTGCGATCAGTCTGCTCTCTTAATTGTTCTCCAGGGACCACTGTGAGTTACTTTTTGAACCCCCAACCCTCCATCCTGATCCCACCACCTCTTGCTTGAAGATTGACCAAGAAGCTTTTGCACATCTTCTTCTTACCTGATTGCATGGAATTTCCCCATCTGTTACCATAGAAGACCCATTTTTGTATTATATTAAGAGCAATACTGTCCTTATTTTTCATATCTATATATATATATATATATATATACCTGCTGCTGGCTCCAAGGTGGATGACCAGTGGCCACCTGTGAGTTGGAGTCTAAACTGATACCAGAGGGGAAGTTGAGCATCAGTCCTTGGCCTCTGGCAGGTCCTGCTGTGTTCCTGGGCTGGATATGTCTATATTAACGTGAAGATGGATTTAAGTTTCATCTTTTGGCTCTTGACAGTTCTCATTGAAGACATCTGTAGCCAAGGAGTTTATGGTGAGTCTCTTGGCATAAAATTCCTAAACATTGTCTTCTCCAACTCCATCCATGACCTTGTATTTTCCATAGAAGCCAAGATCAGGTTGTGTATTTGGTCTTTCTTGTAGGACTGTAACTTGGTTGGTGGCCACCGATGATACATCTGAACCTCTCAACCCTTGGAGAACATCTCCTCTTAGGTTACAATCTATCATTTTCCAAAAGATTCAATGTGGAAATGTTCTTCTGAGGTTTCTCTCCATTCCATGTCTATCCATTGAACAGACTTGGCAAGCTCCTTGTATCTACCACATGTCTGCAAGCTCTGGTTGGCCTCACAATGTATTTTTTTTATAGAGATGCCATTAGTCTAATCACAGCAAAGTCTGAATTCAATGACTGCCGCTCTAAACCGCATGTTATTTCCCATTCCCTTCGTTGCCTCGGTTGTTGCAGACATTATAGTGCGAACTTTGCAAATCTGCTCCAATCATCCAATTTTCCATTGACAAAACAGTTGTACATCGGAGAGGTGGAAGAATAAAATGCACTTTTTTTTGTCATCTGTCTATAAATAGCCATATTGTGATTGCAAGAACCGTATGGCACGGACAGCAGATCAGACCTAGTATGGGGCTAATCGTTGACTACTGCATCGGTGACAACCTCGGCTCATAATGTGGCACCCATACACCATCAGGGGCAGTGCAAAGTAATGACGGCCAAAGTTGGAGGGTTTAACGCGCCATGGTGGAGGTGTAAGATTGGGGGGGTAGGAAAGGTAAGGGGGTCAAGAATGCAACATTGCACATTGGGGTGTATCACAGAGCAGGCAGGCAGGACCGGATGGAGCTGCCATGTGTGCCGTACGTATCAGTAATGTATTGGTGCATGTGCTGTAATCAACTCTGATTGAATTACTTACTTGCCTATATTATAAATACGCTAATGGACGACAGATGGTGTTTGCAAAAACACATCTAATCCCAGTATACAGTAGTAGGTGCCAATATTCCTTTCCAGTGAGAAATGATACAAACCCCTCCACCCGCCCCAGGAGATGAAAATACCCATTTAATTGTTTTTTTTTAGTGCTGAAATGATCATAATCAGCCTATGCAAGTATCAGCAATGTATGAAGGAGTCTGTGGGTGGGGGTAACATGGTGCCTTGAAGGGTAGAGGTTGGGGGGGTATTTGATTGGGGGCGTGCCGAAATCCCAACAGACCCCTCACTGTTCTCACACAGCAACATCTCTGTCCTTTTCAGGAAACCCAATATGTTCGGTCAGTTTTTATTTTTTTTTTTCTAAATCCCCATTGGCAGCCAATGATGTACGGTATGCATGGAGTGGATGAAGGGCCACCGACGACTTGGCGTGCAAACTGCAAGCTTCACAGCCCAGGAGATGATTATTTTAAGACAGCTCCCAGCAAGAAAAAAAAAAGAAATAAAATACATCTTGTTCGGGATGATGAGATTTCATGCCAGGGTAATTGGGAAGTGTAGAGTATTCATGTGTTTCCGAAATACAGATCAATGAACAGTAAATAGGAAATCTAGACGGTGGAAGCTCGGGGAAGAGAAGCAGCGTACATTGTGTAGATAGATGCCGTGTATTAGGAATGCCCGGTCTGTTTCTGAGTCATTTCACATAGAATCTAGGTCAGCAAAAAGTCAATGCCAGATGGTGACAGAACGTACCAAGCCATCCACATGCCACAGCTTAGTCACTATACATGGACTCCGCATACATGTACCCCACATACCTGCACACGTAAACCCAACATGCATCATGAAGGCCACAGAACATGCAGTGCCAACTACATACCCATGATAAGTCACAAAGGATCCATACAAAGTACCCATGTCTGACACCACACTGACAAGTGGACTGATGGCTAATGTAGACACATCCAATCCTTCCTTGTAATCCCCACCGCAGACTTGTCTTCATATACAAGTTGCAAGACTATGTACATGTACTGTATAGGTAAAAATAGACTACAGACAGGCGATCCAGACAAGGAGCAGGATACATGCAGTATTTATACCTCGAGGATGTCCATACTGGAAGGTGGTGCTTAGTTCTACTATTTAAGCTCTGATATTGAAGGTCGCATTATGTATGTGCATTGTTATAGTTGGATATAGTGGCTATATTATTGCATGCATGGAGGATAGTACAAAACTAGGGCAGCACATGTCTATGTATCCCAAGGTAAAGGAGACTCCAAAAGAAGAGTTAATTTACCGACCTAGACCTGCAAATACACTGGCAAAAGCATAGTGGTTGGTTGGTGCCCATCCAAGCTTTCCGCAAAATATGCCCCTGCCAGTTGAGAAAAGTCTTCTGTTGCCCTACATGGCAATTTGTGAAAGCCATTAAAACTTAAAAGCTCCCCAAGATCTGTTGATGTCTTCTTCTTATGTTTTCTTCTGTCTGTGGCATCAGCTTCTAAGCAACATCCAGTCACATCCAATCCATGTTTAGTTGTTTTATGGAGCAGTAGGAAATCTATGGTCTTCCTTATGAAAAAAACATGGAAGGTCCTCCTTAAGCCACATTGAAAATGACCTTCAAGGCCTCTTCCTTTAGAAAGGTTGGCCAGCCATAAGCTGATCACAGAGTGTCCCACTGCTTGGACTTCTAATGGTCAGCTGTAAACTACGGAGGAACCCATCACGTGACTTCAAGAGGAATTGAAGCATTTGATGGGGTTTATTCCAATCAATGGGATACTCATGTAATGGAAGAAGGTTCCATGAGGACTGGACTCCAGAACCAATGGGAAGATTGTAAAATTATAAAACTTTTACTGTGCAATTAAAAACATGGTGAGAAAAAGCAAAAAAGAATAAGGATCCATAAGCTGTCGCGTTTCGGGTTGACAACCCTTATTCATAGCTTTGTCCTCTGTCCTCATGGACCCTTCTTTGCTTTATGTCCTGGATACCAGCCTGGTGTATTAATACACTCCTTGCACCACACCCTGACCAAACCAGGTCTACCAGGGTTCCTATGTAGATCCAAATGGTTTTCACACTGAATTATCCTCCCTGGAAGGTGAGCTGATTACCTTTTTTTCCTTCCATACTCATGTAATGTATGTACGTGTGGGTCCCTATAAACACCCTTTCACCATTCCAAATAATAGATGAGGAGGTGCTCCATAAACAATTCTTACTGATGACACCAGTGACCACCAATAGTTGTATCTTGGAGGATGACTTGACTGATCGTCACCAATGATGACCAAGAGTATATGGTATCTTTGAGGATGAATTGACTGATCACCACCAATGATGGCCAAGAATAAAGTGTATCTTGAAGGATGACTTGACTGATCGTCACCAATGGTGGCCAAGAATAAAGTGTATCTTGAAGGATGACTTGACTGATCGTCACCAATGGTGGCCAAGCATAAATGGTATCTTGGAGTATGATTTGACTGATCGCCATCAATGGTGGCTAAGCATAAGGGTATCTTGGGGTGTGACTTGACTGATCGCCTCCAATGATGGCCAAGAATAAAGGGTATATTGGAGGATGAGTTGACTGATCACCACCAATGATGGGAAAGAGTAAAGCCATTCTTCATGCAATATTATCATACTGTTAACAAAAATAAAAAATTCTGAAGCCACCTTCAATCTACCATAACAATGACCTTTACACAATTCAGGGTGAGATACTTAGTGGCTGAAAGCATTGCGTTATGTTACAACACAAAAGGCGACCAGTGAAATTAATAGTCCGCGCCGCAACATCTGGATGAGTGAAAGATGTTTCTACTGTTTTAAACATGAAGAAAGATCAGTAATTGTCAATCTGATAACCGTTTAATGACTTGTAGAATATTCTTCATATTTCACCTGAATCTCATTTGTCGGCAGACGGGAGCGAGCAGTGTTGGTAAACAAGCAGATTACTCACTTTGCTTACATTTACTTCTCCGTTCCGACTTTACACAATATTGCCTGTGGTTTACACGTTTTCCCATGTCTGGGAATGGTAATATTGCATGATGTAATGTCAAATTAAGAACCATTTACATGAACAAGGATTTGGGCTGATTATATTATCCATTATTATGATTTTTTTTTTGCTCTACTGTCGGTATAACGGCCTTCCCAAATATTCTAATGTTTTTTTTCCTATTAATATGAATTTATTGTATTTTGTTATCTCTTGTATTGCCATTTGCTTTCGTTCATATATAAAATCCTGGCAAATCACAAAGATTTTGAGAGGTTACCAATAACATAATAATTTGAGCTCAACATGGAAAAACCTGGGGTCAACTATCCCCACTTCCTCTGACACATGATTAATGGCCCCTATACGAGCTGGTAAATAATCAGCTGACCAAAGCACTGATCTAAATGATAATTTGGAAGCTGATTGCATCTTTTATGTGGGCCCTAAAAATATAGGAAAAAGGTTGATGTCCTGCCAACAATATGAAACTGTACGGGAATCACACAGTGTATAATCACTTGTTTGCCCCCATTACAGTTTGCCTTGGCTCATGTAGAGGACCTTAAAAGCAGCACCACTTGGCTTGTTCAATTGTCAGTGAATACTCATTATACAGTAGGTGGAAATCATCCTAATCTAACATTATCCAAGATCTTCTATGTTTTTATTTGGCAAACACTTGATTATGTACCGTCCAGTAAAGGAAATATGTTATGACAACATTGAAAAATAAAGGAATCCAAACACCACTACATTCTAGAAATCCTGGTTAGAATTTTTAGTACTGGGTTATATGATCGCCAACTGCTCAATCAACCAGAGTTGTGTGAAAGCATCCTCAGCTTAGCATCTAACTTAAAAGGACATTTAGAAAGCGAACACTCCCATCAATGCTGATTGGCTGAGAGCAACCAACTCCTCCCATATTTCCTTTTCAGTAAAATACTCAGCCCTAATCTTTTGTTCTGGGAATGGTATACAGTAGAGTGGAGCTTATTGTAACCACTGATCTAAACCTGATAGACTTTTTTTTATACACTCACTGGCCACTTTATTAGGTACACCTGTCCAACTTCTTGTTAACACTTAATTTCTAATCAGCCAATCACATGGTGGCAACTCAGTGCATTTAGGCATGTAGACATGGTCAAGACAATCTCCTGCAGTTCAAACCGAGCATCAGTATGGGGAAGAAAGGTGATTTGAGTGCCTTTGAACGTGGCATGGTTGTTGGTGCCAGAAGGGCTGGTCTGAGTATTTCAGAAACTGCTGATCTACTGGGATTTTCACGCACAACCATCTCTAGGGTTTACAGAGAATGGCCCGAAAAAGAAAAAAAATCCAGTGAGCGGCAGTTCTGTGGGCGGAAATGCCTTGTTGATGCCAGAGGTCAGAGGAGAATGGGCAGACTGGTTCGAGCTGATAGAAAGGCAACAGTGACTCAAATCGCCACCCGTTACAACCAAGGTAGGCCTAAGAGCATCTCTGAACGCACAGTGCGTCGAACTTTGAGGCAGATGGGCTACAGCAGCAGAAGACCACACCGGGTACCACTCCTTTCAGCTAAGAACAGGAAACTGAGGCTACAATTTGCACAAGCTCATCGAAATTGGACAGTAGAAGATTGGAAAAACGTTGCTTGGTCTGATGAGTCTCGATTTCTGCTGCGACATTCGGATGGTAGGGTCAGAATTTGGCGTAAACAACATGAAAGCAAGGATCCATCCTGCCTTGTATGGAGCATCTTTGGGATGTGCAGCTGACAAATCTGCGGCAACTGTGTGATGCCATCATGTCAATATGGACCAAAATCTCTGAGGAATGCTTCCAGCACCTTGTTGAATCTATGCCACGAAGAATTGAGGCAGTTCTGAAGGCAAAAGGGGTCCAACCCGTTACTAGCATGGTGTACCTAATAAAGTGGCCGGTGAGTGTAGATGTTCTAGAATGGTAAGGTCTCACAGTCTCTCTCAGGCAGCTATAAGGCATGAACTGCCTGGGGGGTGTTCTATAATTAAATGTCTGTTAGTTAGAGAAAAAATGTCAATGACCAATTCACAAAGTCAGGGTGTGATCCGCAGGCGGTGTAATGTACATTTTATTGGATCAATATAATAGTATAAACAGGTGCTGTTATATATACATTTACTGTGTTCCTTCTGTTGGCTTAGTCTTGACAGACTTTATGGTGCATCATGTGAAATAATTAGTGTTATTGTCCTTGTAAAAGCTATGGAATGAGACAGTAGTGTTTTCCTATAAACATTGAAGTTTTATTATGGAAGATGCTTAAAAAAGACTGTAAATGTATAAGAGACAATTTATGTGAGAATTGTCTGAATGCTAGAGGTTTGCTATGATAGATAGATAGATAGATAGATAGATAGATAGATAGATAGATAGATAGATAGATGGAAAGGGCCTAAAGTTAAGGATTGCACATTTCCTTTGTATTTTAGGCAAAGAAATACATATATTTTCATCCTTTACATTTTAAAAATTACAAAAAGGGAAATGGGTCGATGCAAAAGTTTGGGCACCCTGCGTGGTTAATACCTAGTAGCTCCCCCTTTTGAAGGTATCACAGATTGTAAACTCTTTTTGCAGCCAGACAAGAGTCTTTGAATTCTTGTTTGAGGGATTTTCATCCATTCTTCCAGCTCTGTGAGATTTCGGGCTCATCTTGTTTCCTCTGCTATTTTGAGGTCTAGCCACAGATTTTCTGTGATGTTCAGGTCAGGGGACTGTGAGGGACATTGTAAAACCTTCAGCTTGTACATTTTGTGGTCATCGATTACGGATTTTGACTTGTGTTTAGGATCGTTATCCATTTATAGAAGCCCTCCTCTTCCTCTTTTCAACTTCAGCTTTTTTACAGATGGTGTTTTGTTCATTTCAAGGATTTTTTGAAATTTCATTGAATCCATTCTCCCCTCAACCCGCAAAATGTTCCTCGTGTCATTGGCTGCAACACAACCCCTAAGCATGATTGATCTACCCCCATACTTAATGTTTAACCAAGAAGCGGCCAAAAAAGTATAATTGCTCTATCACATCAAATATACAATATTACCCAAAGCCAAAAAAAAGTGAATCCCAGAGCAAAATTTCATTGAATGTAATCACTTTAATAATAAATAATTCAGAAAGACATGATCATTAAAATTCAGACAAAAGATAGTAATAACAGGGATAGTGACACCTAAGTGCCACGCCCGGCAGGGTTAAAGTACAAGTACAAAAACAGAATAGCAAAAGTTGTCCGTCCAATGACGTAAATCAAATATATAAAGGGAGGTGGCAGGGCAATACCAGATAATAATACGGTTTTGAAGCTAAATGATGGCTCACACTAATATTCAAGTGCAAAAAAGGAATATAGATGGTAGAAATACAATCAATACAATATAGTATAGGGAACCACAGCCAATTTAGCCAAATTTTGTAAAAAATCCATTGCCCCAAGCTAGAACCTCTGACACTAGACCATGTACACATCAAATAAGTAAAGAAGAAGGGACAATAGTTGGGTAATAACAGTGGTACAAACCTATAAGGCGGACGTGGGATACCTGCTGATGAAACCCGTCTTGTGGTTGTTTTTAAATCTTTATTTTCAGTTTTGAGTTAATGATAAGCTTGTGCTCCGGGGCGGCCTGTGGGGGTCTTCATGTGGTGCTCTGATTAGGTATTCATAATGCAGAAGGCTGACAGGTCACCGATCCCTCACTGACCTGCCCCCTAGTTTACATAATGAATACCTGCACATAGTGATGAAAAGAAAAACACAAAAAACGCTTCTGCACATAGGTGTCAGCCATGGCTCCTGCTCTGCACCATAATCGCATGTTTAGTGTTCAGTTAGTAAGTATTCTTGATGTTATTGAGTAAGTGTAAAAAAAAATAAATACATTTTAAAAATGGCGCCCACCGTGCCTGCGCAGTAGCAGCTATTGATGTGTACAGAAATCTGCTACTTCACATTCGCCGGCGGCACCATCTTGATGGAGAAGAAAAAAATTCCCTCCTCCAAGATGGCGCCGCCTGCGCAGTAGCAGCTCTCGAAGATTGCTTCTATATACACCGATAGCTGCTACTGCGCAGGCACAGCAGTTGCCATTTTCAAATAGATTTTTATTACTTTTACACTTGCTCAATAACATCAAGAATACTTACGAACTGGACAATAAATATGCGATTATGCTGCAGCGCAGCGACCACGGCTGCCACCTGCCTGCACAAGCGTTATTTGTTTTTTTCTTCACTATATACAGATATTCATTATGTAAATTAGGGGGCAGGTCAGTGAGGGATCAGTGACCTGTCAGACGCCATACAGATGAATACCTAATCAGAGCACCACATGAAGATCCCCCCACAGGCCGCCCCACAGCCTGAGCATATCATTAAGTAAAAACTGAAAATAAAGATTACACTACAACCACAAGACAGATTTCATCACCAGGTATCATTGTAATCAGTATAACGGCGCCGACCTGACACTGTGTGTAGGTTACTCTGCACAATCCTGCAGACAGGTTCCCTGTAATCACATTTCGAACTGAGGAAAGGGCAACTTGAAAACACTTTGCTATCTTCTTATAGCCTTCTCCTGCTTTTGTGGGCCTCCACCATTTCTAGGCAGCTGCTTAGTAGAACCCATGGCTGCTGTTTTTGGCACAACGTTAGAGGAGCTTGGGTTTTTATAAAGCTGGGAAATTTGCATCACCAGGCCTTTCCCAATGATGACGGTGAACAAGTCATAACCCTAACAGGCTAATTAAGGTCTGAAACCTTGGTCAAAGTTATCTGAGCACACAAATCTTCAAGGGTGCACAAACTATTGCATTGACCATTTTTCTAATTTTTAAAATGTAAAAGCTGACTATATATATTTTTTCCTAAAATACAAAGGAAATGTGTCATCTTTAATTTCAGACCTTTTAGAGATCATTGCATCTTCAACTTGCTTAACTGTTCACAATAACACTATATTTGACCAGGGGTGTTTAAACTTTTAAATGACACTGAATATATGCAGTATAATACTGTAATACATATATGTTACTGAAATCGGTCTCATATTGACCCGTATGTCAGCATTTTGGTTTCATAGCTGGACCTTTCTCAAGCTTGTGAAAGGTTCTGTTACATATGGGCCAGCAAAGTCCGCTTTTAGCACGATATATATTTTTTTGGGGGGATATCGGCTCCATTACTATATTGAAAGACAGTTTGGGTATATGTCTTGGAGACCTGGCACCCTAAACTGGACTCTGTGGTGCTGCTTCATTACAATCTGTACAGATGGATCTTGTTTGCCATTCAAATGATGGCTTCAAAGGGGGTGAGGTGTGAAAAGATTCCCATTTCACATTACACCCCATGGGCCACCAAATATTTTATTAAAATATCAATGAGAGCCCAAACCCTTATATGCATCGATAGCCTCCAAATGAATGGCTGCGTCTAATGGAGGGGCATCCTTTAGACAGGCACAGAAAACCTTCCAGACATTTTGTTTTGATGGATTTTTCTGGGAGGCTTGGTTAGCACATGTGTGATTTGCCTATAGATGGACAGGTGATTTTCATAATACACTTATATGAAATGAACCCTAGAGCAAAGTGTTGGCCTTCATGTCACTTCCAACGCGGTTGTCTTCTAGTGAATTTAGAACCTTAATAGGAAACTACTGTTGCGTCAGAGCCTTGAACCACCGGAGGTTTCCAAGGTACTGAGGACACCAATTCTGACCAAACCTGAACCTATCGATGACTCAGTCAGCTGATCATCTATGGTGTGCTTTTGGGAGATAGCATATATTAGACCTTGATAGACCCTGGTATCTGTGTGGTGTTGACTCAAGAGCCTTGAACATATTTGGCCAATATCAAGAATACAAAGCCTACCTCTACAGTATTTTTTTTGTAACGTAGTGTAAATGTAGCCCTTGAGCTCTGAACTTGACAGGAGCTTCTACATACAATAGATTTATAGTAGACGTTCATGGAAAGTGTATAATCATTGCCCTTAGGCTTGCTTTCTATAAACGTACACAATGGTCGCCAAGATCAGAGCTCGCTGACCACATTACTCTATGCAGCGTAAGCATGTCCTTTCCTGTCTCCAATAAACTGTATTTACACCGTCTTGGAGAGCCCCTTTAAGAGACATGCAGTAATGCTTCTTGATTTCTAATGAACTCCATGTCATACCTTGTTTGGCTGAACACTGTGATACTCCACGTTTGCCCTGACACTATTTTCTTTCCAGCTATTTCTGCTGAGGATTTTTTTTGCGTAAAATCCAAACTGTACATCTTGCATCGGTAATGTATTATTATAGCGATTTCTTCTTTTTTAGACATCATGTTCCTGAAAGTATTACATTGTAGATATAGAGCAAAGCTGACTTTTGTTATTGGATGTAGTTTCCCTTTGTTTTTATAGATAATTCTAGAGATATTTATAAATTTAAGTAAAAAAAAAATCTTAGTAAATGAGTTATGTGAAAAGAAAACTGGACACTACTGCAAAGAAATGGAGCGGTGCCACATTGGAGAAAAATTTAGCACTTCTGCAAATGTGTCCTTCCTTTCCTTGGCTTGCAAGCAGCAGCAGCATTAAAGTATGGTTTTGTGAGACTCTGTCTGGAGATGTTTATACTATACTAGATGGTGGCCAGATTCTAACACATCGAGTATTCTAGAATATGTATGTAGTTTATTTATGAAGTTTTCAGTTTTAGTTTTACACACAGGTGGTTCAAATTCCGCGGCAATTCGCGGCCGGCCGGGCGTGACCAATCAGTGAAGCCAGGGCCTGCTCCAGGTTTTTGAGGGCCCTGGGTGGAAGAGTCTCAGTGGGCCCCCCTCTTTAACACATACTACGATTCATGATGCACAGATACAGCAGAGAAATATAGCACAGCCACGTAGCATATAACACAGCCCACGTAGTATATAACACAGCCCACGTAGCATATAGCACAGGCCATGTAGTATATAACACAGCCCACGTACCATATAGCACAGCCCGCGTAGCATATAGCACAGCCCACGTAGCATATAACACAGCCACATAGTATATAACAGCCCACGTAGCATATAACACGGCCCAAGTAGCATATAACACAGCCCACATAGTATATAGCACAGCCACGTAGTATATAGCACAGCCACGCAGTATATAGCTCAGTCACGTAGTTTATTGCACATCCACATAGTTTATAGCAGCCCACATAGTATATAACACAGCCACGTAGTATATAGCACAGCCCACGTAGTGTATAGCACAGCCCAAATAGTATATAGCACAGGCCATGTAGTATATAGCACAGCCCACGCAGTGTATAACACAGGCCTCGTAGTATATAACACAGCCCAGGTAGTGTATAACACAGCCACGTAGTATATAGCACAGCCACATAGTATATAGCACAGCCACGTAGTATATAGCACAGCCCATGCAGTACTATATATATAGCACAGCACAGCCATGTATATAGCACAGCCCACGTAGTATATAGCACAGCCCACGTAGTATATAGCACAGCCCACGTAGTATATAGCACAGCCACGTTTATAGCACAGCCCACGCAATATATAACACAGCCCACATAGTATATAACACAGCCAAGTAGTATATAGCCCAGTCACGTACATAGCACAGCCCATGTAGTATATAACACAGCCCAGCCATGTATATTGTACATCTCACGTAGTATATAGCACAGCTCATGCAGTATATAGCACAGCCAAGTAGTATATTGCCCAGCCATGTAATATATTGCACAGCCTCGTATTATATAGCACAGCCCACGTAGTATATAGCACAGAGACGTAGTATGTAACACAGCCCTTGCAGTATATAACACAGCCCACGTAGTATATAACACAGCCCACGTAGTATATAGCAATGTGGGCCACATATCCCTGTTAAAAAAAGAATTAAAATAAAAAATAGTTATATACTCACCTTCCGGAGGCCCCCAGATCCAGTCCAGGCGTTTAGTGATGCCCCTCGCGCCACTCCGGTCCCAAGAATGCATTGCGGTCGCAGGAAAGGCGTCGGAAGGTGAGAATATAATGATTTTTATTTTTTTTTATTAGTTTTAACATTAGATCTTTTTTCTCTTGATGCTGCATAGGCAGCATCAATAGCAAAAAGTTGGTCACATGGTTAATAGCAGCATTAACGGACTGCGTTACACCGCGGCATAACGCAGTGTAACGCAGCCATTAACCCTGTGTGAGCGCTAACTGGAGGGGAGTATGGAGGGGGCACTGACAGAGAGTAGGAAGGGGCGAATTCGCGGCCGGACTGTGCCCGTTGCTGATTGGCCAATTAGCACCGCGGGATTTCCATGACAGACAAACAGACGGAAGTGACCCTTAGACGATTGTATAGATAGATGTGTCTATCTTTGGCCACCCAGTGGTTGGGAATGTGAATTGCAGCTTGGCATGACATACCAACATGTAATTAACTTGTATCTTAAAAATTGGAATTTTTATTGCGATTGATGGAAAAACGGAAGGGAGGATGCATCATTATGTTTGACAAATTCTGTGTTACATGGGACATACTCATAGTTTTCACTTGACATCCTCAGCTATGCTACATCAATACAAAGGACTGACACATGACTTCCAAGGACCATACTAAGGACCAGGGGCACTCATTATGGGTGGAAGAAAGGAGATTCCGACAGCTAAATAGGGTATGGGTTCTCTACAGTTAGAGCAGTCAAACTGTGGAATGCCGAACACAAGAGGTAGTAATGGCAGACACTATAACAGTTTTTATAAAAGGGCTGGATGATTTCCTCAATACAAATAACATTGTGGGTTATAGATAGTTTGGAGACAAAATGAACAATTGGTGGAGAAAGGTTGAACTTGATGGAACTTTGTATTTTATCAACCTATGTAACTTCTTACAAACTCAGCCCTACTTCTAGCTTTAATAGCAAAGTGAGGTCGTTTGGTTGTAGGAAAGGTAAAAAAAACTTTTTAATTAGCATTTCCAATCGATAGCCACTTCTTAGAAGGCCTTGCCAGAAATATCAATGTATCCAGTCGGGTAGTTGTATATTTTAAAAAGGAAAGGGGATGGAGACAAAGGGTTATTAGCTCTGAGATGCCATGTGACTATCACTGGCGTTAGGGAAATTCGGGCATAGTAAGTTAGGAGCTTTATAGAAATGTTTAGAATTTAAGGTTTGCAAATGGTTTACATCCTTAGGGCCCGATTCATAAAACTTTTACAAGGAAAACAAGCTTTGAAAAGTTGCAGAATTTTGACACAACTCAAGGTTGCTCTAAAATTTTGCCAGATATGACATCCTCATTCTAGTTTTGCCCTGCTTTGACAAATTGGGTAGAGCTGAGATGGGGGCATGGTATCAATCGCTCCAGGGACGGCCCGAATGTATAGGCAAACTAGGCGGCCGCCTAGGGTGCCGACCTTAAGGGGGCGCCAGAGAAAAAATAGAAAAAATTATAAAAAATCTTTTCAAAAGGCAAAAGGTGTATGGAGCGGAGCTGAATGTGTATGAGGTGTATGGAGCGGAGCCGTGTGTGTATGAGGTGTACGGAGCGGAGTCGTGTGTGTATGAGGTGTATGGAGCGCAGCTAAATGTGTACGAGGTGTACGGAGCAGAGCCGCGTGTGTACGGTGTATGGAGCGGAGCGTGTGTGTACGGAGCGCAGCCACGTGTGTAGGAGTAGCTATGTGTGGCCATTATATGGTATGAAGTATCATGTGCGGCCAATATACAGTATGGAGCATCATGTGTGGTCATTATACAGTATGGAGCATCATGTGCGGCCAATATACAGTATGGAGCATCATGTGTGGCCATTATACAGTATGGAGCATCATGTGTGGCCATTATACAGTATGGAGCACTGTGTGGCCATATTTTTTTGTTTATAATTATTCTTTATGAAACAGTGTGATCAGCAGTGCTAAATGGGTGTGGTTGGGACGTGGATATGGGTGTGGCTATTTATGAATGGGTGTGGTCAGAGGCATGGCCTAAAATTTGCCCCTCTTTCCCATCTTCAAAAGTTGGGAGGTATGTTAAAAGTAGTAGGGGCGCAACAAAATAGTTTCGCCTAGGGCACCGTTATCTCTCGGGCCGGCCCTGAATGACTCGTCAAATTCACTAGGCCACAAATATTACTCCTGGAGGGACTGGAGTAGGATTTGTGGCGAGGTGGACACCATTCGTCCTATGCCACTTGTCTTACTCTTCTGATTCACGCCTCTTTGTAAATCACGAGTGTTTGACTCTAGCATGCCTCCTTGTCAAGACTGGTATGAACAGTGCTGGTCTTAATGCACCATGGCCAATGTTATTGTGGTCAATGACTGCTATTTTGAACTGTATTTGGTTATAAGTGGTATATCGCAAGGTTCAGTGCTGTTTCCACTACTTAATTTATTTAAAACGATATAGAAGAATTGATCATGTTTCTATTTTTGCAAATGACACAAAGCTATATAGTTTATTCAGTGTATGGAAGATGTTCAGAAATTACAAACGAACTTGGACATACTAATTTGACACGCATACTTGATAGATGAGGTTTAAAATGGCTAAATGTATAGTTATGTAGATGGTCACTCATTTACTCACGGCACCATATGCATAAACTAGGAGAGTCACTTATTGAACAGGATCTTACTACTTACATTCTGCAGGCATCATTTGTTCTAGGGGTAATAAACTAGCAGTCACTTGTATTGAAGGCTCTAGATACTAATAATCTGTATGTATCATTTGTTCTAGGGATAGTAAACTAGGAAAGTCACTTTTGGAGGAGGATCAGGATAATATTACTCAGCAAGAATCATTTGTTCTAGGGGGTGTTAACTAGGAGAGTCACTTGTAGAAAAGAATCTGGGTACTAATAATCTGTGGGTATCGTTTTTTACTAGGGGGGATAAGATAGTAGAGTGACTTGTAGGTAAGACTGTAGATGCTCATAATCTACAGGCTTCATTTGTTCTAGGGGGAGTAAACTAGGAGAGTCATTTGTAGAGAAGGATCTGTATACTAATAATCTGCAGGCATCATTTGTTCTAGGGGGAGTAAACTAGGAGAGTCACTTGAAGAGAAGGATCTGGATACTAATAATCTGCAGGCATCATTTGATCTAGGGGGAGTAAATTAGGTGAGTCATTTGTAGAGAAGGATCTGGATACTAATAATCTGTAGGCATCATTTGTTCTAGGGATAGTAAACTAGGAGAGTTACTTGTAGAGAAGGATCTGGATACTAATAATCTGCAGGCATCATTTGTTCTAGGGGGAGTAATCTAGGAGAGTCATTTGTAGAGAAGCATCTGGATACTAATAATCTGTAGGCATCATTTGTTCTAGGGATAGTAAACTAGGAGAGTTACTTGTAGAGAAGGATCTGGATACTAATAATCTGCAGGCATCATTTGTTCTAGGGGGGGTAAACTAGACGAGTCACTTGTAGAGAAGGATCTGGATACTAATAATCTGCAGGCATCATTTGTTCTAGGGGGAGTAAACTAGGAGAGTCACTTGTAGAGAAGGATCTGGATACTAATAATCTGCAGGCATCATTTGTTCTAGGGATAGTAAACTAGGAGAGTCACTTGTAGAGAAGGATCTGGATATAATAATCTGTGGGCATCATTTGTTCTAGGGGGGGTAAGCTAGGAGAGTCAGTTTTAGGACAAGCACCTAATACTACCACTTTATAAAGCATTAGTGCAACCTCATCTGGGATAAGCAATTCAGTTATCGGCACTAGTTCATAGAAAGGATGTCCTAGAAAAAGTGCAAAAAGCCAAAAACCTGATAAGGGGCATGGAGGATCATAGTTATGAGGAAAGATTAAATGTATTTCTCAAGAAGAGACCACTAAAGGGGGAATGATTAACTAGTCCAAGTACATTAATGACCCATACAATAAATATGATCCATCTTTAATCCCCCTGAGAAGGGAAGTGGATATTTCCTCATCTAGAGAAAACAAAAGTTCAATCTCCAGACGAGACCAGGCTTGTTTACCATAAGAAATGTGGAATACTCTACCTCATTAGCTGTTCCCAGTAGGAACCATTGATGGTTTCAAAAAGGGTTTAGATGCTTTTTTGGAAGAAAATAATATAAATACTTCTGGACATTTGTAAAGTTCTTGTTCCGACACTCAGAACTAGAAGGCAATAATTTGCTCTTTTAGGGCAGGTGTGTCATGCATTATGGATGTGCCACACCTCATTCCCTTCATCTCCCATCTTTTGGTTGAACTTGAACGACACGTCTTTTTTATAAGAAAATACGTTTTGCTGCATCTTTATAGAGGAATAGCTAAAGTAATGTCTTCTGATCTAAGAGGTTCTGCAGGAGTCCAAGTACATTCCATCTCTGTCCCGGAGATATCCAGTCGTCATTATAATTGTCCCAGCCACTGTGGATTACATGCCCGTCTTCATAAATCCTCTCTCTTTGCAGAGATATTGCCATATAGCCTTTTCATCGGAGGGATGAGGGCACATGACAGGAGGACATCCCTGGAGATTACAGTAAAGGAGCTTTCACCTTTAACAGAGAAAGGAGTTCTTCACAATAAGGGCAGCGAAGGCCCAGAAATCATTACCAAGGTGGTGGGAACTATAGGGTCTTTAAGAAGAGGTTAGACACCCTTTCAGAAAAAAATAGGACACTGAGGTGATGCCAATTAATCTAAGGAAACCTGATTCAGGGAGGAAACCGACTGTCATCTTGGGGTCACGAAGAGATGTTTTCTTTCTCGGTGCCTGAGAAAATGAATGCATTCTCGCAGACTTACTTGGTTTTAAATGCAGTTTCTTCTGCTAGAACTTACCAAATGCAGCTCTTTTATTCCAGTGTCACCAAGGGTGTAAAACTTCCCTCCATTTCGCAAGTTATTACAATTATTTCCTGCCCTCCTTCATGAACTATACAGTAGATTTTTTTTTCTCTGCTAAACTTTCTCCCTTGCAAACTATTGTAAAGCCAGTTATTCCTAGAAAATGCAGAATTTCATTCAAGGTAATTCTGTAAGGCTACTTTCACACTAGCGTCGTGCGCTGGACGTCGCTATGCGACGTGGCGGCGCACCGACGCATACTGTGGAAGCGCCGCACAACGGGGGCAGCGGATGCTGTTTTTCAACGCATCCGCTGCCCCATTGTGAGGTGCGGGGAGGCGGGGGCGGAGTTCCGGCCGCGCATGCGCGGTCAGAAAAGACGGGCATGACGCACCAAAAAACGTTACAAGCAACGTTTTTTGGTGGCGACGGTCCGACGCAACACGACGCAACCGTCGCACGACAGTTGCGACGTGTGGCAATGCGTCGCACTGCGTCGCTAATGCAAGTCAATGGAGAAAAACGCATCCTGCAAGCACTTTTGCAGGATGCGTTTTTTCTAAAAAACGACGCATAGCGACGTGCAGTGCATGACGCTAGTGTGAAAGTAGCCTTAGAGCTTAGAAAAGCATGGCTTTCTTACAGAAATAGTTCCTCTCTCTCCCACTGGCTGCATATGGCATTGCAGCTCAGGCCAATATATTTGAGTTCTGTAGTACCTGACATGGTCTATGGACAATAGAGTGGCACTGTTTCTAGAAGAAATCTCAAACAATTACCTTTAATTCTAGAAGATGCAATATGTTTCAAAATGAGTAACTCTAGTTAGTACAAATCATGATTTACGAAAGCTTGTTTTTATAAGGCCGAGACTTTTAGACCACGTTCATATGATCAGTATTTGGTCAGTATTTTACATCAGTTTTTGTATGCCAAAACCAGGAGTGGGTGATAAATACAGAAGTGGTGACGGGTTTCTATTATACTTTTCCTCTGATTGTTCCACTCCTGATTTTGGCTTACAAATACTGAAATACTGATGTAAAATACTGACCACATACTGAAGGAGTGAAAGCATGTGAGTCCTACTCCACCAAGCCCACAGAGTGATTGACAGAAGAGTATAGGCAGTTTAAGCGAGACTTACAGGCTTTCTCCATTAGTAGTTGAGGGAATCACTAGGCAGAGACTCTCTCCTCATGTGGGATGGGAGGAGTAAGCGGCAGTCACAGACTCTCTCTCCTTAAGTGGGCAGGCTAAGCTGGAGTCAGTCATAGGCTCTTCCCCCAAATGGGCAGAGTAAACCAGAGTCACAGGCTCTCTTTCCACAAGTGAGTGGACTAAGCAGGAGACAGTCATAGGCACTCCCCCAAGTGGGTAGAGTAAGCAAAAGTTGCAGGCTTTTTTTCCCCAAGTAGCCAGTAGCCAAGTAGCAGGTTCTCCCTCCAAGTGAACAGAATATGCGAGAGTCATAGGTTCTCTCTCCCCAAGTGGGCAGATCATGCGAGGTCATAGGCCCTGTCTCCCCGAGTGGGCAGAGTAAGCGAGAATCATATGTCTTCTCTCCACAAGTGGACAGAGTAAGCAAGAGCCGCAGGCCCTCTCCCCAAGTAGGTGTAGTAAGCAAGAATCATAGGTCCTTTCTCCACAAGTGGACAGAGTAATCGAGAGCTGCAGGCCCTCTCCCCAAGTAGGTGTAGTAAGCAAGAATCATAGGTCCTTTCTCCACAAGTGGACAGAGTAATCGAGAGCTGCAGGCCCTCTCCCCAAGTGGGCAGAGTAAGTGAGAATCATACGCTCTCTCTCCCCAAGCGAGCAGAGTAAGCAAGAGCCACAGGCCTTCTTCCCAAGTGGAAAGAGTAAGTGAGAACCATAGGCCCACTCTCCCCAAGTGGGTGGAGTAAGCGAGAATCATAGGCTCTCAGTCCCCAAGTGGGCAGCATAAGTGAGAGCCACAGGCCCTCTCCCCAAGTGGACAGAGTAAGTGAGAGCCACAGACTCTCTCCATAAGTGGGCAGATTAGGTGAGAATCATAGGCCCTTTCACCCCAAGTGGGCAGAATATGTGAGAGTCATAGGTCCTCTTTTTCCAAGTGGGCAGAGTAAGCGAGAGTAACAGGCTCTCTCCCCAAGTGGGTGCAGTAAGAGAGAGTAATATGCTCTCTCCCCAAGTGGGCGAAGTAAGCCAGAGTAACAGGCTCTCTCCCCAAGTGGGCGGAGTAAGTGAGCATATCAGGCTCTGTCGCCAAGTGGGCGGAGTAAATGGGAGTCACAGGTTTTCTCTATTAATGGGCAGAGAAAGTTGCATTTAGACTCTTTTTGAGCTATGGCATCCTCTTTTTAAATGAAAATGCTGAAAAAAATCGAGGGAGAGGCATTGACCTCAAGGATGTATAGTTTTCTTTTATATGACATTTAGGATAGGGTAAGGGAGACTTGGCACTCAAATGGAAGTGTAGCTTGAAAAAACTTGTCTAGCAGATAATATTATTATTCAGCCATTTGCAGATCCACAAAAGATTAAAAAATGCCTGGATGCCGCGGTGAGTCCTGTGTGTGTCAGCGAACGGGGATGTGCGACAAGTAATTTGTTCTGATGAAGGTCCGGATGTGGACAGAAACGTTCAATTTTTTTGCCTGTTGGATGCACAATAAATTAATACTTTTTCAAGCTACACTTCCATTTGAGTGCCAAGTTTCTCTTCTATTTTGGACACTTCGGGCTGGATGGCCTACTTGAGCACCTTCTATCCTTCATTGTATGAGTACCGTGTTTTACTACTTCGATTTAGGATAGTATATGAATCCTATTTTAAAGGTAAAATCCCCCTAAAAGCAGCATGTGAAACACCCTAAATAGTGAAAAGAGCCCTTAGGCACCTAAGGAGTTTGTCAGAATTTTGGGTTCTATGTTGCAGTCCTCCAGTGATAGGTACCAAATGGGATTAGGTGCTTTACGGGATGCTGCAGTCCCTTTGGTTTGGGATTATTGTTGGATCCAAATCTACATTTCATTGTCAGAACTTTTTAGTTTAGCTGTCATATATTCTATTGTTTATTTGTGATCTCATCCAGTAAATGGTGGACGATAACCAATAACGACCATCACAAGCTTATGGGGGTTGCCACCTAGATTTAATATAAATCTTTATTGAAGAAAAAGTAAATTTTTGACCAATTTACTGTTAATCCCTCATTTTAGTTTAATGTGTTCCATGAACAGTCACCAGATTCTGTACAGCAGTTTCTTAATCATTGCAAATTATTTATAAGAATTTACATAAAATTCATCTTTTTTCAGAACACATTTTTACAAATAATATTTTATTTTATTTTTCTCATTGGTGATTTACCTATTGGTGGTTTATAAGGGCAAAGCAGCAGTGTAAGCACGAGGCAGAAAGAAGAAATGTGATTAAATAAAATATTTTACTCTCAATAGACAATGTAGCTACCGTATATTGAAATCAGCAGTAATACTTGTATTTGTGGCAAAAAATACTTTTTTTTATTATGTAGAAACTCCTTAAAGGGGATGATTACTGTAGATATCTGGGGTATATGGAAAGTATCTGAACAGTTTTCACAAGGACATACAGATGTGGTCTTCCTTTCTTCTTGGCTTGAAAAATCCCGAGATGTGTGTCCTGAGATGATCAGTTTTAAAAAGATTATATGACTTTGTGATACTCTGTTGGGAGCCGTTTCAGCTATATATATCTGTATGTGACCACCTTTCTTTACCTTGTGTCTAGTCATCTTATCTCACCTTTCCTCTATGCCAGTGTTCCCCAAGTCCGGTCATCAAGAGCCACCAACAGGTCATGTTTTCAGGATTTCCTTAGTATTGCACAGGTGATAATTGCATCACCTGGACAGGCAAGCATTCAATGACCTGTGCAATACTAACGAAATCCTCAAAACATGACCTGTTGGTGGCTCTTGAGGACTGGACTTGGGAACACTGCTCTATGCTCAACAGTATTTCGAGATGATGACCTGCTTTTGAAAAAAAAAAACATGATTTTGTGATACTCTGTCGAAAGAGGTTCATGCTATATGTGTTTAGATGTGGCCATCCAGTGGTTGTGATATGAAATCTACTGAAAGTCTAATCTTTTATCAGAAATTTGAGTCCTCAACAAAAGATTTACAGAAACATAAGTGTGAACACATCTGCCCTGAGGCATGGCATAGCAGCAATCAAAATAAACCCTCTTTTTGTTGCTAAATATTTGCAACCAGGACAAAAGTGCCAGGTGCTAGTTTTTTTACCCATGCCCATTCCATAACTCTTGGGTCAAGGACACAACTCCTTGATTTGCACCATTGCAATGACTATGTAGAAGAGAGTCGTTATCAACACCCACTAGCAAAGGGAATGTAACCAGTAACGACTTGGAGCAGCTGAATGTTATATATGCTTTTTGAGCCAATGTTGACCCATCAAGACATCCTGATCCCCGTTCTTTCTGATAAAAGGTTTCTCCAGGATTACAAAAAAGGCTGCTTTTTCCAAAAATTGGTCTAAAACTTGTGTTTTGTATTGAAACTCTCTTCCTGTGAAGTGAAGGTTGCTGAGCTGCAGCATCACTCACAACCTGTTGACCAGATTAGCTCTGTTTTTGGGAAGAGTCCACATTTTGCTAAACCCCTGTATAAGAATATATATGAGTGAATTGCTGCATATCAAAACAAAATAAAATAATTTGAAAAAAAATTGTGGGGTTCGATTTGTACGAATATAGCAAAATGTCATCCTTCACCTGCCCTGCCATCGCACCTCTCCAACCGATCCTCAGGACATTCTTTCCGCTCTACTGGTGCTGATCAGTCCTAATGCAGTCACACAGGGAGCAACACATGCCATTTATGATTGTGTCGCAACCCACGTGAAGCGATGTCCAGTCAGCACTGGACGATCTGAAGACCAGAGAGGATGAGTGACGGATCTAGTGAGGAAAAAGACAAGTAAGGGTCTCACCTAGGAAAAGGCAAGTATAATGTTTTTGAACCTCTATCAGATTTTTGAGGGGGTCTTGAGAAAAGCTGGAAATGGATAGAGAAAAGCGAGAAAGGAAAAAAATGGGAAAGGGATAGAGAAAAGCAGGAAAGGGATAGAGAAAAGCAGGAAAAGGATAGAGAATGAGTGACGGATCTAATGGGGAAAAGGACAGGTAAGGGTATCACCTAGGAACGGCAAGTATAATGTTTTTAAACCTCTATCAGATTTTTTGGGGGGTCTTTACATTCACATCCAATCATACATTTATGGTCTATCCAATCAATATAACATGGACATCAGTGGTATATTTTGGTTAGAGTTTTCATGGAGAACATCAACTGTAAATCTTGTCAGCAAATATTTTTATTTCCTCTTGATCACGAAGGTCAGTGGTGCTTGGAAAAACGCTCTCAATGTAAAATGATCATCTTACTATGGGGTGATTCATCCTCATCAGCTCTTACTAGCCCTTCTCATTCTCAGGTTTCATGTTTGTTTATGCAGATTCCCTCAGTGCTCATCCAACTGTGCTGAATAAACCTGTAATAAATTGCCGACAAATAAACCTCAGACCCTGCGCCGAACAACAGACTGATGTAGTATCTGATTGCCAGATATAGGACCGTCATGAGTTCCAATGTATTCACATGGAACCAGTTTCTTCATCATGACTATATTACGTTTGAAGAATATTATGTTTTTTGTTTCATGTATCTTTTGATGTTATTAAATGACAATGTAAAAGTTTTAGCTTAGGCTAGGGTCACATTGCGTTATGTGACCGTGTTTAACGGACTACGTTACACCGCGGCATAACGCGGTGTTAACGTAGTCCGTTAACGCCACCATAGCCTGTAATGGTAAACGCGTCGCTAGCGCCTGCCCACATTGGGCGTGCGCTAGCGATGTGCCGTCATTTGAGTGACGGACCTCGGACGCTGCTTGCAGCGTCCACGGCGCGCCCGAGGTCCGTTCCTCGCTAGTGCAGATCGGGGATCTGCGCTAGCGGGGACGCCGAACGCGGACCCTAGAGAAGCATTGCGTTAGCGCAATCCGCTAGCGCTATGCGCTTAACGGATTGCCCTAACGCAATGTGACCCTAGCCTAAGTAGATTCTACACTTTTACACATTGCACTACATATTGACAGATCTTCTGACCTGATGTTGCAAGTTCCTGGCATATTGATTTATAACCAAATTCAGTGAATTACCAGAGATCGAACTTTAGAGATCGAGAGAAAGAAAAGTGAGAAAGAGGTTAGAGAAAAGCAACATAGGGGATAGATAAAAGTGAGAATGGGGATAGAGAAAAGCTAGAATGGGGATAGAGAAAAGTCAAAAAAGGATAGAAAAAAAACAAGAAAGGGATAGAAAAAAGCGAGAAGGGGACAGAAAAAGTGGGAAAGAGATAGAAAAAAGCAGAAAAGGGATAGCAAAAAAATAGAAGGGGATAGAGAAAGGGATGGAAAGCTCCTAGGGGATAGAGAAAAGTGAGAAAAGGATAGAGAAAGGGATGGAGAAAAGCAGGAAGGGGATAGGCAAAAGCAGGAAAGGGATAGAGAAAAGCAGGAAAGGGATAGAGAAATGTGAGAAAAGGATAGAGAAAAGCAAGAAATGGATACAGAAAAGCAAGAAAAGGATAGAGAAAAGCAAGAAAGGGATGGAAAGCAGGAAAGGGATAGAGAAAAGTGAGAAAAGGATAGAGAAAAGCAAGAAAGGGATAGAGAAAAGGAGGAAAAGGATAGAGAAAAGTGAGAAAGGGATAGAGAAAGGGATGGAAAGCAGGAAGGAGGAGGTGAGCTGTGATATCACCTATGGTGAATCCTGTGTGATCTACTGTATATAGGTGTTATCTGTCATTGTAGAGGAGGAGGAGGTGAGCTGTGACATCAGTTATTGTTAATGGTGGATCTTGTGTTACCTACTGTATATAGAGGTGTTATCAGTCATTGTACAGGAGGAGGAGGGGAGCTGTGATACCACCTATTGTGATTGGTGGTTCCAGTGTTATCTACTGTATATAGAGATGTTATCAATCATTGTACAGGAGGAGGAGGTGAGCTGTGACATCACCTATTGTGTATTGTGTATCTTGTGTTATCTAGTGTACATAGAGGCGTTATCAGTCATTTTACAGAAGGAGGAGGAGGTGAGCTGTGATATCACCTATTGTGAATGCCGGATCCTGTGTTATCTACTGTATATAGAGGTGTTATCAGTCATTGTACAGGAGGAGTAGGTGAGCTGTGACATCACCTATTGTGTACTGTGTATCTTGTGTTATCCACAGTATATAGACGAGTTATTGATCATTGTACCAGAGGAGGTGGTGAGCCGTGACATCACCTATAGTGAATGGTGGATCTTGTGTTATCTATTGTATATAGATATATTGTATATAGAAGTGTTATCAGTCATTGGACAGGAGAAGAATGAGGTGAGCTGTGTTATCTACTGTATATAGAGGTTACCAGTCATTGTACAGGAGGAGGTGGTGAGCTGTGACATCACCTATTGTTGTCAGGCATCTGGGTTCGAGCCCTTGAGCCTGTACTATGTGGTCGGCTTCTCTGTCCACTGAGCCATAGCAGATTCACCTTTTCTCCAGGTGTTTAGTTTCTGTTATCCTCGCTCGAGTCTTTTTAGGGTTACAGGTGTTTTCAGTTACTCATGTGTCTGTCCTATCACCTTTCGGGTGTGGCTTTAATACTTTCCCCTGCTGATAATAGGTTTATCTCTGCTGTTTGCCCATATCTTCTGTTTCTTTTTAGTAAGTAGGCACCATATTCTCTATCAGTACGTACTTAATTCTTTATTTTGTGGTTTGTTTTACTCACTCTGGGATCTCTCTCAATTCCAACACCCTTACCCTTCTGTAGGGAATTTTCACTCTGCTCTGCCCTCCGGGTTCTTTAGGAGGAACGTGAAGCACTCGGCGGCCTTTCAGGCAGCATTGGGCCGAGTTGCCATCATTCAGGCAGTGGTTAGGCTATCTCTGCTCTTGCAGTAACCACTAGAGGCTAAAGGGCCAGAATCTCTTGTCTGTACAGGAAGAAGCTGGGTCCGTTGCAGTTTTCAGTGTGTTAACTATTTTCCCAACATTGCTACACTATCATAACAATTGTGAATGGTGGATCTTATATTATCTACTGTACATAGACGTGTTAACAGTAATTGTACAGGAGAAGGAGGAGGTGAGCTGTGACATCTTCTATTGTAAATGGTGGATCTTGTGTAATCTACCAGTATATAGAGCTGTTACCTTTAGTTGTAATCCTGTTTGTGATGATAATGATACTGCTGATAAGTAGTGATGAGCGAGTATGCTTGTTACTCGATTTTCTCCGAGCATGCTCAGGTGGTCTCTGAATATTTCGGCGTGCTCGGAGAAACTCGAGTAACAAGCATACTCGCTCATCACTACTGATACGTCATCTGTACAGACCAGCAAGTATAAGCCTAGTATAAGTGACAGGTGAAAACTGTATATCCGATTTTGTATATATGGTATGTACATATATACACACATATATATATGTATATATATATAGTGGTAGATCGGCTCACTCGGCTACACACGAGGTAGACACGGGTACACTGCAGCCTTAAGAACTTCCTTCGGTTTATTGTAGGCATCATAAACCAAGGTGTAGTAAAGAAAATACAGCCCTCTGGGCAAAACAGGAAACCAAAACAAAATGGTGACAGAACACAGTCCTCATGCTCACGGCTGGTAGAACACACACTGTTCAGGTTCACAGGTCTAAGCAACACTTTTCTGCAGTGCTGCCTCTCCAGGCACATACTGAACACTGAAATCTCTGGCCTTCAGCGATTTAAACCCAGATCTTGTGACTCCTCCATCATGTGATTGATCACATGATCCTGACATCACACAAGTCCTGTCAGGACTCTGCATGTGGAAATACAGTGGACCCCCTCCCACCCGCTCTATGGAGGTCCACTAAAACCAGCCCATAACATAACTCTCATTTTAACCTTTCAATATGTAGTATGCTGGAGGAAACTACTCTGGTTTGCATCACTGACGCCATCATGCTACACAGTTGTGCTCAAAAGTTTACATACAAGTCGACCTGTCATTGGCAACAGCAGAACAAAATGAAGGTTCTGGAGTGGCCATCTCAGTCTCCTGACCTCAACATCATTGAGCCACTCTGGGAAGATCTCAAGCGCGCATTTCGTGCAAGACAGCCCAGGAATTTACAGGAACTGGAGGCTTTTTGCCAAGAAGAGTGGGCAGCTTTACTATCTGAGTAAATAAATAACCTCATCCACAACTACCACAAAAGACTTCAAGCTTTCATTGATGTTAGAGGGGGCAATACACTGTATTATGAAATGGGGTATGTGAACTTTTGATCAGGGTCATTTGGATGTTTTGGGTTGTCATTATGATTTTAAAAAACACAGTAGGTTGCCAAAAAAAAAAGTTTTGGTGTTACCATTCATATTCTCTGAAAAAAGGCCAAGAAAGTAAAAGTTCTGCCGGGGTATGTAAACTTTTTAGCACAACTGTGCATATATATACATATATATACATGGGGTGCAGTGGGTGCAGAAAGTATTCAGACCCCTTTCCATTTTTCACTCTTTGTTTTCAGTTTTTCTTTTTAATTAATTTTGCAAACATTTCTTCATTTCTGTTTTTTTCAGTCAAGATGAGGTGCAGAGTGTACATTAATGAAAAAAAAATGAACAGTTTTGAATTTACCAAGTGGCTGCAATGAAACAAAGAGTGAAAATTTTAAAGGGGTCTGAATACTTTCCGTACCCATTGTATAATATATACAGCATGTCACTGTCATTATATGAGTCTATTCTGTACTAGCCATTTTTTCTGGCAATTAGTCCCCCTAAAGACAAATAGAAATAGTTATGTAGAATCAGTAAGCACTATCCAGCTTGTCGAAGACTTCTCACATCTTTATGCAAGTAATTTGGGAAACAGTATGAGCCTCTATTTCTTCATGTTCACCATAAGAAGGCTCATGTAACCAGCCACTTCTGCTCGCTACATTCACTGTAGGTGTAAAATGTCAGACACACAAATGCGATTTTAATTGGAATACAACTTTTGGAAGGCAGCAGAGACAAGAAAGGAATAATGCTAAAAGATGGAGAGTGCTGATATAATGTAATTATATCTGCCAGGATATAACTTACACTGTAAGTATAGCCAATGAAAACGCCAGTAGATGGCTGCGGTGAAGCGCTGAAGCGCTTTACGGTGTGAACCTGTCTCATTACATCAGAGAGTGCTTTTAACGGCTAACAAGAGACTTCCAAAAATTCTAATCCCTCTCCAATGTTTAGAATTGAGAGTCCTCAGTGGTTGATACCTTTTAATGGCTAACTAAAAAGATGGTAACAAATTGCAAGCTTTCGAGACTACACAGGTCTCTTCATCAGGCATAGACTAATACAAATTCTGAAGAATCACATATTTAAGCACAACATAGCATAGAAAAAAAAAAACATGGATAAGACAACATTTTTCTATCTACTGGCTAACACGGTACCAAGATATATATCTTTCCTGTAATCCCTGTCCATTCATATATATGATCAGTAATGTAGATAAATAGATAGATAAATAGATAATAGATAGATGATAGATATATACAGTAGATAGATAGCTAAATAATAGACAGATAATAGATAGATAATATATAAATAAATAGATAAATAGATAGATAATAGACAGATAATAAATAGATAATAGATAACTAGATAGATAGATAATTGATAGATGGATAATAGGTAGACAGATGATCAATACATAGATAAATAGATAGATAACAGACAATAGACAGATAATAGATAATAGTTAATAAATAGATACTACACAGAAAATAGACCTATCACTAACCTATCACTAACTTCTGGCACCTTCCCCTCTGCGTTCAAACATGCCACAATCACGCCCATCCTTAAAAAGCCAATCCTCGATCCAACTGCTATGTCCAGCTATCGCCCAATATCGCTGCTCCCATTCGCTTCCAAACTCCTGGAGCAGTACGTCCACGCTGAACTTTCCTCCCATCTCTCATCTAACTTGTTGTTCGACAATCTACAATCTGGTTTCCGCCCCCATCATTCAACTGAGACTGCCCTGACCAAAATCACTAATGACCTACTTACCGCCAAAGCTACTGGACAATACTCTGTACTCCTCCTTCTAGACCCGTCCTCTGCTTTTGACACAGTTGACCACTGCCTCCTACTACAGATCCTCTCCTCCTTTGGCATCAAAGACCTCGCCCTATCCTGGATCGCCTCGTACCTTTCCAACTGCACATTCAGCGTCTCCCACTCCCACACTACGTCCTCATCCCATCCTCTCTCTGTTGGAGTCCCCCAAGGCTCTGTTCTAGGACCCCTACTCTTCTCAATCTATACACTTGGCTTGGGACAACTCATAAAGTCCCATGGATTCCAGTACCACCTCTATGCTGATGACACTCAAATCTACTTCTCTGGCCCAGACGTCACCGCTCTGCTGTCTAGAATCCCAGAGTGCCTATCAGCCATATCCTCCTTCTTCTCCTCTCGCTTCCTCAAACTCAATGTGGACAAATCTGAACTCATCATCTTTCCTCTATCCCACAAATCTTCCTTACCTGACCTATCTATCGCAATCAACGACATCATGCTTTCCCCCGTACCCGAAGTCCGCTGCCTTGGAGTAACCTTCGACTCTGCCCTGTCCTTCAAACCACACATCCAAGCTCTTTCCACCTCCTGTTGCCTCCAGCTCAAAAATATCTCCAGAATCCGTCCTTTCCTCAACCCTCAATCTACTAAAATGCTTGTGCATGCCCTCATCATCTCCCGCCTTGACTACTGCAACATCCTTTTCTGTGGCCTCCCTGCTAACACCCTTGCACCTCTCCAGTCCATCCTTAACTCTGCTGCCCGACTAATCCATCTCTCTCCTCGCTACTCCTCCGCTTCCCCCCTCTGCAAATCTCTTCACTGGCTCCCATTCCCTCAGCGTATCCAGTTCAAATTACTAATACTGACCTACAAAGCCATCCATAACCTGTCTCCTCCATATATCTCTGAACTAATCTCCCGATATCTTCCCTCACGTAATCTCCGGTCCTCCCAAGACCTCCTTCTCTCCTCCACACTTATTCGCTCCTCATCCAATCGCCTCTAAGACTTCTCCCGAATATCCCCCATCCTCTGGAACTCTCTGCCCCAACACGTCCGACTATCAACCACAGTCGGATCCTTCAGACGGAACCTGAAAACTCATCTCTTCAGGAAAGCCTACAGCCTGCACTGACCCCGCTGCCTCCTCACCACTACCGGAGCTACCGCATCACCAACACCGGAGCTCCTGCAACCCTCAACCTATTGTCTCCTTCCCTATAATCCTGTAGAATGTAAGCCCGCAAGGGCAGGGTCCTCGCCCCTCTGTATCAGTCTGTCATTGTTAGTCTGTCTACTGTAAGTGATATTTGTAATCTGTATGTAACCCCTTCTCATGTACAGCACCATGGAATCAATGGTGCTATATAAATAAATAATAATAATAATAGATAGATAGATAGATAGATAGATAGATAATAGATAAATAGATAACAGATAGATAGAAAATAGATAGTTAGATGAGATATATAGATGGACGATAGATAATAGATAGATAATAGCTATATACTAGATAGATAGATTATAGATATATAGATAGATAATAGATAGATAGATAGATAGATAGATAGATAATAGATAAAGATATATAATAGATACATAGATGATAGATGACAGATAGATAAATAATAGATAGATAGAAAATAGATAGATAGATAATAGATATGGTTTATGTATTAGATAGATTGATAAATAGATGTGAAATAGACAAGTAGATAGTTTGCTGTACAGTGAAGATGACAGTTTTAGAAATGCTTGCTTGGCGCTGAATTGAGAGCCACAATTGCTGTTTCCGGCTCCAAGAATTCTTCTCATCTATGTTAAATATGCAATTTGTACAGCTGACAAGTTATTGCGGGGTTTCGGCACGGCTGTCTGAGGGTGCGCACATTCTTAGTGTTACATTCTGACGAGATTTCGCACCTAAACATTCAGCATTACAATGTCTCGAATACATGCAGAGGGTACGAGGCCTTCAGGATAAACATTTCTGCCATGATGAACATTCTATCAGACACTGCACAAAATAATTAAATTCTAAGAATACGGCTAAATATCACTTAAAAATCCAGCTGAAAGGGAAAAAAAACATTTTTAAGACTGTTTCTAATAAAAGAAATCCTAAAAATGAAGATTGTGACCCAATTTATATCATTACACCACAACTCGAAGAATTCTGTTTTGTGATATTGGCTGCCATAGTACATAGATATTCTCCCCTAGAAGCTGTGTGGAGTACGACGGTGTGAGTGCACATTAATACCAGCCCACGAATGACTAAAGCTCCAGTGTGTAGAAAGGAGCTCTTGTGCCACCAAAAAAGGCTCCGTGTACAATTTTTCAATCAGCCTTCAAAAGGACTTATTAAAAAAAGTAGTTAAATATCTTGTGAATATCCCCCAGTTCCTGAGATTCTGCCACCGTTTTCCTTTTTGTGCTGCGCTACTGCATTGCAGAGATATTCACATTTGAGCATTATGTGAAATTTCTCCCTTCAGTCCATTTTCTTTAAAGTCTTCTCTGGGGGTGTGAGCTCTCACCCCTCCCACCCAGATGCTACCAATCACAGCTCAGAAGCTGATCTTGCAGTTTAGCAATCTCAATCTGATTGGTAGCATTGGGGATTGAGGGGGGAAGAACCCCCCCCCCAGAGAAGACTCTGAAGAAATGCCCAGTTGCAATGCAAGCAGAGATTTCATATATCATGCTCAAAACGAAACAAATGTGACTAATGAAAAAAAGTTTCATTAATCGGGAGCTTGGTAATTTTTAGAAGGTATTTAACTCAATTCTTTTAGCAAGTGACAGGTCCTCTTTAAGTCACTAAGGAATATTAGGAAATTGATAGATATATATCTTATGTATCTCTCTCTCTCTCTCTCTCTCTCTCTCTCTCTCTATATATATATATACATATATATATATATATATATACGCACACACACTATATGTGTGGGGTCCCTTTTGTCCCTTTACTTTAATTCTTCCATTCTCTATTGTCTCCTGAGAGTCCACAACTTCCACAATTATATTTAGCCAGGATTTGACTTATCTCTGGAGCATATTACAGCCCAGAGACTTCAGCATTGCTGCAGATCGGCACGACGGTAATAGAATTCGGTGCACATTGAAACCCTTAGGCTTCTTTAAGCAGAAAGCTGTCTAATCTAGTTAGAAGTTGCAGACGAGCACAATTACTGCTCTATCAACAAGCACTGACATTGATTAGTGGGATAGTGGTTACACTGACAAGAGGACACACTGCACATAGCAAAACGTCGCTCCACTTTCTGTTTTAGCACCTAGTCATATGTCAAGACACCTGCTCATAATGGGTTTGGAGTGTGGGGTCTAATCATTTATATCTGGGTAATAAGGGGTTAAAATATTCATGAAATATAATTTCATAACTTTGCATACTTTAAACAACACATACCGCCTATCCACAGGATAGTCAAATGTATGATCACTTATGGTCTGGCTGTTGAGACACGTTACCAGATCGCAGTGTACAAAGTAGTGAGCATGTGCAACTACCACTCATATAGACAGTGAAGGGGGAGGTAGTGAGCATGTGCAACTACCACTCATAGACAGTGAATGGGGAGGTAGTGAGCATGTGCAACTACCACTCAGACAGTGAATAGGGAGGTAGTGAGCATGTGCAACTACCACTCATAGACAATGAATAGGGAGGTAGTGAGCATGTGCAACTACCACTCAGACAGTGAATAGGGAGGTAGGGAGCATGTGCAACTGCCACTCATAGACAATGAATAGGGAGGTAGTGAGCATGTGCAACTACCACTCATAGACAGTGAATAGGGAGGTAGTGAGCATGTGCAACTACCACTCATAGACAGTGAATAGTGAGGTAGTGAGCATGTGCAACTACCACTCATAGACAATGAATAGGGAGGTAGTGAGCATGTGCAACTACCACTCAGACAGTGAATAGGGAGGTAGTGAGCATGTGCAACTACCACTCATAGACAGTGAATGGGGAGGTAGTGAGCATGTGCAACTACCACTCATAGACAGTGAATGGGGAGGTAGTGAGCATGTGCAACTGTAGCGCCCCCACTGCCGCAGGGCCGAAGTGTACCCGGTACCGGGCCTCTGAGTCTCTGCTCTGGGATTGTCACGGTGGCTAGGCACGGTCCGTGACCCTGCTGAGGGGCGTACAGTGAATGATAGTTGTGGATGGTGGTGGTGGTGCGGTGCAGTAAATAACGAGGACACCAGGTTGCAGTCTCTTTACCTCTTTACTGAAGGTCTCCGGGTCCTCAGTCCGGAATACGGTTCACCAGGCTGCGCAAGTCCGGCCGATCCAATGGCACCTCCAGAGTTCTCTTTGCAGGTGGAAATCTGTGCCTACCTGCTAGTGCTATGTGTTGTGGTCCTCCCCTGCTGTGCTTACGGGATAGTCCCCACAACTGTTGTGTCTGTTTCTCGTGTTCCCTCACAACAACTCGATTAGATGATGTTCTGCTAATCCTCCGTCCCTCCCGGTGTTATGGTTGGGACGCACCCGTATGACGGGTAGGCTCGGAGCTCTTCCGGGACCCTAGAGTCGCCCCTCTCCACAGGTTGCCCCCCATGTCTGCATAGGTGATTTAGGTGAGACAGCCTGCCTGAGACTGACTGTCCTGCCATTGGTTTGAAGTATTGCCTGGAGCTAGATATATGAATACTTCCTCGGGGTTCCGGCCGCCGGTTGTGCGCCTCAGTAGGATGTTGCCTCGGTCTTACAGCACGACTCCTACTGGTCTTCTCCTTCTTGCTTTGATCTCGTTTCTCACTCAGCACAATATATCTCGCTTCTGATCCTTTCTTAGGGCACTGCCGCTATGCTGAGCAGGCACGGTCCCGTGACGTTCCTTCTTGTAGCCAGGCCTCTGTCAGGGTCCCAAACCTGACAGGGACCCTACCGAATCTTCCCCCCCAACACCCTCTGCCACCAGGTGTTGTCTGGTCCAACCCCGTCAGCTTTCTGTCTAACTTCCTGCCTGACCCCCAGTTTACCCACACGGTGAGGAGTGGCCTAATAAATAGCACCCTTAGCTCCCCCTGGAGGCCCGACTGTGAAATGTATTGGTGTATGTGATACCTGGTCAGATGAACTCCTTCAGTGCCATCAGACGTACCATAGCCCCCCTTAGTGGCGGAGCCACAGTACTGCAACGACCAGGACTCTGGGGCGCTGCACTCCCCCCCCGGTTAAATCCAGTACTCCGGGACTGGGAAGAAAACAACAATACATGTCAGCCAAAAGACATACAATTTTTGTGAGTGCAATAACAATAAGCATATTTGAACAGAGCTTCCCTTTATGGGAGGTGAGGACACTTGAACGTTACAAACATGGTTAAATACTTTTAAATAACTTTTCCTACCCAACCGTGTATTCTACTAAGTGCAAAATTTTTTAAACATTAATTCAACATTGCCTTTAAGGATGTACACTCTAAATCCACTAAAGACCTTCTTATAACACATTATAAGGCTTAAGCAACTGTGCTACATTCTCCTACTTTACATCTGCAGGACCGCCTGTCCTAACGGCTCCAGACCTACTGCCTCTCCTTTCTATTACAGGACCGCTCCTTTCAGCCCGAGCCTTCTGTCCTTCCACTACTATACACAGTATAGAACATGTTTTTCTTTCAGTTGGAGATTACTGAGCCATCCCTAGATGGCTCCTAAGAGGACTCACCACTAACCCCTACGGGTTCACTTCCTGTCCTCATCCTTCTATTAACATTATTGAACATTTCTTACAATTAACTAATTGGTTACATTTAACTTTCACATATCAACATTATTACTTCTTCTTTCAAAGCATCATCATTCCTTAAGTGCTATCGATGAACATCCCCTTTAAGAGGGGACCAAGTCTCTATGAGGTAGTGCAACCTTTCAAGCTGCAAGTCCGTATGCAGCTAGGACTCCAGTACAAGTTCCAAGAATCGTATCTTCGCAAAGAGTCCGTCTTTTATATAAAACCAGTAGGGAGCACCTTTAAGAAGGTGCAAACTATATACAAGAAGTTTGTATCATGCACTGTTCATGATTCCAGCAGTTTCTTAGTAACGGAACAAAAGGTAGAAAAACAAACCAAAAAGCAGAAACAATAGGGATCCCGTGTCAACAAAGGGATCCCTTTAAGAGTTAACCCTGGACGGGTTTAGCAGCAACATAAGGGGAAACAAACAGTTAGAAGAACTATTTACAATCATTAAAGTGTTCTTGCTTACTCTGATGGTGGCTGTGTAAGGGATGGTCTTTGATCCCCGGCCGATGCAGCACCTGCGCTGGTAGTTGGTCTCTCAGATGCCATCAGATCAGCCGGTGTCTGGATTTGAAGGCTAATCCTGCTTGCAAGTTCAGCAGCCGCTACAAGGTGTACGGTGGTGACAGTAACAAGATCTGGCAAATCTGGATCAGTCATGATCGGGGCAACAGGTGACGCTCCCTCAGGCTCACACCGGTGGACGTTCCGAGCGCACCATCCTTGTGCGTTCCGGTGGCGAGTGTAGGTCACCTGATCCCCCTTTGCAATGGGTCACCATCTCGACTGCAGCAGGGAGTTTTTACGTTGTAACTAGTAACAAAGACATCAGTTGGTAGCCCCGGATCCTGTATGGAGCCCCATCCCCTCTTCGGGTGGTAGGCCAGCACAGTTCCCCGCTTTACCACGTCTTTCCTGCCGTGCGCAGACTTCCTACGTTGTGTATCATGTTGTTCGGTCTCGTCTTGATCTTTCCAGTGTTGGATTAAACATTGCTTATACTGTTCCCAGGTAAGTACCGCAAGGGTGAGGCTCTCCCCCGGAGCTCCATACGGCTCGTTCCAGGGGGTGTCCCACCGGAGGATCACCCCGTCCGGGCCTACATCTATGGGTTCCCCCATCTTGGTCGGTAGTGGAGGTAACAGCTTCCCCATCGTGTCGGGGGTGAGGACTACCCGCTCCACTGAGAGGAAACGGTTATTGTTGCTGGGGTGAGGAGCGGTCACAGGAGCGGGATCGGTCAGGGGAGCCGGATCGGTCGGGAGAGCAGAATCGGCCGGGGGAGTAGGGGTGCCGTCCATACCTGCGCCTGATGTGATTCCACCGATGTCGATCTGTCCCGTTGACGAGGACACTGGAATCGGCTGCAGCCCGGACCGCGGCTCTTCCGGAGTGGCCTCTTGATGTGGCTCCGCCCTCCATAGTTCCGTGGCTGGGATAGGTAGGCTCGGCTCCTCCACTGGCGGCTCCAAGGAGTTCAGGTCCTTCACCGGCGGTGGACGCGAGTCCGTCTCTGATGGGTAAGGGCAGGCCGGGATCACCTCGCCGTTGCTCGGGCACTTGCTGCTCATCGTCGCTGTCGGGCATTCGGCGGCAACGCATGCACCTGGCTCCGCCATTCCTCCGAGGTCGGGCTCCTTCTTCACCTCGTTCCCGCCGTTGCAAGTCAGGGGGCGGTTCTCCTCTGCTGCTGGGTAGGTCGTCCTCTCGCAGCAGGAGTCGGAGGGGGCGGTCGCTACTTCTGGCGCCGCTTTGATAGTCTCCTCCCATGGCACGCCCTTCTTCTTCCTCCGCGCTCCCTGGGACGCTGCAATGGTGGCGACTTTTGGCGGGAACTTTTGGCGGTAAATGGCAACACACAGTCTTTGCAATAAAGCACAGTCCAAGCACGATAAATCACAGTTCCAAGGCACACATGACCTGATTCTTCAGGCTTAAGTAGATTCTGTTCGTGACGCCAAGTTGTAGCGCCCCCACTGCCGCAGGGCCGAGGGGTACCCGGTACCGGGCCTCTGAGTCTCTGCTCTGGGGTTGTCACGGTGGCTAGGCCCGGTCCGTGACCCTGCTGAGGGGCGTACAGTGAATGATAGTTGTGGATGGTGGTGGTGGTGCGGTGCAGTAAATAACGAGGACACCAGGTTGCAGTCTCTTTACCTCTTTACTGAAGGTCTCCAGGTCCTCAGTCCGGAATACGGTTCACCAGGCTGCGCAAGTCCGGCCGGTCCAATGGCACCTCCAGAGTTCTCTTTGCAGGTGGAAATCTGTGCCTACCTGCTAGCGCTATGTGTTGTGGTCCTCCCCTGCTGTGCTTACGGGATAGTCCCCACAACTGTTGCGTCTGTTTCTCGTGTTCCCTCACAACAACTCGATTAGATGATGTTCTGCTAATCCTCCGTCCCTCCCGGTGTTATGGTTGGGACGCACCCGTATGACGGGTAGGCTCGGAGCTCTTCCGGGACCCTAGAGTCGCCCCTCTCCACAGGTTGCCCCCCATGTCTGCATAGGTGATTTAGGTGAGACAGCCCGCCTGAGACTGACTGTCCTGCCGTTAGTTTGAAGTATTGCCTGGAGCTAGATATATGAATACTTCCTCGGCGTTCCGGCCGCCGGTTGTGCGCCTCAGTAGGATGTTGCCTCGGTCTTACAGCACGACTCCTACTGGTCTTCTCCTTCTTGCTTTGATCTCGTTTCTCACTCAGCACAATATATCTCGCTTCTGATCCTTTCTTAGGGCACCGCCGCTATGCTGAGCAGGCACGGTCCCGTGACGTTCCTTCTTGTAGCCAGGCCTCTGTCAGGGTCCCAAACCTGACAGGGACCCTACTGAATCTTCCCCCACAACACCCTCTGCCACCAGGTGTTGTCTGGTCCAACCCCGTCAGCTTTCTGTCTAACTTCCTGCCTGACCCCCAGTTTACCCACACGGTGAGGAGTGGCCTAATAAATAGCACCCTTAGCTCCCCCTGGAGGCCCGACTGTGAAATGTATTGGTGTATGTGATACCTGGTCAGATGAACTCCTTCAGTGCCATCAGACGTACCATAGCCCCCCTTAGCGGCGGAGCCACAGTACTGCAACGACCAGGACTCTGGGGCGCTGCACAACTACCACTCAGACAGTGAATAGGGAGGTAGTGAGCATGTGCAACTACCACTCAGACAATGAATAGGGAGGTAGTGAGCATGTGCAACTACCACTCAGTGAATAGGGAGGTAGGGAGCATGTGCAACTACCACTCATAGACAATGAATAGGGAGGTAGTGAGCATGTGCAACTACCACTCATAGACAGTGAATAGGGAGGTAGTGAGCATGTGCAACTACCACTCATAGACAGTGAATAGGGAGGTAGTGAGCATGTGCAACTACCACTCACAGACAGTGAATAGGGAGGTAGTGAGCATGTGCAACTACCACTCAGACAGTGAATAGGGAGGTAGGGAGCATGTGCAACTGCCACTCATAGACAATGAATAGGGAGGTAGTGAGCATGTGCAACTACCACTCATAGACAGTGAATAGGGAGGTAGTGAGCATGTGCAACTACCACTCATAGACAGTGAATAGTGAGGTAGTGAGCATGTGCAACTACCACCATAGACAATGAATAGGGAGGTAGTGAGCATGTGCAACTACCACTCAGACAGTGAATAGGGAGGTAGTGAGCATGTGCAACTACCACTCATAGACAGTGAATGGGGAGGTAGTGAGCATGTGCAACTACCACTCATAGACAGTGAATGGGGAGGTAGTGAGCATGTGCAACTGTAGCGCCCCCACTGCCGTAGGGCCGAAGTGTACCCGGTACCGGGCCTCTGAGTCTCTGCTCTGGGGTTGTCACGGTGGCTAGGCACGGTCCGTGACCCTGCTGAGGGGCGTACAGTGAATGATAGTTGTGGATGGTGGTGGTGCTGCGGTGCAGTAAATAACGAGGACACCAGGTTGCAGTCTCTTTACCTCTTTACTGAAGGTCTCCGGGTCCTCAGTCCGGAATACGGTTCACCAGGCTGCGCAAGTCCGGCCGATCCAATGGCACCTCCAGAGTTCTCTTTGCAGGTGGAAATCTGTGCCTACCTGCTAGTGCTATGTGTTGTGGTCCTCCCCTGCTGTGCTTACGGGATAGTCCCCACAACTGTTGTGTCTGTTTCTCGTGTTCCCTCACAACAACTCGATTAGATGATGTTCTGCTAATCCTCCGTCCCTCCCGGTGTTATGGTTGGGACGCACCCGTATGACGGGTAGGCTCGGAGCTCTTCCGGGACCCTAGAGTCGCCCCTCTCCACAGGTTGCCCCCCATGTCTGCATAGGTGATTTAGGTGAGACAGCCCTCCTGAGACTGACTGTCCTGCCATTGGTTTGAAGTATTGCCTGGAGCTAGATATATGAATACTTCCTCGGGGTTCCGGCCGCCGGTTGTGCGCCTCAGTAGGATGTTGCCTCGGTCTTACAGCACGACTCCTACTGGTCTTCTCCTTCTTGCTTTGATCTCATTTCTCACTCAGCACAATATATCTCGCTTCTGATCCTTTCTTAGGGCACCGCCGCTATGCTGAGCAGGCACGGTCCCGTGACGTTCCTTCTTGTAGCCAGGCCTCTGTCAGGGTCCCAAACCTGACAGGGACCCTACCGAATCTTCCCCCACAACACCCTCTGCCACCAGGTGTTGTCTGGTCCAACCCCGTCAGCTTTCTGTCTAACTTCCTGCCTGACCCCCAGTTTACCCACACGGTGAGGAGTGGCCTAATAAATAGCACCCTTAGCTCCCCCTGGAGGCCCGACTGTGAAATGTATTGGTGTATGTGATACCTGGTCAGATGAACTCCTTCAGTGCCATCAGACGTACCATAGCCCCCCTTAGCGGCGGAGCCACAGTACTGCAACGACCAGGACTCTGGGGCGCTGCACTCCCCCCCCGGTTAAATCCAGTACTCCGGGACTGGGAAGAAAACAACAATACATGTCAGCAAAAAGACATACAATTTTTGTGAGTGCAATAACAATAAGCATATTTGAACAGAGCTTCCCTTTATGGGAGGTGAGGACACTTGAACGTTGCAAACATGGTTAAATACTTTTAAATAACTTTTCCTACCCAACCGGGTATTCTACTAAGTGCAAAATTTTTTAAACATTAATTCAACATTGCCTTTAAGGATGTACACTCTAAATCCACTAAAGACCTTCTTATAACACATTATAAGGCTTAAGCAACTGTGCTACATTCTCCTACTTTACATCTGCAGGACCGCCTGTCCTAACGGCTCCAGACCTACTGCCTCTCCTTTCTATTACAGGACCGCTCCTTTCAGCCCGAGCCTTCTGTCCTTCCACTACTATACACAGTATAGAACATGTTTTTCTTTCAGTTGGAGATTACTGAGCCATCCCTAGATGGCTCCTAAGAGGACTCACCACTAACCCCTACGGGTTCACTTCCTGTCCTCATCCTTCTATTAACATTATTGAACATTTCTTACAATTAACTAATTGGTTACATTTAACTTTCACATATCAACATTATTACTTCTTCTTTCAAAGCATCATCATTCCTTAAGTGCTATCGATGAACATCCCCTTTAAGAGGGGACCAAGTCTCTATGAGGTAGTGCAACCTTTCAAGCTGCAAGTCCGTATGCAGCTAGGACTCCAGTACAAGTTCCAAGAATCGTATCTTCGCAAAGAGTCCGTCTTTTATATAAAACCAGTAGGGAGCACCTTTAAGAAGGTGCAAACTATTTACAAGAAGTTTGTATCATGCACTGTTCATGATTCCAGCAGTTTCTTAGTAACGGAACAAAAGGTAGAAAAACAAACCAAAAAGCAGAAACAATAGGGATCCCGTGTCAACAAAGGGATCCCTTTTAGAGTTAACCCTGGACGGGTTTAGCAGCAACATAAGGGGAAACAAACAGTTAGAAGAACTATTTACAATCATTAAAGCGTTCTTGCTTACTCTGATGGTGGCTGTGTAAGGGATGGTCTTTGATCCCCGGCCGATGCAGCACCTGCGCTGGTAGTTGGTCTCTCAGATGCCATCAGATCAGCCGGTGTCTGGATTTGAAGGCTAATCCTGCTTGCAAGTTCAGCAGCCGCTACAAGGCGTACGGTGGTGACAGTAACAAGATCTGGCAAATCTGGATCAGTCATGATCGGGGCAACAGGTGACGCTCCCTCAGGCTCACACCGGTGGACGTTCCGAGCGCACCATCCTTGTGCGTTCCGGTGGCGAGTGTAGGTCACCTGATCCCCCCTTTGCAATGGGTCACCATCTCGACTGCAGCAGGGAGTTTTTACGTTGTAACTAGTAACAAAGACATCAGTTGGTAGCCCCGGTTCCTGTATGGAGCCCCATCCCCTCTTCGGGTGGTAGGCCAGCACAGTTCCCCGCTTTACCACGTCTTTCCTGCCGTGCGCAGACTTCCTACGTTGTGTATCATGTTGTTCGGTCTCGTCTCGATCTTTCCAGTGTTGGATTAAACATTGCTTATACTGTTCCCAGGTAAGTACCGCAAGGGTGAGGCTCTCCCCCGGAGCTCCATACGGCTCGTTCCAGGGGGTGTCCCACCGGAGGATCACCCCGTCCGGGCCTACATCTATGGGTTCCCCCATCTTGGTCGGTAGTGGAGGTAACAGCTTCCCCATCGTGTCGGGGGTGAGGACTACCCGCTCCACTGAGAGGAAACGGTTATTGTTGCTGGGGTGAGGAGCGGTCACAGGAGCGGGATCGGTCAGGGGAGCCGGATCGGTCGGGAGAGCAGAATCGGCCGGGGGAGTAGGGGTGCCGTCCATACCTGCGCCTGATGTGATTCCACCGATGTCGATCTGTCCCGTTGACGAGGACACTGGAATCGGCTGCAGCCCGGACCGCGGCTCTTCCGGAGTGGCCTCTTGATGTGGCTCCGCCCTCCATAGTTCCGTGGCTGGGATAGGTAGGCTCGGCTCCTCCACTGGCGGCTCCAAGGAGTTCAGGTCCTTCACCGGCGGTGGACGCGAGTCCGTCTCTGATGGGTAAGGGCAGGCCGGGATCACCTCGCCGTTGCTCGGGCACTTGCTGCTCATCGTCGCTGTCGGGCATTCGGCGGCAACGCATGCACCTGGCTCCGCCATTCCTCCGAGGTCGGGCTCCTTCTTCACCTCGTTCCCGCCGTTGCAAGTCAGGGGGCGGTTCTCCTCTGCTGCTGGGTAGGTCGTCCTCTCGCAGCAGGAGTCGGAGGGGGCGGTCGCTACTTCTGGCGCCGCTTTGATAGTCTCCTCCCATGGCACGCCCTTCTTCTTCCTCCGCGCTCCCTGGGACGCTGCAATGGTGGCGACTTTTGGCGGGAACTTTTGGCGGTAAATGGCAACACACAGTCTTTGCAATAAAGCACAGTCCAAGCACGATAAATCACAGTTCCAAGGCACACATGACCTGATTCTTCAGGCTTAAGTAGATTCTGTTCATGACGCCAAGTTGTAGCGCCCCCACTGCCGCAGGGCCGAGGGGTACCCGGTACCGGGCCTCTGAGTCTCTGCTCTGGGGTTGTCACAGTGGCTAGGCCCGGTCCGTGACCCTGCTGAGGGGCGTACAGTGAATGATAGTTGTGGATGGTGGTGGTGGTGCGGTGCAGTAAATAACGAGGACACCAGGTTGCAGTCTCTTTACCTCTTTACTGAAGGTCTCCGGGTCCTCAGTCCGGAATACGGTTCACCAGGCTGCGCAAGTCCGGCCGGTCCAATGGCACCTCCAGAGTTCTCTTTGCAGGTGGAAATCTGTGCCTACCTGCTAGCGCTATGTGTTGTGGTCCTCCCCTGCTGTGCTTACGGGATAGTCCCCACAACTGTTGCGTCTGTTTCTCGTGTTCCCTCACAACAACTCGATTAGATGATGTTCTGCTAATCCTCCGTCCCTCCCGGTGTTATGGTTGGGACGCACCCGTATGACGGGTAGGCTCGGAGCTCTTCCGGGACCCTAGAGTCGCCCCTCTCCACAGGTTGCCCCCCATGTCTGCATAGGTGATTTAGGTGAGACAGCCCGCCTGAGACTGACTGTCCTGCCGTTAGTTTGAAGTATTGCCTGGAGCTAGATATATGAATACTTCCTCGGCGTTCCGGCCGCCGGTTGTGCGCCTCAGTAGGATGTTGCCTCGGTCTTACAGCACGACTCCTACTGGTCTTCTCCTTCTTGCTTTGATCTCGTTTCTCACTCAGCACAATATATCTCACTTCTGATCCTTTCTTAGGGCACCGCCGCTATGCTGAGCAGGCACTGTCCCGTGACGTTCCTTCTTGTAGCCAGGCCTCTGTCAGGGTCCCAAACCTGACAGGGACCCTACTGAATCTTCCCCCACAACACCCTCTGCCACCAGGTGTTGTCTGGTCCAACCCCGTCATCTTTCTGTCTAACTTCCTGCCTGACCCCCAGTTTACCCACACGGTGAGGAGTGGCCTAATAAATAGCACCCTTAGCTCCCCCTGGAGGCCCGACTGTGAAATGTATTGGTGTATGTGATACCTGGTCAGATGAACTCCTTCAGTGCCATCAGACGTACCATAGCCCCCCTTAGCGGCGGAGCCACAGTACTGCAACGACCAGGACTCTGGGGCGCTGCACAACTACCACTCAGACAGTGAATAGGGAGGTAGTGAGCATGTGCAACTACCACTCAGACAATGAATAGGGAGGTAGTGAGCATGTGCAACTACCACTCAGTGAATAGGGAGGTAGGGAGCATGTGCAACTACCACTCATAGACAATGAATAGGGAGGTAGTGAGCATGTGCAACTACCACTCATAGACAGTGAATAGGGAGGTAGTGAGCATGTGCAACTACCACTCATAGACAGTGAATAGGGAGGTAGTGAGCATGTGCAACTACCACTCATAGACAGTGAATAGGGAGGTAGTGAGCATGTGCAACTACCACTCATAGACAGTGAATAGGGAGGTAGTGAGCATGTGCAACTACCACTCATAGACAGTGAATGGGGAGGTAGTGAGCATGTGCAACTACCACTCATAGACAATGAATAGGGATGTAGTGAGCATGTGCAACTACCACTCAGACAGTGAATAAGGAGGTAGTGAGCATGTGCAACTACCACTCAGACAGTGAATAGGGAGGTAGTGAGCATGTGCGACCACCACATATAGACAGTGAATGGGGAGGTAGTGAGCATGTGCGAACACCACTTATAGACAGTGAATGGGGAGGTAGTGAGCATGTGCGAACACCACTTATAGACAGTGAATGGGGAGGTAGTGAGCATGTGCAACTAGCAGTTATAGACCGTGAAAGAGGAGTTAGTGAGCATGTGCGAACACCAGTAATAGACTGTGAATGGGAAGATAGTGAGCATGTGCGACCACCACTTATAGACAGTGAGTGGTACAATAGTGAGCATGTGTGAGCACCCCTCCTATACATAGTAATTGGCCATATCTCAGAAATAGAGAGGAGCCCGGAACAAAAGAAAAACAATGCCGAATTCAGGAGAACAGCGGCATTTACACCAGGTAAAAAAATTACATATTTTTGGCAAGTGATTTTTAAGTTGATGAAATGTAGTACAACATGGCATCTATAATTAGTTGGTCACGGAGTACATGAATAAACTTAGGACCCCACTTTGATTTCTATATTTCCCTTCAGCATATTATATCATGAAGACAACCATTATCTAATCTTGAATGTCGTAGAGAGGGACCAGCATTCAGAACTACTCTGACTTGAGGACATCATGGAAGGCCATTCTTCTCAATGTCTCTCTAATTCCACATTTCTTCAACTGATTGCCAGGGGGTTGCTGACGCCAAAATGCCTGGCTGGAGGTGGCTCCAAAATAAAAAAAAAAAGAAGTTGTTGGGGTGGTACAACCCTTTCAAAAAATATTTGCCCTTTGGTTGACTTAGGTGTGAAAAACAAACAAACTGAGCTTTATTTAGTCTGCACAGGTCGAGAGCATTGTCTGCTCTACTTGACTCTGATTGGCTGCAGCAGTGACATCATGTCAACAACGCTGCAACCAGTCACTAAGCTTTGCGTGCCGTGCCGTGTACATCATCTGAGCTAAGTGATTGGCTACAATGTTGTTGACATGTCACCACTGCAGCCATTCGGAAACTTGGGCAGAGGTGGAGATGCAGCGTTTGATTAAGAAAGGAGTACCATAGATTGTTTTATTGTAAACGTAACTAAGTCTATGAGCAAAAGTTCAGACAGCCCCTTTAAGTTTAAAAAAGATATTGAAATCAGTTGACAGACTATGCATATATCAAAAGGCATAAAACGCAAATTATTGTGTGTAGTTGAAGCCTAGAAACAAGCGAAATGATGCCAAGTACATAAAGTTTAACGGTAACAGCTAAAATTTTACATATAATTTCATCCATAATGAACAAGCAATGAAAGTAGCGGGAGCCAAACAATACTTCGGACCTCGCGATCTTCTTTAAAATGTGACCGTCGATGTCAGCCGTTGATGAACGTCTCGGCATAGGTTGCTCCTGTGTCACAATTAATTTAGTATTTTCTCTACTTGTTGAATGTTGATTATAAATATACATCATTGACGAGACCCTGACAAAAGCTTTGATTTGTGTTGGATGCGTTGTTATGGATGTGCAAAATAATTTCCTTTTTCATAAATTAATCTTGTACCTCTGCAAGAATTCTGTCAATATGTATTTTATCATTTCAGCGGAAAGTCTCGGATACAGAGATAGTGTGAAAAGTAGAGTAGAATATGTATTTTGCTACAGTAGTTCTAATGTAATGTGCTTTCTTAGCTAAGGGGAGAATGCAGCCCTTGCAACTGATATGAGGTCCTTAGAGGGATGTCCAGTCTTTGACCTGTCCTATCCTTTTTGCTCTTGGGCAGTGAGAAACTTTGCATAAGTAACCTCCCCTGAGGAACCATAGTGTTAGAAATTAAGGGTGTAGGTAATGGATCCAGGGGTATGGAAAGAAGGTGGAGGAGTTACTAAATAACTGACCTTATTACTGTGGGTGGCCAACTGATAATGAGGGGCCCATTTTGATCTTTGCTTGGGATTTTCCTCACTTCAATGTATATGATATTGTACATGGTATTATTCATAGACCAGAATTAATTTTTTTTAACCCCTTGGGCGTAATAGTGCGCCAATGTCGAACACCCTCTCTTTGATGTGGGCTCCAGAGGTGAGCCCACATCTTTTCCGGAACATGTCAGCTGTTTTGAACAGCTGACATGTGCCGCTAACAGCCGCTGGAGGAATTGTGATCCTCCTGCAGCTGTTAACCTGTTAAATGCCACTGTCAAACTCTGACAGCGGAATTTAACACGCTCTTCCAGCCGGAAATCCACCCATCGGTGATCCCTGTCACCAGTGGGTTGGCATGACAACCAGAGGTTTCCTGCAGACCTCTATGGTTGTCACTGCCATATTGTTATGAGCGCCGCCCAGTGGTCGGTGCTCATAGCAAGTGAGTAATTCTGCTACATACAGGCAATCTGATCATCGCCTGTATCTAGCAGAGGCGATTGGGTTATGGCAGCATCTAGTCTCTCATGGAGACTATTGAAGCATGAGAAAAGTAAAAAAAGTTTTTAAAATTATTAAAAAAATAAAAAAGTTCAAATCACCCCCCTTTCGCCCCATTCAAAATAAAACAATAAAAAAATCAAACATACACAAATTTGGTATCACCGCGTTCAGAATCGCCCGATCTATCAATTAAAAAAAAGAATTAACCTGATCGCTAAACAGAGTAGCAAGAAAAAAAGTCAAAACGCCAGAATTACGTTTTTTTTGTCGCCATGACATTGCATTAAAATGCAATAACGAGTGATCAAAAGAATGTATCTGCACCAAAATGGTATCATTAAAACTGTCAGCTCAGCTTGCAAAAAATAAGCCTTCAACAAACTCGAGATCACGAAAAATGGAGACGCTACGGGTATCGGAAAACGGCGGAATTTTTTTTTTTTAACAAAGTTTGGATTTTTTTTTACTACTTAGATAAAATAGAACCTACAATTAGGAAATTCAGTTGAATTAACCCCCTGAGTCCAATGAAGAGATCCATAAGATACCAAATAAAATCACTATTTATTAACATAAAGTTTTTAAAAAGACCGTTATGGAACATATAATACAAAAAAATACCCAGGAGGCCAGAAAAATACCATAAAGATATGTACAAACCACCATGGTACAGCAGATAGAAAAATCTACAGCGATCTAAGACATTATAAAGTATGGTATATAGCCAGCTCTGCCTAGTGCATGCCTTTATAAATACATCATTCTATGGTGCCCGCATTGGGAATGCATAGTGTATTGTTTTAACATACAGCTGCAGATACCGCAAAGTACAAATTATCTCACCGCTGCGACTCCTGAGTAAATGTAGGCTATGAGTCCGGGGGCCCCCGGAAGAAGCTAAGGGCGAAACGCGCGTTGGGGCGACAGGGGAACGCCGGATTACCCAATACCACCGTCTTTTTGTTAATAAATAGTGATTTTATTTGGTATCTTATGGATCTCTTCATTGGACTCAGGGTTTATTTCAACTGAGTTTCCTAATTGTCGTCTCATATGCTGGGAAGTGCCATATAGTAATTTTGGACATATTATTGAACAAAATAGAACCTAGTCATGTTAGGTGTCTATGAACTCGTAATGACCTGAAGAATCATAATGGGCAGTTTTAGCATTTAATGAACATAGTAAAAAAGCAAAACAAAAAACAACTGTAGGATTGCACTTTTTTTGCAATTTCACCGCACTTGGAATTTTTTTCCCATTTTCCAGTACACGACATGGTAAAACCAATGATTTTGTTCAAATATACAACTCGTCCTGTGAAAAACAAGCCCTCACATCGCCATTTTGACCAAAAAATAAAAAAGTAATGGCTCTGGGAAGGAGGGGAGTGAAAAATGAAAATGCAAAACCAAAAATACCTCTGGTCATTAAGGGATTAAACTATGTTCACACTTTGTCCATTCCAAATGTCCATTGGCATTTCCATCACCTTTAAATGAAAAAATGGCAGGTATAAAAATCTGGATGGACCCCCTACAGACCCCATTTTAAGTTGACTTCTGTCAATAACTCAAGGAAATACATGGGGTTTCTATTCAATGAAGTGAACATTTTGCAGTCGTCAGTGCACATAAGGACTGTGCTAGTTGGCCACTCAGCAATTTTAGTAGAAAAATACTTCCACCGCATGAAATGAGGGAAGCTGATGTAAGATCTGTATTTTTAGTCTTTACTTTTGTAAACGGGGTGGACTTTCTTTCATTGGAATCTTCAGCAATGCAGTGAACATTAATTTTTCTATATTACGTTTATAACCGATTCTTCATAGGTAGATTAATAAGAATTGAGACACCTCATACACAAGAGCTGCTATTTTTTTTGCTATGTGTGAATCGCCTAAACTGACCACCACCGTTTTACACATTGCAGAGGATCATATTAGAAAAATTAGGATCACATGAACTCAGGTGTGGCCGGGCAGGCTGACAGATCATATTATATAGCACAGTCAATGGTGTGGTAGCCTTTCTAAAAGTTAAAGCAGAAAATGCAGCACTTTGTGGTGAATCTGAATAGTGATAAGACGTCACAGCGATAAGGAGAAAGCCATAAAACAATGAACAATTTGTATAGATAGTGTATGACAGCACAACAGTAAAGAAAAAGGAAAATTGTCATACATGTTTTTTAGGGCAAAAAGATTTTTGATTCATCCCAATTGATTCGCCATAAATCAAACTTCAGAATTCAGCAAAGCTAGCGAATTGAAATGTTAAAAGTACCTTAAGGCAGTTGGCTACACATTTCTCAAATTCTGTCTCACTCATCTTACTCTTCTACTGTCACTTAATTTAACTTCTGCATTACAATGTATGATCTAAAACTTTACAGGCTTCTTACGGCTCCTAAAGGTTCTAAAAAGGGTACAAAGAGGTAAGCCAAGCAACCCAAGGCTGGAATTTCAGATTGCCCCCTTGATTTCTGTTGGATGGAAAACCATGCATTTCAATGACCCTATTCTTTGCCTACAAGACTCTATAACACATCAGGCAACCCCTTAATGTTGCCCCACGTGGCCATCTACTCTATTTACCCCTTATCCTTTGTAGTATGGACCGTAATCATATACAAGACTTTTTCATTAATAAGCACAAGAGCATAAGGATCTGGATGACCTCTCCTACAAGAAATGATGACATTGGGATGGACAATTAGTAGACCATTTTACCCTATAATAAGGCAAACTGAGTGGGATCTGGGCTTCTGGATATTAAGTCATATGCTGCTTACCAATCGTTATGTGATTTACGGTATTTATTAAGGAGTTTTATTACATTCTATGTCTATGAGATCCTACACATTGCCCTAATGTCCAGTCTTTCCCTTGGGTTAGTGACCAAATCAGAACTTGAGGTGGAAGGAGGTAGAACCCATTTTGCTTTCAAAAAAGTTTTGGGATCAAACCATATAAAAACTAGCGAACCCACTGCTGCCACCATAAAATCCACATCTAAGCAAGAGAGCGTTGCATGCGTCAGCGAGCAGCAACAAAAAAAGTTTCTGTAAAGTTTGAGAAGAGACGACGTCTATGAATAGAATGTGAAAGTGCAGCCAGCTCCCTGGGGGGCTCGCAAAGCAGTTTTATTACGAACTATAGCAGTATTCAGATGTATTCAAGAAATTAACATATAAACAGCTTGCTTGTCTTCCGCGGATTTTATTGCTCAATCACATCTGTAGCAAATAGGTTGTACAACTGTATATCTGAGATATCGGATGGTGCTAGGAAGTAACGTACATGCCCATATTTCTCAAATGTGAAATACCAAGATGCTTTGTGGAATGGGTCCTCTGTGGGCACTGCTAATGAACAATCTGGGGACGGCCATGGGGAACAGTAGGGGCCATATACTACGCATGGCGCATAACCAGATGTATTGGGTTATAAACACAGTTTATTCGGATCTCTAAACAGAACCAATGGAAATTATGGGTCTTCCAATTAAATCCCTACCAGGGGCATTATGTGCAACTGTTTCTCTCAAAAGACAATACCTGGTCTTAACATTTCTCCTTCGGTAATACATCGAAAGGTCATTTTCCTTAGTTATTTCAGTATTTGGCAATGCTGGGTGATAACCAATATGGCCATGACTATTTCCTTCAGCGATGAGCGAGCAGGTGTAATCCGAGTATGCTTGTGTCCTAATCGAGTATTTTTGGAGTGCTCGAAAAAAAATGCTCTAGTCACCACACCTGCATGCCTCGTGGCTGTTCGATAGCCGCAACACATGCAGGAATTGCCTAACAGGTAATACCGGCATGTGCTGTGGCTGGCATGCTAGACATGCAGCTGCTAGTCATGCAGCCGTGGGGACTTGAGCATTTTTTTTGAGCATGCCAAAAATACTCAATTAAGACACGAGCGTGCTCGGATAACACCTGCTCACTCATCGCTATGCTCATGCAATAATGCAGCTTGGAAAATTACAATTTTATTATTTAAAATTTGCACTTAATAAATCTGGTGCAAATCTAACCTGCTGAAAAGGGGTCATCCAAAACATACCACTATTTTAGACCATCTCCATAACTGTCCTGTTACCACCCAATTATTTTTCTTCTGCAGAGAAGAAAGGTGTAAAGGAAGTAACCACTATCACCAAACACCCACTTGTTGACAAATTGCGCTTCCGGTCTCCTAAGTTGACGTTTAGTTTCTGTGCAGAACTGACAGCGATTTAGTCACAGCATATTGACTCCTTGCGCATGCACAGTTTAGCATCAAAACCGCGCATGCGCCAAAGAGAATTAAGTTTTCCTTTTGTGCTTGTATCTGTTTGTAAAACTGATGATGGTTATAAAGGTTTGTGGGACTCTATCATGCAATGTCAGTTCCTGGACATGGAAATAGTATTTATTCATCCGTACTTTATACACATTATGCCTATGAGCAAGGACAGTATTGTCCGAAACGCGTAAGGTGCCACATGTCCTGACCTTGTGTGGTTTTTTTTTAAATGTTTTTATTTTAATTTAAATACATTACGGGATTTTTATAATTCCAGTGCCGGATTATTACACATTTTCATCTTTTTTCTGTATGTCAGTTATACACTTCATCAGGTTTGAATATGTAAATGCGCATGCGCAGTGGATCATTGAGCGGTGATGATATCACTGCCAGTTCTGTATACACGCCACAGGCTTTCTTCTAGTTTAGGAAACCCGAGGCGCAAGATATCAAATGGGTGCACAATTGTGAACGTAGGAAGACTGGTTCCACGATAAAGAAAACAATCGAATTTAAAAAAAAAAACCCTTAAATTATGCATTTTATAAAAAAATATCCTAGAGGTTTTGGTGATTATTATTGGTTGATCTAAACTGGTCCAAAACAAACCCAAAGATTTGAACTTGAAGGTTCAGAATAAGGGCGCTTTCACATTATGCTTTGTCCTATGCTTGTTGGTCTGTGCTTACATCAGAACTACCCACAAAACAGAATTTGGCTTATGCGCCTAAGGCGCCAGTCTACTACTTCTGAATGTCAACTTCCATTATGTGTACATGCCCGAAAATGAGGCATGCCAGAGCACATGTTGACTGTCACTCAGCACCATTATAGTCTATGGCCCCATAGGCACATACGCCCAAATCCTGTTTTGCAGAGGGTTCAAACATAAGACCCAACAAGACCAACAAACATGACGAAGATTGCAGTGTTAAAGGGACCTATTTTAGTATCAGCCTACATATGAGGTTTATGTATAGTCTACAACCATGGATGTCTAAAGCTCCTAGGCAGAGCTAACTAAAAGAATTACCGTAGTTTATGTTTGATGACTAATGACAACTAGGGGATGATTGAAAATATGTAAAGGGAATACAGTATATACTGTACTTTTGCAGAGGGTGGATGCTGGTGGTTTCTCGTGTGAATACGCCAATGACAATCACTAGCTGCAGCATTCAGGATCTTTTTTCCTCACTGACGTCCATTGTAAGTGTAGCAAATATCTAAGGCAGGGTTCACATTGCGTTAACAGCAGCCTGTTCAACACATGCGTTAAACGGGCTGCTGTTAACGCAAGTGCCGACATGCCAAATCGCTAGCACAGATAGAGCTAGCAGATGCTCTATCTGCGCTAGCGGTGACAGACCCGGAAACTCTGCAGCCCGCATCCCAGGGTCTGTCACTCAATGACGGCACATCGCTAGCGCACGCCCATTGTAGGCGTGCGCTACCGATGCGTCTGACATAGGGCTTAATGGCTGCATTAACGGACTGCATTACATCGCGTTATGCTGTGGTGTAACGTAGTCAGTCTAACGGACTGCCAAAACATAATGTGAACCCAGCTTAAGCAATACAGCTGAAGGGCTGACCTCTGGAAAATGAGATGCGCATTTTGAAAAATGCAGCTTGGTAACTACCGGGAAATAACAAATAAGAGTTTAGCGTGAGGGAAGCGAGCGCTGCTGTCCATCATTGACGAATTGGATTTCAAGTCATTCTTACACCACCACATACAATCCTGTCCCACAGCTTATAAATAGTAATGCCAGACTGCAGCAGTAAATAAGTCCATGTTTTTCAATCTCACGTTTCTTTCAGTGAAATATTGTAAAAGCGCCGCTTGTTATAACAGATCCGTTATGCGAGTCGCATATGGGTAAGACAGATGTTGCTGCATGATGTACAGTCATGTACATTCATATCCCTCTCCCTATAAGCACAGGCATCTACAAAGGCGTCCATCCTTATCTCTCCTTATGTCTTACATCTCCTGAGATGGGAGATTCAGCAGGACCATGACTTCTGATACTCTGCCAGGAGTTGTTTGTGCTCTATGTCTATAGGGAGCACACAGTGGTTGTGATGTGAATTGAAGAATGTTGAGCAATATGAATAATGGATTAAGTGTGCATTCAGTAATGTGTGAAAAGGTCACCATCATCAGATCCGAGGGTTTAACCCCCACTGATTGGCTATTTTTGGCTGGATCCAAACAGCACACTCGTGTAGTGGCCGTTCCTTGGGACTAAAGATCCACTCCAAATTAATTTAAATTAATAGGAACTGAAGCTGCAATACCTAGTCAGTTTGCATTATATCTAGATCTCATGACACAATACTGTATACTCATTTACAGCAAAACAAGTTACCCGTTACCTTCCAACACGTAATCTCTGGTCATCTCAAGACCTTTTACTCTCCTCCACCCTCATAAGTTCCTCACCCAATCTCCAGGACTTCTCCTGAGCATCCCCCATCCTCTGGAATATGGTTCATAAGCTCCATCCTTCACCACCCTCATGTCATACACAAGTAGGAAGAGTAGAAGGTTGAGAGATCACTCTTCCCATCTCTACTTTTGGAAAAGGAGGCTAACATGCGCCAGGATCCATTTTTCTTGGGTTCGTAAAGGTTGGTGTTCACAATGGGCAAACACTTATTATTATTATACATTTATATAGCACCATTTATTCCATGGCACTTTACATGTGAAAAGGGGCAAATATAGACAAGCACAATAAACATGAGCAATACAAGGCACACACAAGTACAGAAAGAGAGAGGACCCTGCCCGCGAGGGCTCACAGTCTACAGGGGATGGGTGATCATACACTAGGAGAGGGTAAAGCTGGTCATGTGGCGAATCAGCAGACTAAGGATCATTGTAGATTGTAGGCTTGTCGGAAGAGGTAGGTCTTCATATTCTTTTTGAAGGTTTCTGTGGTAGGCGAGAGTCTGGTGTGTTGGGGTAGAGAGTTCCAGAGTATGGGGTAAGCATGGGAGAAGTCTTGTATGCGGTTGTGGGAAGAAGAGATAAGAGGGGAGTAGAGAAGGAGATCTTGAGAGGATCGAAGGTTGCGTGTGGTAAGTACCAGGAGATCATGTCACAGATGTATGGAGGAAACAGGTTGTGAATGGCTTTGTGTTATGACCCCAATGGCAGAGGGTCTCAGAAATAAATACTAAGTCTGCAAACACAAAAAACCAGCTCATAGGGCAGTGGTAACTGGGCTGACCATATAGCTAATCCTAGCACCACAAATAGCAGCAGCCGGGGAACGTGCCTACGTTGGTTCTAGACGTCTCGCGCCAGCCGGAGAACTAACTAACCCTAGAAGGGAAAAGATAGACCTTTCTTGCCTCCAGAGAAAAGACCCCAAAAGTTGGATACAAGCCCCCAACAAATAATAACGGTGAGGTAAGAAGAAAAGACAAACGTAAGAATGAACTAGGTATTTAGCAAAGAGAGGCCCACTGACTAATAGCAGAATATAGTAAGATGACTTATACGGTCAGCAAAAACCCTATCAAAATTTCCACGCTGGATATTCAAGAACCCCCGAACCGTCTAACGGCCCGGGGGGAGAATACCAGCCCCCTAGAGCTTCCAGCAAAATCAGGAATCACATTTAGTACAAGTTGGAAAAAAAATAAGAGCAATGCAAATAACCAAAAGACAAGGAAGCAGGACTTAGCTTAATTTTGCAAGAACCCGGACCAGCAGACAGGAGCAAACAGAAAGAACTGATTACAACGATGCCAGGCACCAGACTGAGAATTCAGGAAGTTCATATAGCAACACCCCTGGACTAACGACCCAGGTGGGTGCCAAACTGAGGAAAGACAATCCCAGAGTCATATCACTAGTGACCACAAGAGGGAGCCAAAAAAGTCTAATTCACAACAGTACCCCCCCTTTAAGGAGGGGTCACCGAACCCTCATCAAGACTACCAGGGCGATCAGGATGAGCAGCGTGAAAGGCACGAACTAAATCGGCCGCATGCACATCAGAGGCAACCACCCAGGAATTATCCTCCTGACCATAGCCCTTCCACTTGACCAGATACTGAAGCCTCCGCCTGGAGAGACGAGAATCCAAGATCTTCTCCACCACGTACTCCAACTCGCCCTCAACCAACACCGGAGCAGGAGGCTCAACAGAAGGAACCACAGGTACAACGTACCGCCGCAACAAAGACCTATGGAACACGTTGTGAATGGCAAACGACACCGGAAGATCCAAGCGAAAGGACACAGGATTAAGGATTTCCAATATCTTGTAAGGACCGATGAAGCGAGGCTTAAATTTAGGAGAGGAGACCTTCATAGGAACAAATCGAGAAGACAGCCATACCAAATCCCCAACACGAAGTCGGGGACCCACACTGCGGCGGCGGTTGGCAAAACGCTGAGCCTTCTCCTGTGACAACTTTAAGTTGTCCACCACATGATTTCAAATCTGCTGCAACCTATCCACCACAGAATCTACCCCAGGACAGTCAGAAGGCTCCACATGTCCCGAGGAAAAACGAGGATGGAAACCAGAGTTGCAGAAAAATGGCGAAACCAAAGTAGCGGAACTAGCCCGATTATTAAGGGCAAACTCAGCCAACGGCAAGAAGGTCACCCAATCATCCTGATCTGCAGAAACAAAACACCTCAAATAAGCCTCCAGAGTCTGATTAGTTCGTTCCGTTTGTCCATTAGTCTGAGGATGAAAGGCAGACGAAAACGACAAATCAATGCCCATCTTAGCACAAAAGGATCGCCAGAACCTGGAAACAAACTGGGATCCTCTGTCAGACACGATATTCTCAGGAATGCCGTGTAAACGAACCACATTCTGAAAGAACAAAGGAACCAGATCGGAAGAGGAAGGCAGCTTAGGCAAAGATACCAAATGGACCATCTTGGAAAAGCGATCACATACCACCCAGATGACAGACATGCCCTGAGACACCGGAAGATCTGAAATGAAATCCATGGAAATGTGTGTCCAAGGCCTCTTCGGGACAGGCAAGGGCAAGAGCAACCCGCTGGCACCAGAACAGCAAGGCTTAGCTCGAGCACAAGTCCCACAGGACTGCACAAATGACCGCACATCCCGTGACAAGGAAGGCCACCAAAAGGACCTAGCCACCAAATCTCTGGTGCCAAAAATTCCCGGATGCCCTGCCAACACCTAGGAATGAACCTCGGAAATGACTCTGCTGGTCCACTTATCAGGAACAAACAGTCTGTCAGGTGGACAAGAGTCAGGTCTACCAGCCTGAAATCTCTGCAACACACGTCGCAAATCCGGAGAAATGGCTGACAAGATTACTCCCTCTTTAAGAATACCAACTGGTTCTGCGACTCCAGGAGAGTCAGGCACAAAACTCCTTGAAAGAGCATCAGCCTTCACATTCTTTGAACCTGGTAAATACGAGACCACAAAGTCAAAACGGGAGAAAAACAATGACCAACGGGCCTGTCTAGGATTCAGGCGTTTAGCAGACTCGAGATACATCAGATTTTTGTGATCAGTCAAGACCACCACACGATGCTTAGCACCCTCGAGCCAATGACGCCACTCCTCAAATGCCCACTTCATGGCCAGCAACTCCCGATTGCCAACATCATAATTCCACTCAGCAGGCGAAAACTTCCTAGAGAAAAAAGCACATGGTCTCATTACAGAGCAACCAGGGCCTCTCTGCGACAAAACAGCCCCTGCCCCAATCTCAGAAGCATCCACTTCAACCTGAAAGGGAAGTGAGACATCAGGCTGGCACAAAACAGGCGCTGAAGTAAACCGGCGCTTCAACTCTTGGAAAGCTTCCACGGCTGCAGGAGCCCAGTTAGCAACATCAGAACCTTTCTTGGTCATATCCGTCAAAGGTCTAACAATGCTAGAAAAATTAGCGATAAAACGACGGTAGAAGTTAGCAAAACCCAAGAACTTCTGAAGACTCTTAACTGACGTGGGTTGAGTCCAATCATGAATAGCTCGGACCTTGACTGGGTCCATCTCCACCGCAGAAGGGGAAAAAATAAAACCCAAAAAGGGAACCTTCTGTACTTCAAAGAGACACTTTGAGCCCTTAACAAACAAAGCATTCTCACGCAAAACCTGAAACACCATCCTGACCTGCTCTACATGCGAGTCCCAATCATCAGAAAAAATCAGAATATCATCCAGATAAACAATCATAAATTTATCCAGATACTTCCGGAAAATATCATGCATAAAGGACTGAAACACTGAAGGAGCATTAGAGAGCCCAAAAGGCATCACCAAGTACTCAAAATGACCTTCGGGCGTATTAAATGCAGTTTTCCATTCATCTCCCTGCTTAATGCGCACAAGGTTGTACGCACCACGAAGATCTATCTTGGTGAACCACTTGGCACCTTTAATCCGGGCAAACAAGTCCGACAACAGAGGCAAAGGATACTGAAATTTAACAGTGATTTTATTCAGAAGCCGATAGTCAATACAAGGTCTCAAAGATCCGTCCTTCTTGGCCACGAAAAAGAATCCCGCACCAAGAGGGGAAGAGGATGGACGGATATGCCCCTTCTCCAGAGATTCCTTGATATACGAACGCATTGCGGTATGCTCAGGTACAGACAGATTAAATAGTCTTCCCTTAGGAAATTTACTACCTGGAATCAAATCTATAGCGCAGTCACAGTCCCTATGAGGAGGCAGAGCACTGGACCTGGACTCGCTGAATACATCCTGAAAATCAGACAAATACTCAGGAACTTCCGAAGGAGTAGAGGAAGCAATAGACACCGGCGGGGAATCACCATGAATTCCCTGACAGCCCCAACTTGACACCGACATTGCCTTCCAATCTAAGACTGGATTATGGGTCTGTAACCATGGTAGATCCAAAACGACCAAATCATGCATTTTATGCAGAACAAGAAAACGAATCACCTCCCGATGTTCAGGAGTCATGCACATGGTCACTTGTGTCCAAAACTGCGGTTTATTTTCCGCCAATGGCGTAGCATCAATACCTCTAAGAGGGATAGGATTTACCAATGGCTCAAGAACAAAACCACAGCGCCTGGCAAATGACAGATCCATAAGACTCAGGGCAGCACCTGAATCCACAAACGCCATAACAGGGTAGGAAGACAATGAGCAAATTAAAGTCACAGACAAAATAAATTTAGGTTGCAAATTACCAATGGCGACAGGGCTAACAACCCTTGTTATGTGTTTAGAGCATGCTGATATAACATGTGTAGAATCACCACAGTAAAAACACAACCCATTCTGACGTCTATGATTTTTCCGTTCATTTCTAGTCTGAATTCTATCACATTGCATTAAATCAGGTGTCTGTTCAGACAACACCACCAGAGGATTAGCAGTTTTGCGCTCCCGCAAACGCCGATCAATTTGAATAGCCAGCGCCATGGAATCATTCAGACTTGTAGGAATGGAGAAACCCACCATCACATTCTTAATGGCTTCAGAAAGGCCATTTCTGAAATTTGCGGCCAGAGCACACTCATTCCACTGAGTAAGCACGGACCATTTCCGAAATTTTTGGCAATACACTTCAGCTTCATCCTGGCCCTGAGAAATAGCCAGCAAGGCTTTTTCTGCCTGAATTTCAAGATTGGGTTCCTCGTAAAGCAATCCGAGGGCCAGAAAAAACGCATCAATATTCGCCAATGCCGGATCTCCTGGCGCTAGCGAGAAAGCCCAATCCTGAGGGTCGCCCCGCAAGAAAGAGATAACAATTTTAACTTGCTGAGCTGAGTCTCCAGACGAACGGGGTCTCAGAGATAGAAACAATTTACAATTATTCCTGAAATTCCTAAACTTAAATCGGTCTCCAGAGAACAGTTCAGGAATAGGTATTTTAGGTTCAGACATTGGACTACTGGTAACAAAATCTTGTATGCCCTGCACACGAGCAGCAAGCTGATCCACACTTGTAATCAAAGTCTGGACATTCATGTCTGCAGCAAGCATAAGCCCCTCAGAGGTAAAGGGGAGGAAGAAAGAGAGGAAAAAAAAAAAAAAAACTCAGAATTTCCTTTCTTATTATCCCACTTCTGCAATGCATTAAACATTCAATGTTGGCCTGGCACACTGTTATGACCCCAATGGCAGAGGGTCTCAGAAATAAATACTAAGTCTGCAAACACAAAAAAACAGCTCATAGGGCAGTGGTAACTGGGCTGACCGTATAGCTAATCCTAGCACCACAAATAGCAGCAGCCGGGGAACGTGCCTACGTTGGTTCTAGACGTCTCGCGCCAGCCGGAGAACTAACTAACCCTAGAAGGGAAAAGATAGACCTTTCTTGCCTCCAGAGAAAAGACCCCAAAAGTTGGATACAAGCCCCCAACAAATAATAACGGTGAGGTAAGAAGAAAAGACAAACGTAAGAATGAACTAGGTATTTAGCAAAGAGAGGCCCACTGACTAATAGCAGAATATAGTAAGATGACTTATACGGTCAGCAAAAACCCTATCAAAATTTCCACGCTGGATATTCAAGAACCCCCGAACCCGTCTAACGGCCCGGGGGGAGAATACCAGCCCCCTAGAGCTTCCAGCAAAATCAGGAATCACATTTAGTACAAGCTGGAAAAAAAATAAGAGCAATGCAAATAACCAAAAGACAAGGAAGCAGGACTTAGCTTAATTTTGCAAGAACCCGGACCAGCAGACAGGAGCAAACAGAAAGAACTGATTACAACGATGCCAGGCACCAGACTGAGAATTCAGGAAGTTCATATAGCAACACCCCTGGACTAACGACCCAGGTGGGTGCCAAACTGAGGAAAGACAATCCCAGAGTCATATCACTAGTGACCACAAGAGGGAGCCAAAAAAGTCTAATTCACAACAGCTTTGGATGTCATAGTAAGGATTTTGAACTGGAGCCTCTGGACACTAGGAAGCCAGTGAAGGGCTTGGCAGAGAGGAGAGGCTGGGCAATAACGGGGAGACAGGTGAATTAGTTGTGCAGCAGAGTGTAAGATGGATTGGAGTGGTGCCAGAGTGCTGGAGGGGAGGCCAGAGAGCAGGAGGTTGCAGTAATCGAGGTGGGAGATGATAAGGGCATGCACTAGCATTTTTGTGGCTTTGTGGTCAAGGAATGCTCGGATCCGGGAAATATTTTTGAGTTTGAGTCAGCAGGAGGAGGCAAGGGCTTGGATATAAGGCTTGAAAGAGAGGGCAGAGTCAAGGATCACCCGAGGCACTGAGCATGCGGGACTGGGGAAAGTGAGCAGCCACTGACATTCATGGACAGGTTTGGTTGAGGGGTAGAGTGAGAAGGGGGAATGTTGATGAATTCTGTTTTGTTCATGTTCAGTTTTAGAAAGCGAGCAGAAAAGAAAGCTGAAATAGCAGACAGACATTGTGGGATTTTGGTGAGTAAGGAGGTGAGGTCAGGTCCAGATAGGTAGATCTGCGTGTCATCGGCGTCGAGATGATACTGCAAACCATGGGATTCTATGAGCTGTCCCAGGCCAAAGGTGTAGATGGAGAAGAGCAGGGGCCCTAGGACTGAGCCTTGGGGAACACCGACATACAGGGGGCGAGGTGAGGAGGTGGGAGAGGGAGACACTGAATGTTCGGTCTGTTAGATATGACAAGATCCAGGATAGGGCCAAGCTTGTGATGCCAGGAGATGACAGAATCTGTAGCAGGAGGTAGTGGTCCACAGTGTCAAAGGCAAAAGACAGGTCCAGGAGAAGGAGGGCAGAGTTGTGTCGCTTGCTTTTGGCGGTTAGTAGGTCATTGATGACTTTAGTTAGGGCAGTTTCAGTTGAGCGATGTGATCGGAAGCCAGATTGTAACCGGTCAAAGAGGGAGCATGAGGAGAGGTAGGAGGACAGTTCAAGATGGACATGTTCTAGTAGTTTTGAGGCGTAAGGGAGAAGAGATATTGGGCGATAGCTAGACACAGAGGATGGGTCGAGGGAGGGCTTTTTGAGGATGGGTGTTATCGAGGCATGCTTGAAGGATGAGGGGAAGACACCAGTTGTGAGTGAGAGGTTGAAGAGGTGTGTTAGGGTTGGGATGAAGACTCTGGCGAGGTTAGGGATGAGGTGGGGCGGGAGCAGGTTAAGCGTGCAAATGGTGAGATGTAATCTTGACTGGAGGGTGGAGAGTTGATCTTCTTCACTTCTGCTTCTTTCTCCTCATGGAGTGATCAGTCTCAAAATTCTCAATTCAGAGGTAAAATCCGTATTCATTGAAGACAGATTTTTTCAATTTTAAAATTCTATGGAGGAAGCAGAAGCAGACATTAGATTAAAATCGTTACAGACCTCCATAGAACTTTGTTAGCACCAACTGCCACCTCCTATGGAGAACCATAATGGTTTCAGGAGCACTTACAGCAGAATGTTTGTGTGTTCCGCTAGCTCCACCCTCCTCCATAGAATTTCGATAGAACCAACTGTCATCTCATATCTCAGTAATGGAAACATCTGTCTTCACTAAATGCAAAAAGTAATAAGGATTAAAACAATGGTTACTCAAACACAGTCACTAAAACAAAATCTAATAGTAGGATGCACTGATATTGTACTATGCTGGGAGGAGTCTGTGCCTACAAGGACCCTTTTTACCATAGGCTACAAATAGGTTTCCTCCATCCTTAGAATTTAGAGTTCATGTCCCTGACTGGAAAGCTCATCCCAGGATCTGAAGGTTTTCTTAGCAGTAGAGAACGGAAACGCAAAAAAAAAGTAAAACCAAACTAAGCCTGTTATGATCTGAACGGTAATTTACCGTTCGAAGCAAAGAACAGACGATGAAAACCTGTTTTTTTTGTTGTTGTAGTCAAATAATTACATTTCCATTATAGCCGCGTACGTATGTTTAATTCAAGCCTGGAAATCAATAAAGGCTTCAGCATGCTCTGCTCATCTACATTCAAAGCATGGATGGACAAAGTGGCAGGATGTTGTATCCCTGTGCTGCCTTTTTCTTGCAGATATGAATGGTAAACTGCTTCTGATTATACCTGGATCGCAATTCTGGGTCATTATCTTGTTTCTTCCACTGAAATCTACAGTTTGGTGCAGTCTGCACTTTATAACTCACAGCTTATACAGACTTACATTGTTGCAAAATAGTCGTGCAGTACAATAAACAATGCTATGTTAACGCTTCTGGTCTAGATTTAAAGGGTGGGCTCACAATATTCGTTATGACTAATTATTGCTAGGTCGCTTGCCTGTGGATCAGCTCCTTTTGTCTGTCGGTGTCAGCATGAGTCAGTGGGTGTCAAAAAAGTGGGGGCCATAGATTGGAATCATGTCAGCAAATAAAATGGAGATTTCGAAAGACTGGAGAAAAACATAGACGGGTTGTGTACAATGCAATACAGCAATATTCCAATGCCAAGATATATGATCTAGCACAGAGTCATGACTCATGGTTTGGTGCCATAGATGTAAATTCATGTACCTTGCCTAAAAGAGAATAGTTTGTCTCTACCAAGGTACATGTCATGTCCCGCCACATGCCCAACCATGACTCTATTTTGGCAAGACTTGAACACGGACCCTATCCCGGGAAGACTCGGATGTGTGATGTTCCACCATGCACATAGGACTTCCCAAAGATAGAGTCCCAGTCTACACTCCAGCCAATGTTACTAATTAGCAAATCACTTTACAAAGGGAACCCATCATCTGATTCATGCTGCCCAAACAACCGGCAGCATAAATCAGACACTAGCTGCATCTTTTTGTGGCTCAGAATCAATATATTTTGTGGATCCAGTCGGGGAATATGTATTGTGGCTGATTAGTCCACTGCCTTCCTCACTCAGCCTCTCCCTGCCCTGACCCTCATGACTGACAGATCTTTCTCTATTTATGGGAATAGGAAGAAGCATGTCAGTCAGTTAGAGCAGTGCGAAGAGAAACTGGCCGGGGACAGCGTAGGACTACTCATTCCCGACACAGTCCCTTCAAAGTAGGTTTGTAGTAAAGCATGTACAGTTACAATATTGCAGCAAGGCTGTTTCATGATGTTAGGTTCCCTTTAAAAGACTGTCTAAGCAAAAATCACACAGGGGGATCACACAGCAGCAATACCATTTAGTACATTTTTTTTTCTGTCCTGCATTTGAGGGTAAGGCTATTGGCTGCAGCAGGAGCCAACCTCCATCCTCTCTACAGTAGGACAAAAGATTATTAAGTATTGACCCTCTATAAGTGGTGGGGGGCAGGGCTTGACTTGACCATCATATCAAGATAAATTAATCAGCAGAAGTTTAACCACTAAATTTCAAGTTTCACTTGCAAAAAAAGAGTCTCCATAGTGACAGACTACATGCAAACTGTAATGACGCTGCCTGGTGTCGTAGAGAGGCAGCCTAAGGGGGTGCTAGCAGGAGCGCAGGGAGAGGGAGGAATGAGGCATGCAGTGCACTCAGGACCTGAACTAGGCAGGTCACGTGATCACTGCAGGGACGATGGGGGTGGAGCTACAGCATGAGAATGAAGGGTCTACCATAAAATGCAGGACACAGAGTACTAAGACAGAGACGTAGTCAAAGGACAAGTTGAGGGTCAGGAGCCAGACAGGAGCGAGGTACCAAGGGGCAAAACAGCAGATTAGTCAGAGACAAGCCAAGGGGTCAGAAAGCCTGGACAGACAGAGAAGTACCAAGCAGAAAACAGGGGCAGTAGTCAGGGGGCAAACCGGATCATACACAGCAAGACACACATGCACAGAGGCACAATGATTACAGATCAATAACCTGGGTCAGCTATCTCAAACCGAGTAGATGGAAGTATAACCGATGAGGAACCCAGGAAATAACAGCATTAAATAGCCGCCCTAAAACCAAAGAGAGGCGGACTAATTTAAAACAGAGCTGACCAGGAAGGAGCCAGAACCAACCCATCCAGAGTCATGACACAAACCCTGTGTAGTCTGTTCCTGTAGTGATGGGTTACTTTAATCCATCTATCTTCTGCTTTTTACTAACCTGCTGGATCTCAGTCCATCTCTAGTCTAGCAGTGTCATGTAAAACCGGCAAGCAAACGGTTGTGGAGGATAGTCGTTAGTCAGATGAGATCATTATAGCGTGCAAATATTGATTTCCTTCTTTTGACTTGTTTATAGTGGACTTTATTAGACCTCAGAGACACTTGATGCTCCTTAATTCACTCTTTGTACCATAGGTGAACTTCTGAGTATTACCAATAAAATAGTGCGTCCTCTGACCAAGAGAGTCAACATTTGCATAGAATGCAATTCTTTCGGCTATTTTATCCATTTTATTCCACCTTTGTGGACATTTGCATTAATAAAAGAACAGATTTCACTAAATTTGATTATTGAGAAGCTGGTTTGCAACCACGTCTGTTTGTTATTTTAGTTTTCAAAGACCAAATAGCAGACTCATAGCTTTTACACCAGAAAACTGGCTTAGGCCGGTTTCACACTTGCGTTTGGGTAGAGTCCGTAGGGCTGCGTACTTACTCCTTTAAGCACCGCCTACTTCCAAACTTCTTCCCTTAAGCTCCGCCTACTTCCGCATGCGTCCTGCATACCTATCTTTAACATTGGGTACGCTGGAACATGCGTTGTATGCAGATGCACCCGCATGCATCGTTTTGACATGCCTGCCGACCGCATGGGAACGCATGCACCGGGAAAGGTCAGAGAGGCACAGCGCTGTGCACTGCAGTACTTTGCTCTGCCCTCAACAGGGCAGTTAAGTACGCCTGCGCCGGAGCGCGATGCCAGGGAGCGATGAAGCAAGCAGGAGGGTGGCGTCACAAGAAGATGGGAGGCGCCGGACCTGGACCTGCGACAATCATCGGACCAGACCGCACCGCCCCCCCAGGTGAGTGTAATAAAACGTATTTTTCTTCACTTGCAGGTCAGATCAGGGGCTTATCTACAGCATTATAGATAAGCCATGAAAGGCAGTGGTCGCATCTTATAGCGGCCAAAACAGCTGACAGGTTCCCTTTAAAAACTTTTAAAAAATGCAAATTTTTTGCACAATGCAGAGTTTTCACACCGAAATGGATAGACCTAGAGAGGAACAGGGATGAGGTCTGTCTATGCCTGCCTGTACCATTCACTAAAAGTGTTGGCATTTCCTAAGACAGAAATGTGACTCCAATCCCTGACTGATGTAACATTTCTAGTGCAACACACAAAGGTGTGAATTCACACACCTTGTACTTCAGCAAGACTGGTGTAGCATGTGTGTGCTCAGTGCCAGTCTTAACCGCTTAATGACTAAAGGTATTTTTTGTTTTGCATTTTCATTTTTTGCTCCCTTTGTTCCCAGAGCCATAACTTTTTTAAGTGCGGTGAAATTGCAAAAAAGTGCAATCCCACTGTTGTTTTTTTTTTTGCTTTTTTACTAGGTTCCAAATGCTAAAACTGACCTGCCATTATGATTCTCCAGGTCATTAAGAGTTCATAGACACCAAACATGTCTATGTTCTTTTTTATCTAAGTGGTAAAAAAAAATGTTTTGATCTCCCCAAGGTCATTCATCCTTATGTTTATGATCAAAAAAAATGCCAGACTTTGTTAAAAAAAAAATTTGCTCCATTTTCTGATACCTGTAGTGTCTCGATTTTCATGCTCTCGGGTTGGGTGAGGGCTTATTTTTGGCGTGCCAAGCTGATGTTTTTAATGATACCATTTTGGTGCACATAAGTTCTTTTGGTCACTCATTATTGCATTTTAATGCAGTGTTGCGGCGACCCAAAAAAACGTAATTCTGTGTTTTGACTTTTTTTCTCACTACGCCATTTAACGATCAGGTTAATCCTTTTTTTATTGATAGACCGGGCGATTCTGAATGCGGCGATACCAAATATGTGTATGTTTGATTTTTTTTATTGTCTTATTTTGAATGGGGCAAAAAGGGGGTGATTTGAACTTTATATTTTTTATATATTTATTTTCAAAAACTTTTTTTTTACTTTTGGCATGCTTCAATAGTCTCCATGGGAGACTAGAAGCTGTCATAACCCGATCGGCTCTGCTACATACAGGCGATGATCAGATCACCTGTATGTATCAGAATATCTCATTTACTATGAGCGCCGACCACTGGGCGGCGCTCATAGCAATCCAGCAGTGACAACCATAGAGGTCTACAGGCGACCTCTGGTTGTCTCATCAACCCATTGTTGACCCGCGATCACATGACGGGGGTCACTGATGGGCGGATATCCGGCACGATTCCTAGAAGTGCATGTTAAATGCCGCTGTCAGAGTTTGACACCTGCATTTAACGCATTAATATCCGCGGGTGGATCACGATTCCTTCCGCGGCTGTTCCGGTCACATGTCAGTTGTTCAAAAGAGCTGATATGTGCCGGTAAAGATGTGGGCTCACCACCGGAGCCACATCAAAGGGAGGGAGTACTTTTACACCCGATGTCGGAAAGGAGTTGAAGGTGTTGTCCACTACTCAGATAATTTCTTATGAATCACTATGTTTCCCCCCAGAAAATAACACTCCTACTCACCTTTGATGCCAGTGCCATTCTATTAGTGTCTGCAGTGTCTCCCGCGAGACTCATGTGACATTTTCAATCAGCGCTGGCATCACTCTTGTCTTCTTCTGAAAAATGAAGACATCCAGAGAAATAGAGAGCTGCTACTGTCCTCACTTCTTTCAGATATCAATTACATCTATAGTAGAGGAGATTGAAGCAAGTGCAGATTTGCCACAGGGATCATGTGACAATGTCACATGAGCCACGGGAGAGCCAGTGCCAACAAAACTGGAATGGCACTTGCACTACAGGTAAGTATATTAAGTGTTGTTATCTTTTTGGGGTGAAATTTAGGGATTCATAAGGGTTTGTCCGAGTAGTGAACAGCCTCTTTAATGAATCGCCCACCCCAAGACCTCATGAATACAACCTCAACCTCTTTTCAGGGCAAAGTCTAATTTATGAGAGCGTATTGCTGCAGTATTTCTTGTTTTTATCGCAATCACAATTCTCAGCCCAATGGTCTTTTTCCCTCTTGGATTAATGAAGTTGTCCAATAGTTTTACATTGATGACCTATGCTCAGGATAGGTCATCAATGCTCCAACAACACCTGGCACCCCAGCTGTTATCGGTGGTGGTTGGCGCTGACCCAAAGTACGTACTTACTTGTGGAGCTAGCTGTCTACTTATAGTGGTTGGGGCTTGTTACTGCATATCCGCCTCCTATTCAAATCATTAGGAGGCAGATGCGTAGTATCTTGCAGCAGCCACTACAAGTAGACGATTAAATACTTCCTGCCGGCAGCAGCTGCCGCCTACAAGGATAACAGCTGATTGGCGGGGTTGCCAGGTTTTGGAACCCAGCTGATCAGACATTGATGACCTATCCTAAGGGTAGGCCATCAATGTAAAACCAGTGGACAACCTCTTTAATTGGAAATAAGAAATAGTTGTATGTTCCATCAATAATGTACAATGGAGGTATTAGTCCATAACTTGCTAGTAGAATATGCCATAAACGCAGGTCCCATCAACTGAACTTGCATATATCTCAAGAACAAGACCCTTAGTTGCTCCTCTGTCAGTGATTGCCAACATGATAGCGGTTGTGGCATTCTGCAGAAATTATACAGAACACCTAGAACATTGCTTGTTCACAGCAGATGAGAATTGATGTGCTATGCAATTTGCACAGACCCCTGTGGCACACCGTTCTATTAACTTATAGCAGATGTCAACATGATGGTTGTAACACTACCTGTAGGCCAAACTTCCCAATGATCAGTCAATAATATAATGTATATGTGGGCATCCCAACAGTCACAATGGCAGATGTTGGGGGAAAGAAGGTTTAATCTACTGGTATTAAAGATTTTCTAAATATATAGATAGCATTGATACTGGATATAACCTGGAACACATCGTGAAACAAACCATATGCATTCTTATGTAAACAAACAATACAATTAAGTTCAGAACTTATAGGTCTGCTATTGCATAAATTATTATTTCAGATTTGGTTTAATTCAAAATATCTGCTCTTAATATAAGAGAAAAGGTTGGAAGGATGTGATCCATATTTGAAGATGTTTGGAAGGCAAGAGAGATTGTTGCGTAATGAGAAGGAATAAAAAGGGAGGTAAGGAGGAGGGAAAATGAGGTAGAGGATGAAGACAGAATAAAGAAGGAAGATCTTTATCTTTTATGTAGCAGTAAATAGCAAATAAAATTCAGGGGGATCCAAAATTAGGATCCAAGGTCTCAACACTTGCAGAAACATATCAGTGGTACCATTGAATTTGGAAGTTTGGTCTTCCATTTTAGAAAGATGGGTCATCTTCTGAAATCATTCAGCTAAAGTTGGAGATTGAGGTGATTCCCAGCACGGGGGAAAAGTAGATAAGCGACTGTTGAGCAGAATCTAAATAGCTCTTTTTCTGAGCTTTGACAAACCCTGGGAGAATAGACAACTAGGCCACCAGAGAAAAGTTATCCACTCTGGGTTTTTTTTGGTTTACCGGACTATAAGTGGAAAAAATTCCCAACATGACTATAGGCTGTCACAACCCCACCATGTATGTACCATAGTACCCCTTTCCCTGTCACATCACCAGCATCTACTAGAAACAAATGGAAAAATGTAATGCAGGACAATGATACCATCAGTTTGTCTCTTGCGCTGCACACACTATAGAGAATTTGTGAGAAAATAAATATGCATTTTCCAATCAGCTTCTGAGTTGTCGACTCCCAATTCCTCCATCTACTTCTCGGTATATTTTGGTCTATTATTTTCACTACTTTTACTCAAGGGAGCATACATAAGGGACACCATATGGACTAGTGTCACACAACGTGTAGGAAAGGCTAAGTGCAACAAGAAGGTATAAGGGAAAGGGAACCCAACACTAGGGAAGGGGGAGTGGAGACTCCTAGGCAGCTCTAACGTCATCTTGTCTGCCTTATTGTCCCTAGATAGGTTCTGCACCTATCACCGAACAGGATACCTAATCCCTGCCTGACCTTGGCGATAAGCCTTGTATAGGGTACGACAGAAGAGCTCTAGTCAATCCCCACTACCACTAAAGACAGATGGGATACACAAACAAGGGGAAGACTTAGCTTGAGTAGACTCAGAGACAAACACGGATGTCCTCCAAACACCAGAGAGGAAGATGGCCAACTGCTATAGCTCCAAGCCGCAACAGGAAACTGGAAATATAAATATCACCAACAGCTTCCAGCAGCAAGCTGGAAGTTATAAACACCCCGGTCCAGGTGTGTCAACTAGAGCTGGGGGATGGTTGCCACTGTGTCCTAGAGTCAGAAGGCCCAGGAAGAAGTCTGCAAAGCAAACTGCTGATACCTTCTGCAGTCAGATGCAGAGCGACAGTCTGCAGCCTCTGACACATCCGTGACATCAAGTGATGAATTCATCAGAAAACGTTTTTCAAATTGGGTTGGAGTAGAAAAATAAAGTTTTGATCTGCCCAAGGAGGACAGGAAGGATTTTAGGAATCAGGCTTGTTGGAGTTTATCATGTCATCTGCTATACAAAAAAGAATGTAAGAAATGCCTGGGCTTATATCCAATGAAATAAACATGCATGCTCTTTCAAGACAGCATGGATGCTTATAGGAATTCCATGAATTAATCCAACATATTTGGAATTTCAGTTGACTAAGGATCCAAAGCATTTCTATTTAGAAAAGTACCCAGGCATGAAACACCTGCAATTGTATTTTGGCTAGTTTGCATTTCTGATATTCTCGTTACTTCTTTCTATCTTGTTTGTACATTCTCTTGGAAATTGGCTTTGGCATCATGAACATTGAATTAAAAACTGCATCTTTTTTATAGTGAATACAAGACAGAACAAGTCAGGCGTAGTAAATCTTAGAGCCTGCAGTGTTCCTAATCTATTGCAGATACCCAAGGCATCGAGAAATAAAGTGACTTATCTGTCATCATTTTGAGTGTTCTGCAAAAATAAAATCGGACTAGGCTGGATCACGCTGCCTTAGCCACCAATCCATCTCTTGCCAACATCCTTCATTTCTGAGTCGAAGTTTGGAAAAGATAAGATAATTACCATAATTGTGATGGGAAGTCGCATGTTAACAGTCTTGTGGACACATACAATGCCGAGTTCTTGATAACACTGAAGCCTCTGATTGTAATGAAGAATAACAGAGACCTGCTGTGATCCGCGGTATGTCAAGCTGTGTTTCTGCCTCTAACAAGCGTAAGATGACACAATCACCAGCCACGGGATTGCTCCACATTCCTTCCATGTTCTATATTACTGAGGACTTGTAGCATCTTCTCTACGCTTAACAAGTCTTAGTCAACCACTTATTTTACAGATCATGATAAAGACACACAGTTGTTAAAAAGCATGTGATTTCTCCCACACAACCTTGATGTCTTTCTTGACATTTCTATGAGAAATATATTTGGTGAATAAGCGAAGATACTCCAAATTCTCAATTTTGGGATTTTTTTTTTTTTCAAATTGGTCTACCAATAGAGTTGGCTAAAGTGTTGAGATCTGCTATTTACTAAAAAATGTAAAGTTACATATCACATGATGAATATTTAAAGTTTTTAATTTTGATACCAGGGACTGAGCTGTGACAACCTAATTTCATAACTAATAAGTGATGCATTCAAAATCCAAAAATGTTCAATTGGCTATATTGGGCTACCAGAGAATTTAGTCAGTAGGATCAACCTTCCTAAGCCATCTATATGGGCATGCAAGTCATAGGAACCTGAATAAAATATGATACCTTTCTTTTAGATCTCACTTTGACTTACCATGTAGGGAGAATCACTTTTAAAATGCTCAGAATCAGTATTCAAGAAATCATGCTTCTTTCTCCTCTTTCCTGAACTCCTAACACAGTGACCCTTCTAAACCGACCTGCTCATCTACACACAAGACAGTGGTCACTTGCATTTGGCTTACTCTGCAATGAGGGAAGCTATGGCATAGATTCTAGCTTCTTGAAGGAAGCACTCAACAATGGATCACACTACAGGCTTACACTCATCTCTAAAGCAAACCAAACTTTACCATTAAAGGAAATCGGTCAGTAGGATTATCCATCCTAAACCATCTATATGGGCATACAGGTCATAGGAAGCTGAATAATATAATACCTTGATATCTGCAAGCTGATATATAATTCCAGAGAAATCCACATTTTTCTTATTATGCAAATGAGCTATTAAGATCTACGGGTCGTACATAGATCTCCACGAGAATCTGCATCTAGAGATTGTATTAAATTAAACATGAAGTTCCAAAATCCTAAAACGTACAATTGTTTTATTGGTCTACCGATGGAGTTGGTTAAAAGATTGATCAATGTATTCTTTATCTACGTAATGTAAGGCTGAATGCTAGTTGATAAATATTTAAGTTGTCAACTATTATTTTCTAAAAGAGACTTGTCACAGCTCATCCCCTGGTTTTAAAAGAGAACTCTTTTCAATGTCCAAAAATTTAGAATGTTTTTTTTGGTCTACCTTTGCAGTTTGGTTAAAATATTGATTGTGTTTTTGTAGTAGACCTGCTATTTTCTATTAAGGTCTTTTTAAATGTTACATCTTTAAGGTATCAGCCACTTAAGAAAAAAGAAAGTTTATCACAGCTCCACCCTTGGTATTAAATGGGAAATTCTCTTCAACTATCAATATATATATATATATATATATATATATATATATATATATATATATATATATATATATATATATATATATATATATATTCACATGTGCTTCTCATAAAATTAGAATATCATCAAAAAGTTAATTTATTTCATTTCTTCAATACAAAAAGTGAAACTCATATTATATAGAGTCATCTCAAACAGTGATCTATTTCATGTGTTTATTTCTGTTAATGTTAATGATTATGGCTTACAGCCAATGAAGACCCAAAAGTCATTTTCTCAGTAAATTAGAATACTTTATAACACCAGCTTCAAAAATGATTTTAAAATCCGAAATGTTGGCCTATTGAAATGTATGTTCAGTAAATGCACTCAATACTTGGTCGGGGCTGCTTTGGCATCAATTACTGCGGCGTGGCATGAAGGCGATCAGCCTATGGCACTGCTGAGGTGTTATGGAAGACCAGGTTGCTTTGATAGCAGCCTTCAGCTCATCTGCATTGTTGGGTCTGGTGTCTCTCATCTTTCTCTTGACAATACCCCATAGATTCTCTATGGGGTTAAGGTCAGGTGAGTTTGCTGCCAATCAAGCACAGCGATACTGTTGTTTTTAAACCAGGTATTGGTACTTTTGGCCGTGTGGACAGGTACCAAGTCCTGCTGGAGAATGAAATTTCCATCTCCAAAAAGCTTGTCGGCAGAGGGAAGCATGAACGCACTCTGTTTGTAATGACTATATAATACAAGTTTCACTTTTTGTATTGAAGAACTGACATAAATTAACGTTTTGATGATAACCAATTTTGTGAGAGGCACCTGTATTTACTCAGTGAACCTAGGTTCCAATATGTATGAAGTTTTCTGGGTGGCATTTAGGAGTTGTTTTGGCTCTGTGCTTCTTTGTCCACAAGGTGGCTTTGATGTAAGTTTATGTTGTGAATGGGTCATTAACAGAATGTGCTAACTGAACCAATAGTTACAGTTCGGAGTTCTTGATGAAATTCTTAAAAATGTAAAAGGTATGACACATCTTTCCAGCAGAAGACAACCCTATTAAGATTCATTGAAGTTCTATTCCTTATTATAATGTAATCAAAAGTGGGCATGCACATGCTCTGTAGATAGTGAGTTGGCCTCAGAGTCATGTCTTTTGGTGGCTTCAAGGGAACCCAGTCCAAGACTTGTTTCTGGAGTCAAGAAGAGGATGACTAGAATGGAAAACCAGGATTCTTCCTAAATGTAGCAGGTGTCATTAATTAGAAAAGGTAGAATTTGAAGATGATGAGAAAGTAAAACAACTTCCACCCAATATTTTTATGGTATTTTCTTTCCATTTGTGGTCCATCTTTGAGACCATGAATGATGAAGCTCTTTATGACTTCATTGAGCTGGAAACATCTTAAGCATTAGGAATGGTACATTGTTTTGTTTTGTTTTCAATGGTTTTTTAATGTATTTATTGTCACATTAACACTAAAGAGAACTGAAAAGTGTTTTTCCCAAAATTTGATTTCAGCAGTTTGCCTGTATTAGGCCAGGAAATTTGGTGCAAATCGAATGTGCCTTATGAGGTGTGGTCTTCTTAAACCTCAGAGTATAATGAGCATTCCCACCCTAATATTTCCCATCCAATTCTCCATGCAGCTCCCTTTGACTGCTATTACTTCTCCGTGGTACACAATTTTCTCTTCTTCCACTCTTTGTTTGGACATCCAACAGTGAGTAGGCTAAGCTCTAAATCCAGAATGAATGTCTTGACGTTACGCGCACTGCTGGAGGTCTACTCAATGCCAGGAGCACCAGTGTAGAGTGGAGATGGAGGAAAAAGATGCCATAGAAGAGTAAAGAAGAGCCCGGAGGGACCGGACAGTGAGGGAGGTGAGTTGCAATGCAAGTATTTTTTTCTCACCCCTTTCCCTGCCCTCTACAAGTCAGCAAACTTGTAGCTAGTCTACTACCATTTTGCCAGATTTGCACAAAGCAAATCAGAAAAAATTTCAGATTCGGGAGAATCTAATTTTTTTTTTTATTAATTCAAGGCAATTTTCATTTGCCTTGAACAAATTCACTTGTTTGTACTATTTAGCTGTCAACCTGTTGAGTATTTGCCTCCTGCCTTCGTCCTTATGGCAATAGCCACACATCTAATTAATCAGTAATTCTACATCTGTAGAATATTTGAGTAAATATGTAAAAAAATCAATGGAAAGAGATTGTCAAGTGGTGAAGCCATTGGGTCAAAGGTAGGGAAATAATTAGTCAAATTTGCATTCTAAGAGACAAGCCTGGTGGAGGAAACCTCAGGTGACTTCACAGTGGGTCAGGGTGGGAAGGAGGAACAGACCAGAGAGTAATAAGAAGGATTCTCTTCTGCCACTGAACAAAGACGTTGTGATTGACTGGTCCTAGTCTCTTCTTGACCCGTGATCTGCATCTACCTGGTAGACAGTCATGCAGAGTAATAATAAACCAAGAGGAAAAAATAGAGAAGAGCTCATGAAAGAAGGGATGTCTGCTTTTCCTGAGAATTATTATTCTGTTGCTTATTAATGGATTGCTAATTAATGTCTCGCACAACACTTGACTCGTTGTTTTATAATAATCTAACCCAAAACTACAAAGAGCTGATTCCATCTCTGGAGTGGAAACATGTGAAGGAAGGGAAGCTGTACCTGGGATACATCCAATCTCTTGGTCTATGTAATTGTCTATCATTTATCTAATTATTCATTATTCTTCTGTTTATCTAATGTAATGTATAGAATGTAGAATACACTTAGACATTGAAGGTACATAGCACAGAATCTGGCCAATTTGTGTGAGCCTACTGGCTACGACAAGGCAACCTGTCTCCGGGACCCAAACCATTTCTGTCAGACGTGTCTTACAGACCAAAAGCCTAAAATGTAAAAGGGAAGGTAGGAACCAAATAAAAATAAAAACACAGCCTTAAGCGGATGAGGAGAGGAGCTCAGACAAATATGGAGGCAGTCACCACCTCCAACAGTATACTGCAAAAAAAAATCTATCAATCACTTTTATTTATCTCCCTGTCTAAAAGTCAATAGAAGGATAAATAGATAATTAGATAAATGTATCTATAGTTCTATGTATTTTCTACTGTATATGTTTCTCATGCTATGGATTATGTATCCAAGATGATCAATTTATATTTTCTCTATTTAGTGTTTATATCTGTCTATTGATCTAATTTTCTCTGGGATCCAATGCACGCGCTCTGCTGCTCTGTGCCCCCAACTGTTGGCACCTCTGTGGTGCTTGAGCATGCTCGGGAGCATTTAGGTGATGTTTCCAAGATTCCAGGCATGTGCAGCTCACTTTGATCGCCATGGGCCAGGTGGTACGCACATGCTGCGGATTACGCAATGCACTCCATGCGCTATTTTTTTTGATAATGGGGTCAGAATTTAGAGTATTTAATACTGTATGGGACAGTCTAATGTCAGACCCCCCCCCCCCCCGAGAAAACGTCATCTACACATGCGAAACGTGCGTTGGGGAGCATGTTTTTAAAGCAACTCTGCGGTCTGTTTACACTATGGCAACAATGCTTTTACCCTTCCTATGAAAAGATATATGTGTTTGTCCATACAATACTTTGACCATGGCATCTACTATTTAGGGCCTGTTTGTACATCCATATAACTTTTCTTCCCGATCCTAATATGTTACTATCTAATATTTACTTATCAATTAATTTACCTATTTATTTTTTATTTTCATAACACCATTAATTCCATGGTGCTGTACATGAGAAGAGGATTTACATACAAAAATACATTATATAATATACAGTTAAAAAAACCTTTTCCATCCATCCTCTACAATTCTAGTTTTTATCTATCATATTTTTCTTTCTATGCATTTTCTATAATTTATTTATCTCTTCCTGTCCATCTAGTATCTATTGATCAATCTAATTTTCGATCATCCAATGCATTAGTCTATCTAATTATCTATCAATTATCCATCTATTTAGACATTATTTTTACTTATATCTCTCCATCTTGTATTGATTTATCAATTAGTGAATTTACCCAATTATCTATCATATTTTTTTATTATCTTGCTATGTATTGTATATGTATCTTTTATTTATATTATATACCTGTGTGTTGATCGATCTAGTTATCTATCATCAATCGATTGGTCTATATAATCATTAATATATATTTTTATCTTTCATTTTTCTATCTAACATCGATCTATTTATCAGTCAATCAGTAGATAAATTTAGCAATCTACACCTGTATATTATCTACCGTCTTTTTCTATTTATCTTGCCATGTATTATGTGTGTACTGTGATCTCTGAGGATTGTTGTATTCGGATGCATGACTTTCTGTGTATTTTTTCACTGGTTTTTCTGCCGTACTAGGACACGTGTTCTGACTTGTTGCAAGCGAACCTGAGCCGCATACAAATAAGCAGCGAGCATCGTCGTTTTGTGACCTTGTTTTCGCAGTGTTGGCGTCTCAGTATTTACTTCCTATGTCGAGTCTGCGAGCAGACAGTGAGATAGCAGATGGCGGCGTTGTCTAATAAGGAAGGCCGTACATTAATTCGAGGGTCAGCGCTGTCTGATTTGCCTTTAGGAGTCATGTTGCCATTGCTAAAGCTGAAATCAATTAAATTTTAACAGTCATTATTATAACTGTGGAAAACTTATTTTGGACTTTTTACATTTAAAATGCAGTCACTTCTCTGGATCATTTTCATACAGAGACAAAACCTGAAGATCCAGAGCCTAAATTCAAAATCTGTCAGAGGACCCTAATTTCCACTTTACAGCACCACTCCAGCCTGTTATTTTTTCAGCGTCGGAGTGGTGCTATAAATGAAAGTCCCCTGCCCCCATTGTTATACTCACCTTTTACGGACGCCACTCTGGTCTCACGCCGCCATCTTGTGCCCTCAACTTCTGACTGGCTGGAAGTCAGAAGTTACATCACAAACTCTCAATGCATGTCTATGAGAGACAGGATGAGTTTCTCATAGTGATGTAATGAATTGTGACCTCCGGCGCACTCCATGAAACACTGGAGCTACCAGCAAGTCACTTTTCGCCAGAGACCAACAGGACTAATGCTGGAAAATGATGAATGCGGCGGCAGGTGGGCATGAGACAGGGAGCAGGGGAGTCATATTTAAAGCACCACTCCAGTGGTGCAATAAGATAAATGGCTGGAGTGGTGTTTTAAGGTATGTTACTGGTGTCTTCCTGTGTGGAAGGGGGAATCTCGATACCAGAGCCATATACAGTGGGGAAAAAAGTATTTAGTGAGCCACGAATTGTGCAAGTTCTCCCACTTAAAATGATGAAAGAGGCCTGTAGGTCATTCACTAGGTCCCCCATGTAGTTCTGGAATTTTTGCTCACCGTTCTTGTGATCATGTTGACCCCACGGGGTGAGAGCTTGCATGGAGCCCTAGATCAAGGGAATTTATCAGTGGCCTTGTATGTTTTCCGTTTTCTTATTATTGCTCCCACAGTTGATTTCATCACACCGAGCTGCTTGCTATTGCAGATTCAGTCTTCCCAGCCTTGTGCAGGGCTACAATTTTATTTCTGGTGTCCTTCAACAGCTTTCTGGTCTTCACCTTAGTGGAGTTTGGAGCGTGTCTGTTTGAGGTTGTGGACAGGTGTCTTTTATACAGATAACAAATTCAAACAGGTGCCATTACTACAGGTAATGAGTGGAGGACAGAGGAGCCTCTTAAAAAGAAGTTACAGGTCTGGGAGAGCCAGAAATCTTGCATGTTTTTAGGTGACCAAATACTTATTTTAAACCATAATTTGCAAAATAAATCATGCCAAATCAGACAAGGTGGTTTTCTGGATTTGTTTTCTCATTTTGACTCTCATAGTTGTGGTTTACCTATGATGTCAATTACAGGCCTCTCTCATCTTTTTAAGTGGCAGAACTTGCACAATTGGTGGCTGACTAAATACTTTTTTCCCCGCTGTAGCATACACTTATCCAAATTAGTCACATTTCCCATGACATTAATTCTATGGTCCAAACAAAAAAAAAAATGTATGGAGTTTGTACTAGCCTCACCCAATAATGGCATTTCTTGGTGAGTTTTTTTGACATTTTGATGGTAGAGATGAGTGAATAACTTTTTTCACTAAAAATTAAGTTTCAAGCAAAACCACAATGGATGAGAAGGGATTAAAGATGCACTCCCATCAAAAATTGTCATTGTCTTAATATATTGCAATCATCACATTATATAGTACTAGGTACTTACAATTGTTCATTTTACCTTTCTACCCAGTTAAGTCTTCTCTTTTCCAGTAGGCTTATGATATCATGTGATTTAAAACTGACAAACTAAATCCTTCTAAGCTCTATGTAGAAACAGGAGGTCATTTTTCCGTGCATGAGGCATGTGTCACTGCAGAGTCCCTGGTAGGGAAAGGAGGGAGTGGAGCAGCTGGGTCAGGAGTTCAGAGGGATGACTCATGCAGGGACAAAAGACTTCCTGTTTCCACATAGAGCAGAGAAAATAAGTTAACTGGGTAGAAAGGCAAAATGAGCAATTTTAAGTACACAGTTCTATGTAACATGTTGATTGCAATATATTGAGAGGATAAAAACTGATGGGTGGGGTGCTTCTTTAAATTAAAAAATATATATACCCCTCTCTTCCAGGCCCTCACCTTCTCCGTGCAGCTCCTTACAGTTTCAGCTCAGTCTTCATTCACAACAGTTTTTTTTTTTTTTTTTTTTAGGTTCTGTCCAGTCTTCATTGTCTCCAGGGCAGGCTAGGCACAATGTTATGACACAAAGAGACAATGTACCTCATGAGGACATGTGAAGCCTAGTCAGTGCTGAAGATGCCAAAGACCGGACAGAGCCTGTGAAAAAGTGGGGGACAAGTGAATATATTTTTTACTTGCAGCACATTCGATTCGCATCAAATTTCTTTGATGCAAAACAAATTTAATGCAAAAATTGGACTTTTTTTGCAGATTCGCTCATCCTTTTTTTTTGGGGGGGAGCTTTTTTTGGGCAGTTTCAGTTCTCATGATTTGAGGCATTAATTTGGTAAGTATGTCATTATGGTATTCTTTTCTGGTCTACTGCTTCTGGTTTCATCCCTAATGTCAGCTGACTTGTGTACATTGAAGCTTTAAGTCGGGCTCTAAGTTAGTGTCTCTATCATAAAATAGTGGCCTCAGGAAGGTTATGAAGAATCACTATCAAACATGTTCCCTAGTTTAATCTGTTTTTTTTGTGCACATAGTTTAATATGTCCAGGAACTGCCACTTCACATTCCTTAAACGTGCCATGCACTCATCTTGAGTAGGCGGTTCTTCTTTGTCGGTATTCTGTGAGCACTGTGGAGGCTTAATCTTCAATTCCCAATGGAAGCCTGCCTTTGAATTGAAAGTCCAACTCTCTGTTAGGACTGTGTGCATTTTTGCAGACAAGACAGCAGGAGCACAGTGATAAAGACCCAACTCCACTTCCTGGAAAACAGAATACCCATCCTACTTCCAGCAGAGAAAAAAAGAAAACCCCACTTCCTGTAAAGACACCCCCCACTTCCTGTAAAGGGACAAAGATGCACCTCCACTTCCTATAAAGAAACAAAGACCTGCCTCCACTTCCTGTAAAGAGACAAGGACACACCCCCACTTCCTGTATAGAGACAAAGACCTGCCTCCACTTTCTGTAGAAAAACGAAGAGCTGCCTCATCCTTCTTGAGGACCCCAACCTCCAGTGGAGAAAAAAAAAGACAAGACATTTTGCCAGTTTCTGTAAGAAGCAAACAAAAGCTTCCACTTTCAATAAAAAGAGACCCACTCCTACTTCTTATCAAGGACAAAGGCCTGCCCCCACATCCTTTAAACCAAATTATCCTACCCACTTTCAATAGAAAAAAAAGACACTCCTTATCCTATAGGAAGACAGAGACCCTTCCTCACTTCCTGTAGAAAAAAAATACCCTTAGCTAATTGCTGTAAGAGACAAAAGACCCGCTTCCACTTCCGCCAAGGAGACCAAGACTCTCCCCTCTTTCTTTAGAAAGAAAGAGACCTGCCCCTATATCCTGTAGAGAAATCCCAGTCCCTTCTTTCTGTAATCGGTCTTGTCGTTTGTTTCTAGAGATGAAATACACAGTGGCCAGAGCTTTAGAGTCGTAAGACAACATCATTTTTCAATTTTGGAAATTTGTTGTCTGAAAGTTCAAAGACCATTAAAGAGTTTTTCTCAAAAGCGATTTATGAGTTACAAAACCGTTGGAGACCTCTTCTCAAAGTCATCTGCTGCTCAATGTGATGTTTTTTACGGGTTCCCTGCAACGACTTCTCTAAAATTCTTGAGGTTGCATGTACACGGTGGTGTCATAAGTCATACTGATATTCTCCTGCATCTTCCACATAGAAACCTGTTGACACATCTATACAGCACTTATGTAAGTGATCCGCCATCTGGTGTGATATTCTTTAGTAGGCAACTGTTGTGGAAATACTGAATAAAGGCTCAAAACTCACATATACAGTATGGTCATAGATTTGCCATAAGTCTCACTTTAAGCTTCTGAAATACCCTTTTGAGTTTCTGAAGTCAGAGTGAGAAATAATGAAGAAAAGAATAAAAAAATATAAATCTGAATTATAAAGACCAAATACAATGCTTGATGTGCTTTAACAGGGCATTCAGGAGGTGATACCTTTCTCTACTCCAATTCAATTGTCCAAGATGGCATCACTATAAAATTCTGCTACTATATTACCAATACAAGAGCTTGTAGCAGGGCACAGAGGTAAGAGCTGCCACCAGATCTATGTGCATTAGTCGACACAAAACATTCTTGCAATATTTTGACCACAACCATAATACCCATTTGCTCACACAGAGCTTGCCATCTTCAAATTGGCCACTGCCCCTTCCGAATCCATTCTCATCAGATTCCCACTTCTGTGACAGAAGCAGTCATCATTAATGCAGTGTGTACATGCTATTTACAGAGAGTGCTATCCATACTAGAACGCTCTACATAAACAGCATGGCATGTTGAGTCACACCATTGTAATTGTGTTGTGCGCCAGAGGTTACTGCAATGAGTGCTACTTCTGTCAAGCTCTTCACCCTCCGCTATGGTACCCGATCCATATACCTGTACATGAGATTTCCCTTTTAAAACCAATTCCTTTTTATAACTGCTGTAATAACCGTACAAAACACATAATTACACATAGGCGAATGCTCTCCACCAGTGACACTTACATAGAGTTGCTCGATGATTCATCTGGATAAAAACATGCCAGGTGTCTTCTCAAAAGCATTTCTAGTTTCTGATGTACAGTAATCTGAAAACTCAATATAAATGTGCAAGCAGATAATTATGTAAGTGCAGAACCCCCATCTTACAATATTCTGATTATTAGCTTCACTTTGAAATACCAGGACATTTTTTTGCTATAAGCTGAATTCACGCCTTCGGGTTGCTGGTCTTCCTCTTTTATTCTTCCTACTATGATGTCCTTCTCCAGTGATTGCTTTCTTCCTATGACGTGTCCAAAGTAGGCAAGTCGTAGCTTGGTTTTCCTTGTTTCCAGTGACATGTCTAGCTTCACTTGTTCCAAAACTGATTTATTGATTCTTCTTGCCATCCATGGTCTTGATAACATCTTTCTCAAGCACCACATTTCGAAGGCGTTGATTTTTCCCGTCTTGTTTCTTTATTGTCCAGGTTTTGCACCCATATGTTACCAAAAAAAGGCTAAACTCATCTAAGAATACTTGCATATATCAAATTGTACTGGTCACGAAAAAGGGATTCTAAAGTAGGCGGAAAATATAACAGAGCCACAAGAGTGCAAGTGTGGGATCAGAAATCACTAAGCACAACCAAAGGTTTTGCTATAAAGTTCTTGTAGATTCAATGGTTACCACTTGGCCTCACTTATCTTCTGAGATCAAGGAAATACTGCATGCTGCCGGAATTGGAGAGGTGGCCATTGGAGAGTTGGCCATAAATTGGAGTGGTGGCCATGCATTAGCTTCACTAAGTTCACTTTACCAGGAAATAACAAGATTTTTTTGGTTATTAACAGAATCCGGGTCAACGAGGTATTTTGGATACTACTGTCCAATTGGTCCTCATATAGGCAATCTTTCTTCTTTCCTTTCCTATTGTGGAGTTTGGGGAGAGCATGGCACTATAATCTGCACATGCGCATTTGCACTAGGCTGACAAAATAGCATGTAGTGGCTACCTTGTGTGTCTGCACATGCACACCAGAGACCATGGAGTGCTATTGCACAGCGTGAGATACAGTATGTACATAGTACATACCTCACAAGCCCATACATAAGTAGGATTTAGTAGTAGGATTTAGATTTTGCTAGGATAGTGGGAAGTTGTGTGGTTCTGAATGCCGGAGCGCACATTCTGGCCCAGTTAGTCTGAAATATGAGAGCCGCAAGAGTGCATGTCTTGCAGCACTTTGTATATCAAAAGGCTTTTCCAATAAGTGTATTTTAGATGTGAGTCCTACCATTTGGCTACACATTTATCCAGAGGTCGAGGAACTTGGGTTGGTGCGAATCAATTTGCAGGACCCGGTCTATAGGCATTATCAGTAGTCTCTGGCCATTAAACAGAAGCCCATAGAATTGCTCCTTATCTGCCAGCATCCCTGCCTTTTAATTTTTTATTAGCCGGCCTGGCGCAACATCATAATTCTACTGAAGTTCACATGTGACATTGCACTATGTCTGCTAATCAAAAAAAGAGGTGTGGAAGCTAAGTAGGAGTAGGTCCCGAGGGCTCCTTTCCAATGGCCAAAGAGTACAGACAAATGTGACCACTGCATCGGGTCCTACAAATCAGTTTGCACCAACTGTGCAAGGAACCAATGCACACTGCTGGAATTCGAGAGGTGGCCATATATATAGAGGAGAATGAACAAAATCGTCCATGCACAGCCTCCTCTCTGTACCCTGCAGCACAGAGACCACATTCTCAAGATAGTGGTGGCACCTGCATCTGTCATGCATTTATTTGATGTTTTGGAGATATAAGTGGTTTTTCTGTGTTGCTGGTGAAATTCCATGGAAGAACACAGGATGAACTTCATCCTGTGTGTTATTTGTTCTTCCGTAGGACTTCACCAGCAATGTAGAAAAACCACACATCTCCACAACACAAACTATCTTGGTTTTGTGACCCGAGCCCTGCAACAGCTGGTATTTTACTCTGAAAACGTTGTGTACCCACCCAGTACTCTACCAAGTGAGCAAGTACTCTACACCCATTGTTACCTCCGTATAAAACCCTTTGGTGCTATATTTTGCTCCCCAGCTTCTTGGTATATCAAGCATTTATGACTGTTAAAAACAAAAAATATGTGTATTAAATTCACTTACCCCCCAAAATGTTTTTTTTTCTGATACTTAGGCTACATAAAGGCTCTTGTGCTCAGAACTAGTCCAAACAGTTTGGTATACCCAGTATTACTCTGTATTCCCTGATGTTCAGCAGAAGACATCTTCATGGGATGCTGACTTTAGGAGCCATTCGAGATTAGTGTCCATATCCTAAATGTTAATTTACAGAAAACCAGAACAGACTTTAGATTTTGTGTATATATTCTGTATAGATGGAAGATAGCCCCCTCAGAATAAATTCCTTTGTAGGTCTGAATAATCCCAACATTGGGTCATCTTAATCATTTTCTTGCTTCTCATTTGTGTAATGATGACTCTTGTTGCGTGCTTTCACCCAGGTTTTCTAGTCAAAGTCTTCTAGAAAATATTTCTTAAACCCACACATACATTAGACTAGTGTCAGCTGAGCCATCAGATATGGACAGGTTCGGCCAACGGTCTAATGTGAATGGGCTGACTGATGGTCGGGATTGATTGGACAAGGATCTTAGACTGCTGATCACAATGTTGATAAGCCATTGACTAATGCGTCAGTCAGCGACTTTCTCTGAGAACACAGGAGCAGTCAGCAGAGTGAGTATGGGAGATTTGGTGGCGAGGACTGCCAGTCAAAGAATTGGCCAATGCATCGATAGCCATCTAAAGTGTATTCCTGACTTTTCACCCTACAGAAAGATTTTCATGTGAATGGGGATGAGATCATTGCTAGCTAAGTGGATCATTGGTAGAGTTGAGTGAATATGTTTGGAATTTGCCATATACGTGCTGAACTTATGTTTGATGATTGGTTCCGAACATATTCATTCATTTCTACTCCCATTGACTCCAATGACGTTCATCTGTGTTCAGCAACTATTGCAAAAACAATATTCGGTGCCAATCATAATCGGAACCTAAATTTGAAAAATTTGCTCAACTCCAATCATTGGGACCCGAGTGGTCTTTTCTAATCTCAACCTTTCCATTCAGTTTGCTGCAGATCTGATTGTCCAGATTGACATCTGTGTGTAAGCACAAGCCCAACATTAGTTCACCATCATTAGAGCCAGCACAATCAATAAATATATATTATTTTACATTAATCATTTTCTTTTTACATACACCACATTGCATCTTATACAATAAGAAACATCAAACTATCTACAAAGCTCTGAGCTTGCATTAAAGATTTGGAACAGTAGTCAACATCTACATAATGCCTTTCTGAGCATTATCAAAAGTAGCTCTCAGCCCGAGCCGGCAGCCATAGCACTAATGAATGTATAATTTAATTTAGGCTTCTTTAGTCACTAACCTCTGCACATTTCTCACGGAAGAAGATTGATTGAGGTGTTAATGAAACCAATAGCTTAGGAGCATTAGGAATAATGTATTGGTATCTGGGTCATCGGCAGTTGGAGAAATGCTCTGCAGAGGACTTTCCAAAAACTACAAATCAAAAGGGGCATTATTGTGACCTTCACTACAGTAATATTCACCAAAAATAAATAAAATATACCCAAACTAATAATATATATACACATAAAAATATAATACAGATATATATATATATATATATATATATATATATATATATATATATATATATATATATATATATATTTACATTTGCTATGTCGCATTAGTAAAATAGGGCGTCGTGTTATGGGGCACAGAACTAATAGGTATTTTATGAAGACAGAAAATTGGGCAAGCATTTGTTAACAGCCATAAGAAGAGCAAAATTAGGGAAAAGTTGACCAAACCCTCAGGGCTGGCCAAGTATCTTATTTTAAGAGTCCTTTGAATTTCCCTCAAAAAGGAAAAGAAGCATCAGACATGATGAATTATAGAAACCAATGTTTTTGCTTTCAGGGATGATAAGCCATTGATAGAGGTGTCTTCTTTTCTAACCATTGATATGCACACTGAGCCAAACCAAGTGTGCATGTGTATAAAGGACAGGGAAGTAGTGGTAAAGGTTTCTTCCCAAGATCACAAATAACCCTTTAAAGGGATAATTGCTGATTGCTAGGATCCCCAAAGAACAAGAACCCACATAACAGGCTTGAATGGAGCAGAGAAATGCATGCTCCATTTATAGTCTATGGGACTGCTGGAGGAAATCGAGCACTGTACCTGGCTACTTCCCAGAAAGTTACTCTTTATTGCGATTTTGGGACTAACCCTTTGACTGTCTAGCAACTGGGGATGTTCTTGGGTAGAATGTAGTTGTGCTTAAAAAGGTCTCTTGCCTCTTGCGCATGCCTCTTGGTTTCACCCTGTTCCAAAATACCTTGGCACGGCAAAGTAGCATTGGTGCACTCTCTGCACACAACAACTAGGGCACATGCTCCACAGGCACTCTCCAGTGCCAGGTGGTAGACCTCAGGCCAAGTAGGACTTTGCCTTTTGAAGGAGCATTGAGTTAGGATTTTTTTTCATTTTTTGATGGTGACAGAGTCGATGCACATCTCAATTTTTGCTATAGGACCCTCCCCGCACAGCGTAAACCACAGATAGAGATATGCAGATGCAAATCATATTTTCAATATTTACCAAAACGACTATCGCAATTATTTTCTTAACATGCTCACTGCTATGTTGGCACCAGTACTAGAGTCCATGTGCCAAATTTTCCTGTGTTTATTCTATGAATGATTATTTTGGACATGCATTTTTTTCCAGCTTAATAGTTTGAGCAAATTCTTCCCTAGTATAACCGTTTTCCAGCCAAAGTCATCAAAGTAGGCTTGTCTGTGACACATTACACTAATATATCATCGATGTGCTGCACAGCAAGCTCCTTGATGAATAGTCCCCATTAATCATCCAAGTAGATTTACTGGTAAAGGCATTATCTGTTTAACGGGGTCCCCAAAGGCAAGCATTACTACAATTATAGGACTAGAGAAAGAAAGTTTGGAGATGGACACAATAAGCCAACAAAACCCTTGGAAATATAGAAGAAAAATTGACAAAAAATAAATAAAAGAAGGAAGAATTTGCCTTTGATCTTTGAAAGAAAAATCTTTGGTAGAAATAGCAATGTCTTTTTAGCAATGGGACAAAGAAATTCTACAACAGATGAAACACTGATACTTATGGTTTACTATCAATACTTTAATTTTCCCCCAGAATAAATTCCTAATTCAAATAAAAGGTGTTTCACTCTGAACCAACACCGATCAGAGTATTATTATTATTTATTTATATAGCACCATTGATTCCATGCTGCTGTACATGAGAAGGGGTTACATACAAATTACAGATATCACTTACAGTAAACTAACAATTACAGACTGATACAGAGGGGCGAGGACCCTGCCCTTGCGGGCTTACATTCTACAGGATGGTGGGGAAGGAGACAATAGGTTGAGGGTTGCAGGAGCTCCGGTGTTGGTGAGGCGGTAGCTCCGGTAGTGATGAGGAGGCAGCGGAGTCAGTGCAGGCTGTAAGCTTTCCTGTAGAGGTGGGTTTTCATGTTCCGTCTGAAGGATCCGAATGTGGTTGATAATCGGACGTGTTGGGGCAAAGAATTCCAGAGGATGGGGAATATTCAAGAAGTCTCAGAGGCGGTTGGGTGAGGAGCGAATAAGTGTTGAGGAGAGAAGGAGGTCTTGGGAGGGCTACGTGAGGGATGATATCGGGAGATTAGTTCAGAGAAATATGGAGGAGACAGGTTATGGATGGCTTTGTAGGTTAGTATTAGTATTAGTATTTTGAACTAGATACGCTGAGGGAATGGAAGCCAGTGAAGAGATATGCAGAGGGGGGGAAGCGGAGGAGTTTCGAGGAGAGAGATTAATTAGTTGGGCAGCAGAGTTAAGGATGGACTGGAGAGGTGCAAGGGTGTTAGCAGGGAGGCCACAGAAAAGGATGTTGCAGTAGTCAAGGCGGGAGATGTTGAGGGCATGCACAAGCATTTTAGTAGCTTGACGGTTGAGGAAAGGACGGATTCTGGAGATATTTTTGAGCTGGAGGTGACAGGAGGTGGAAAGAGCTTGGATGTGCGGTTTGAAGGACAGGGCAGAGTCAAGGGTTACTCCGAGCCAGAAGACTTCCGGTACAGGGGAAAGCGTGATGATGTTAATTGCAATAGATAGGTCAGGGTAAGGAAGATCTATGAGATGGAGGAAAGATGATGAGTTCAAATTTGTTCACATTGAGTTTGAGGAAGCGAGAGGAGAAGAAGGAGGATATGGCTGATAGACACTCCCGGATTCTGGACAGCAGAGAGGTGACGTCTGGGCCAGAAAGGTAGATCTGAGTGTCATCAGCATAAAGGTGGTACTGTAATCCATGGGACTTTATGAGTTGTCCCAGGCCAAGTATATAGGTTAAGAAGAGTAGGGGTCCTAGAACAGAGCCTTGGGGACTCCAACAGAGAGAATGTGGGATGAGGAGGTAGTGTGGGAGTGGGAGATGCTAAATGTGCGGTTGGAAAGGTATGAGAAGATCCAGGATAGGGCAAGGTCTTTGATGCGAAAGGAGGAGAGGATCTGTAGTCGGAGGCAGAGGTCAACTGTGTCGAAAGTAGAGGATAGGTCTAGAAGGAGGAGTTGAGAGTATTGGTAGTTAGCTTTGGCTGTAAGTAGGTCATTAGTAATTTTGGTTAGGGCTGTCTCAGTTGATTGATGGGGGTGGAAACCAGATTGTAGATTGTCAAAGAACAAGTTAGATGAGAGGTGGGAGGAAAGTTCAGCGTGGACGTGCTGCTCCAGGAGTTTGGAAGCAAATGGGAGCAGCGATACTGGGTGATAGCTGGACATAGCAGTTGGATCGAGGGTTGGCTTTTTGAGGATAGGGGTGATTGTGGCATGTTTGAAAGCAGAAGGGAAGGTGCCAGAAGTTAGTGATAGGTTGAAGAGGTGGGTTAGGGATGGGATAAGAGTGGCGGTGAGGTTGAGGAGGAGGTGGGATGGGATGGGTTCGAGCGCACAGGTGGTTAGGTGCGATTTGGAGAGGAGACAATTAAGCCCCCCTTTAGTGATGTTAGATAGGGAGGTTATGGTGTTTGGGCATTGGTCTGGTATAAAAAGAAGTCATGGTGGTTGAACAATGAAGACTTACCTTGTTTGGTCGATCTTATTTTTAAAGTGTGTGGCAAAGTCCCCAGTAGAGATGAGGGAGGTTGGAAGGAGCAGTAGGAGTGGAGGAGGGAGTTAAGTGTTTTGAATAACTGTTTGGGGTTGTAGGGTAGGGAGGATAGGAGGGTTGTGAAGTAGGCCTGTTTAGCAGAGGTGAGAGCAGATTTAATAGTGAGTGTTGCCTGTTTGAATGCAGTGAAGTCATCTTTCGAATGTGTTTTCTTCCAATGCCGCTCTGCAACCCTGGACACTTGATGGAGCTTTTTAGTGGTGTTATTGTGCCAGGGTTGTCTATTGATACATCGCACTCTGCCATGAATGAGAGGTTCAACCGTGTCAATAGCTGATGCGAGAGTGGCTTTGTAGAAAGCAGTGGCACTGTCTGTGTCGTGGAGTGAGGATATGGATGCCAGTGGTGGGATAGAGTCAGAAAGTGTGTGGGTGTCTAGGTGTGCAAGGTTTCTGTGGGGGTGCGCATGTTGTTGGACATGGGTAACCGGTGAGGAGGACAGGGATGAGAAGGTGAGCAGATGGTGGTCGGATAGAGGGAGAGGGGAGGTGGTAAAGTTAGATAGTGAGCAGAGATGGGTGAAGACCAGGTCTAATGTATGTCCGTCTGTGTGGGTGGGAGCGGAGGACCACTGAAGAAGTCCAAAAGATAAAGTAAGGGACAAAAGTTTGGAGGCTGTTGACTGAAGGGTATCAGTGGGGATGTTGAAGTCACCCATGATGATGGTGGGAATGTCAACAGAGAGAAAGTGAAGAAGCCAGGTGGAGAATTGGTCAATAAAGGCAGTGGCCAGGCCTGGAGGACGGTATATGATGGCCACTTGGAGGTTGGAGGGAGAGTAGATGCGGACAGAGTGGACTTCAAAAGAGGGGAGGATAAGGGAGGGTAGAGGTGTGATTAGGTTAAAGGTGCAGTTTGAAGAAAGGAGAAGACCCACTCCTCCACCATGTCTATTGCTGGGGCGAGGGTTGTGGGTGAAGTGGAGGCCGCCGTAACACAGTGCAGCAGGGGAGGCAGTGTCAGAGGGTGTTAGCCATGTTTCTGTGAGGCCAAGGAAGGCAAGATTGCGAGAGAGAAAAAGGTCATGAATCCCATGAAGCTTATCGTAGATTAAGTGGGCATTCCAGAGTGCTCCAGAGAGAGGGAGCAGGGGGGTGGGCGTCAGGGGCACGAGTTTTATGTTGGGAAGATTGCTGTAGTTCATATTAGATCGGAAGTGGTAGGAGGGGGTAGTAATGAGAGGTATGAGCTGTGGGGGTCCAGGGTTGGGAGATATGTCGCCAGCAGTGAGGAGAAGCAGAGAAAAGGAGAGCAGGTGGGAAAAGGAGAGTGGCCGACTTGTTTTATGTTTTATTAGGACAGATTTGAGGTTGAGGAGCAGCTCAGCAGAGGAGTTCAGGTGAGGAGGAAAGAGGGAAGGGGAGATGTTTATTTGGTAGAAGGTGCTGGGGTTTGTGGATAGCGAAGGAGAGTGAGGATTATTGGAGCAAACACTGTAAGGGCATATGTAAACATGCTGAAGGAGTAAGATGGGTTAATAGAAAAGTTAGGTATAAGTAATAAGAAGTGCTTACTTAGCAGACATATCCAAAAGAGACAGATACATAGAGTGGGGTCCTGACTCCTGCTGTGACTAACTGCCGTTGAAATAACTGTGGCATCTCTATGCTTAGCTGCGTGATGCTTTGCTGCAGGGATGTGCATGCCTGACCCCACACGCGTGCACCCCTTAAGATGCTACTAAATTTACAAGACTGAGTAAAGGATCAGGTGAGAGGGATTGTGGGACCTGATTGGGGATAAATTAGCAATTGGCCAACACCCCAGGGGAGGTTACGTGATCAAAGGCATTGCGCCTGACTGCAACCATATGCTCTAACACCTCCTTGAACAAGATAATATCTCCTGTGACCCCAGCATGGATGTACAGCAGTAAGTATTTAATACAACAAATGAATTTAGCAAACATTCAGCAGGCACATTAAAAGAATTGTTGCAGGATGATAGGCAGCAGTTGACAGGAAGCAGAGATTGTACCATTAAAAGAATTGTTGCAGGATGATAGGCAGCAGTTGACAGGAAGCAGAGATTGTACCATTAAAAGAATTGTTGCAGGATGATAGGCAGCAGTTGACAGGAAGCAGAGATTGTACCATTAAAAGAATTGTTGCAAGATGGTAGGCAGCAGTTGACAGGAAGCAGAGATTGTACCATTAAAAGATGATGCTCTTATACTGTAGCTTTTAACACAGTGACATCCATACAAGTGCGGTCGTACCTGATACTGCAGCTCAGTGAGAGAGATAGAGCTGCTAGACTAGGAACTGCCACAGTCTTACCAGGATCCTGTGGCACCAGAAATCAGATTCCCAGAATCATATATTGATCTCCTCTATATAGACTGTGCAATGATAACGTTTATATAAACCAGCAATTTTGCAGTTTAATACTGATTTAAATTTTCAGCCGTTCTTGAGATGTTAACAGTTTTCTATTGTTTAAAATTCATTGTCCTGGAAACCGTCCACTGCTACTAGACAGCAGAACATACACAATGCTTACCAGCTCTTTTCTTTTGACCTAGTAAGCAGTGTTTTGGAGATGGAGAGGAACTATTGCAGTGTACAGTTACCCCCTAATCCCAGACAGTTTACAAGATATCTGGGATTATGAGGTAGTCGGTCTCCTTGGCAACACGCTGGAAACAAAAAAAAATTGTAATATCCGAAGAACGGCTGCAAATTTTTTACAAGTACCGTATATGGATGCGAAATCTGAAACAAGACAGAAAAAGAATCGGCACCTTCGAAATGTGATGCTGGAGAAGGATGTTCTCAATACTGTGGATGCCAAAAAGAATAAATCAATTTTGTAACAAATCAAGCCAGTCATATTGCTTGAAGAAAGGATCAAAAAACTACGACTTGCCTCCGTGGACACATCATACGAAAAGAGCAATAACTTGAGAAGGACATCATGGTCGTATGAAGAGAACAATAACTGGAGTAGGACATCACGGTCATATGAAGAGAGCAATCACTGGAGAAGGACATCATGGTCATATGAAAAAAGGAATCACTGGAGAAGGACATCATGGTCATATGAAGAGAGCAATCACTAGAGAAAGACATCATAGTCATAGGAAGAGAGCAATCACCGGAGAAGGACATCATGGTCATATGAAGAGAGCAATAACTGGAGAAGGACATCATGGTCATATGAAGAGAGCAATCACTGGAGAAGGACATCATGGTCATATGAAAAAAGGAATCACTGGAGAAGGACATCATGGTCATATGAAGAGAGCAATCACTAGAGAAAGACATCATAGTCATAGGAAGAGAGCAATCACCGGAGAAGGACATCATGGTCATATGAAGAGAGCAATAACTGGAGAAGGACATCATGGTCATATGAAGAGAGCAATCACTGGAGAAGGACATCATGGTCATATGAAAAAAGGAATCACTGGAGAAGGACATCATGGTCATATGAAGAGAGCAATCACTAGAGAAAGACATCATAGTCATAGGAAGAGAGCAATCACCGGAGAAGGAAATCATGGTCATATGAAGAGAGCAATAACTGGAGAAGGACATCATGGTCATATGAAGAGAGCAATCACTGGAGAAGGACATCATGGTCATATGAAGAGAGCAATCACTGGAGAAAGACATCATGATCATGTGAAGAGAGCAATCACTGGGGAAGGGCATCATAGTCATATGAAGAGAGCAATCACTGGAGAAAGACATCATAGTTATAGGAAGAGAGCAATCACTGGAGAAGGACATCATGGTCATATGAAGAGAGCGATCACTGGAGAAGGATATTAAGGTCATATGAAGAGAGCAATCACTGGAGAAGGACATCATGGTCGTATGAAGAGAGCAATCACTGGAGAAAGACATCATAGTCATAGGAAGAGAGCAATCACTGGAGAAAGACATCATAGTCATAGGACGAGAGCAATCACTGGAGAAGGACATCATGGTCATATGCAGACAGCGATCACTGTAGAGGGATATCATGGTCATATGAAGAGCGAAATCACTGGAGAAAGACATCATAGTCATAGGAAGAGAGCAATCACTGGAGAAGGACATCATGGTCATATGCAGATAGCGATCACTGGAGAAGGATATCATGGTCATATGAAGAGAGCAATCACTGGAGAAGGACATCATGGTCATATGAAGAGAACAATCACTTAAGAAGGACATTATAATTGGAAGAATAGAAGGAACAAAAAGAGCAAGACCAGCAACCTGATGGCTTGATACTATCAAGATAATGGCAGAGAAGACCCTGATGGACCTATCTAGACTTGCACAGATCATTCATCCATTAAGTCGCCATTGAGATTGAGCAAAAGGCTGTTTAAAAAAAAATAATTGCATTTGCAAGCACGATCAGTCATTATTCATCTATGAAGAGGAGATTTCCCCTTTTAAACATAAAGATAAGTCATAAGCACCCATTGTCTGGCACCACCTTATCCCTCACCCCTCAGCTGCATGATCACCTGTTATATTGTTGGAAGTATTCTTTAAATTCCGATTGCTTGCCCATGGAATGTTCTAGGAAAGAATGCAGGGAAATGACTAGTAGGAGTGCCTTGGTGGTTAAATTCCTGGAAAATGGCCCTTTTAACCTCTGTATATTCTAGTCCTGGGGATTCCAATATCTGTTCTTTGGGATTCAGCTGTACAATAGAGACCCTCGAAAAATTATACAAATTAGCTAACTTACCAGATCAAAGTAGAGGTCTGACCACAACTAGATGCTTTATTCAGTCTCTAGTTCATAACGACTGATCAAAACGGTGCAGGCGGTACAAAATTCTCAGCTGGCTAATCGTGTTAGTCACAATTCTCTTACCCCAATTTCTGGATGCATTTATAGACCAATTATGGAAAATCTTTTCTTTTAACTCTCCCGTGTGCCGTTCCTCTGTTATTCTTCAGAAATGTGTGAATAAATTGACAGCTGTGATATTAATTGGGGGCGTGTCCCTACACACTCACAGCGTCCAATCATAGTTAACTCTTCTAGACCATTGGGGCACACCCCTTCAACAACGGAAATTATAATTCCCAGTCGTCAAGTTTTTTTCATTCTTTTCCAGAGGAAATAAACAGTGGATTGGTATATCACAGAGTTAAAAGAAAAGATGTTCTAGAATTCTTATTTCATAAAAAAATAGAAATATTTACTAAAACGCATGTTTCAGGAGAGCGAGAATTTCCCTCTAAATACATTAACATTGATATTTTTCACCCAAAAGGCACTCCATTAATAAAGTTTGTGCATTTTACGACTCCTACATCTACATCCTACATAAATTTGGAACCATGTTATTCCAGTTTTTCGTACCATTTATGGCACATACTACATAAATGAGCAATTATTTAATGAAACGAAGAGTATAGATTACCGTTTCAATTAGAATAAAAATTTTCATTAAAGATAGTCTCCAGAATAAAACAATATTTAGGATCTGGAAGCGGAGATGCATTTGACATCTGTCTAGAACCAGCAGAGAATCATCATGTTATAGCGAAAATGAAGAGTTATTAGTGTAATGTGAATTTGTCAAAACCTGTGACAAGTGGCACAGAATACTGACTTCTAACAAGTTTGGCACACGGCGGGCACAAATTAAAATCTTACAGAGCAGAAGCTTGTTTAAGCTGCCCAAGGATCACTGTGCGAAGTTCAATAAGGAGAAGGTCACTGACAAGGAAAGCAGACAGGGAGTGAGGCTTCTGCGCTGCTGATACTCTTGTCCTGTTATGATCCATCTTGCACCTCAGCAATAATGAGCTGGCAGTGATCAAATATCTCCAGATTTTTTATTTTATATTTTTATCACTGATTTTTTTTTTTAATAATTGACTTAATTTTTATTAATGTACGATTTTATTCCACTTTTATTCCAGTAATAAGACATTGATGGCTGTTTCTTAAGATAGGTCATCAATTTAAGATTAGTAAGAAATCCTTACAGATCAGCTGTTAGCAAGTCCAACACTGTACGATGAAAGGCACAGAGCCGTACACCATTTAGTGGCCATTTTTAGGTACTACAATTCAGATTACAATTAGTTCAATGGAACTGAGCTGCAGTACCAAAATGGCCACTACAGAGTGTATGGAGCTGTTGGGTTCCAATCCTGCTAACAGCTAATTAGTGGATGCATTATGTTTCAGACCCCAATGAACTGATATTGATGGTGTCTCAGACCCCCAATGAGCCAATATTGATGGTGTCTCAGACCCCCAATGAGCTGATATTGATGGTATTTCAGACCCCCAATGAACCGATATTGATTGTGTCTCGCAATGAGACGATATCAATGGTGTCTCAGACCCCCAATGAGCTGATATTGATGGTGTCTCAGGTCCCCAATGAGCCGATATTGATGGTGTCTCAGGCCTCCAATGAGATAATATTGATGATGTATCAGATCCCCAATAAATCGATATTGATGGTGTCTCAGACCCCCAGTGAGCCAAATTTGATGGTCTCTCAGATTCCCAATAAGCTAATATTGATGGTGTCTCAAACCTCCAATTATCTGATATTGATGGTGTCTCAGACCCCCAATGAGCCAAATTTGATGGTGTCTCAGATCCCCAATGAGCCAATATTGATGGTGTCTCAAACCTCCAATTATCTGATATTGATGGTGTTTCAGACCCACAATGAGCTGATATTGATGGAGGCTCAGACCCCCAATGAGCTGATATTGATGGTGGCTCAGGCCCCAATGAGCCAATATTGATGGTGTCTCAAACCTCCAATTATCTGATATTGATGGTGTCTCAGACCCACAATGAGCTGATATTGATGGAGGCTCAGACCCCCAATGAGCTGATATTGATGGTGGCTCAGACCCCCAATGAGCTGATATTGACGGTGTTTCATATCCCCCCAATGAGCCGATATTGATGGTGGCTCAAACCCCAATGAGCTGATTTTGATGGTGGTAGCTCAGACCCCCAATGAGCTGATTTTGATGGTGGTGGCTCAGACCCCCACTGAGCCAATATTGATGGTGTCTCAGGCCCCCAATGAGGTAATATTGATGATGTATCAGATTCCCAATGAGCCGATATTGATGATGTCTCAGACCCCCAGTGAGCCAAATTTGATGGTGTCGCAGATCCCCAATGAGCTAATATTGATGGTGTCTCAGACTCCCAATAAGCTGATATTGAGGGTGTCTCAGATGTCCAATGAGTCAATATCAATGGTGGCTCAGACCCCCACTGAGTCAATATTGATGGTGTCTCAGGCCTCCAATGAGACAATATTGGTGATGTATCAGATCCCCAATGAGCCGATATTGATGGTGGCTCAGACCCCCGAGCTAATATTGATGGTGGTGGCTCAGACCCCCACTGAGCCAATATTGATGGTGTCTCAGACCCCACTGAGCCAATATTGACAGTGTTTCAGATCACCAATAAGTCGATATTGATGGTATCAACAGACCCTTAATGAGCAGATATTGATGGTATCTTAGACCCCCAATGAGCAGATATTCATGGTGTTTCAAACCCCCAATATTGATGGTGTCTCAGACCCCAATGAGCTGATATTGATGGTGTTAGACTTCCAATGATCTGATACTGATGATCTAACCTAACAATGGGCAATCTATATCGCAGTCCTGGACAACCCCTTTAAACTTTATTTATGATCCATATATATTTAGTAGCATATTGTATACATCTGGTTTGCACTGTTATATCAGCTCCTCTTAAGCACAGTCACCTTTCCATATATTTTACATGGCTTATGAGGGAGAGGGAACAAAATAGTCATCGGGGCACTTACACTTACAAAGGACACCATGTTGGAAGCCAACTTTGGCACATTACTTACAGTATTTAACAAGTGCTTTTCATGCTATAGAAAATACCATACCTGGCGAATAGGAGATCGACAACATTCCACAAGCGAGTTTGGCCGCGTCTATGCCTGGGCTCCCTACAGCAGTATCATCTGTACTTTCATGATGGTGGCACTGATCAAAGAACTACAACGGTTAAACAAGGTGGGACCCGAATCTTGAATGTTGCCACAGAACAATAACTTTTCGAGACTGATGAATCTTCTGAAATTCATTTTAGGCAGATTTGCTAAATTTGGCGGATAGATTTGATTCGGTCTTAATAAAAGATATCTAATACAAAAGTGCCTCAATTGCCATGAAAAGAGGGTTATTATGGTCTGGAATCTCTCAAAACATGAAATGGAGGTAAGGACAGGGGTTAAAATATAATAAAACCCATACACTCACCTGTCCTATGTCAGCTCCACACTCCTCCATGTGAGTCTGTTTTTTTTGGTGATGAAACCAATGATTGTCCTCACATGGATACATCAGCGATGTATGTGGCCTCAGTGCTGAAAAACCCTCAAAGACCCATGAGGAGGACCGGACGCTGCAGTGATGGCAGAGGTGGCATAAGGAGGTGTGGGGGCTTAGAAAAAATGAGGATACTTTTATATTAAGCTGAGAAAGAGGTATTTTACTGCTAAATCCTCAGCAATCAGCCATCAATTGTGCAGTAAAGTGTTTATTTTCTTTGCAGCACTCCTACAGGAGAAATGAGGTATTACAAAGTTCTTATCAATAGTCTGTGATGCACTGGTGTACCATGTGCTATACTGCGAGAGATACTCCTCACCATGGCTATCCAATCTGGCTAATGAACTGCGGTGGGGTTGAAGGGGGGGAGAATAGGGGACTGTTATGAATTAACTCTTTATTCTCCCTAATAGGGAGTGTTTTTTTTAAAGGTGTTTATTTTAGATGTTTTTTAACCTCTGTGAAAAAAACAGTACATCAAATGTTCATCTGCAGCTACGGTATAACTTACAGTAAAGCTTTATTTTACCTGTTTTTGCATAGCTCTATAATATGGTATCTATAGTTATTTATGGGTCCCTATGTTACCTCTGTGTAACTTGGATTTTATATAGGGGACAAAGGTTTTCTGTATGGACTATGGAAAAAAGAATAATTTAATGCCATATGGCACCATAGAGAAGATGCTTTTCACAATGATGAATCTTCTGTATGCATCACATTTACTTTATATAGAGGTGTTATTAGTCATTGTACAGAAGGAGGAGGAGGTGAGCTGTGATATCACCTATTGTGAATGGTGGATCCTGTGTTATCTACTGTATATAGAGATGGTATCAGTCATTGTACAGGAGGAGGAGGTGAGCTGTGATATCACCTATTGTGAATGGTGGATCCTGTGTTATCTACTGTATATAGAGGAGTTATCAGTCTTTTTACAGGAGGAGGTGAGCTGTGATATCACCTATTGTGTATAGTGGCTCCTGTGTTATCTACTGTATATAGAGGAATTATCAGTCTTTGTACAGGAGGAGGAGGTGAGCTGTGACATCACCTATTGTGTATAGTGGATCCTGTGTTATATGCTGTATATAGAGGTGTTATCAGTCATTGTACAGGAGGGAGAGGTGAGCTATGATAACACCTATTGTGAATGGTGGATCCTGTGTTATCTACTGTATATAAAGGAGTTATCAGTCATTGTACAGGAGGAGGAGGTAAGCTGTGACATCACATATTGTGAATGGTGGATCATGTGTTATCTACTGTATATAGAGGAGTTATCAGTCTTTGTACAGGAGGAGGAGGTGAGCTGTGATATCACCTATTGTGTATAGTGGCTCCTGTGTTATCTACTGTATATGGAGGTGTTTGTTGTGAATTCCGTTCTCGGGCTCCCTCCTGTGGTCGTGAATGGTACTTTGGTGAGTTCTGTCCTTGGACACCCTCTGGTGGCTTTGAGCGGAACTGCTGATCTTTGAGGTTGGCTTTCTCAGCTGCCCTCGTTTATTGCTTCTGCTCGCTTCCCTATTTAACTGTGCCCAGGTCGTTAGTTCATGCCAGCTGTCAATGTCTCAGTACTGGTTCAGATCTCTCTTGGAATTCTCAGATGACCTGACTACTCCAGCAGAAGCTAAGTCCTTGCTAGTCATTTGCTGTTTATTGGTTTTTGAATATATTTTTCAGTACATGCTATGTTTCAGTCCAGCCTGCTACTATGATATTTCCTTGCTAGCTGGAAGCTCTAGGGGTGCAGAGCTGCACCTCCACACCGTGAGTCGGTGTGGAGGTCTTTTTGCACACTCTGCGTGGTTTTTGTAGTTTTTTATACTGACCGCATAGTTCCCTTTCCTATCCTCTGTCTTTCTAGAGAAGATTCGGCCTCCTTTGCTAAAATCTGTTTCATTCCTGTGTTTGTCACTTCCCTCTTAACTCACAGTTAATATTTGTGGGGGGCTACCTTTACTTTGGGGAATTTCTCTGAGGCAAGGTAGGCTACTATTTCTATCTTTAGGGGTAGTTAGCTCTTAGGCTGTGAAGAGGCATCTAGGAAGAGTTAGGTACGCTCCACAGCTATTTCTAGTGTGTGTGATAGGATTAGGGATTGCGGTCAGTAGAGTTACCACTTCCTCAGAGCTTGTCCCAGGTTTTCTATTTTAACCATCTGGTCACTTCGGGTGCTCCTAACCACCAGGTCATAACAGGTGTTATCAGTCATTGTACAGGAGGAGGAGGTGAGCTGTGACATCACCTATTGTGAATGGTGGATCCTGTGTTATCTACTGTATATAGAGGTGTTATCAGTCATTATACAGGAGGAGGTGAGGTGAGCTGTGACATCACCTATTGTGGACAGTGGATCATGTGTTATCTACTGTATATAGACGTGTTATTAGTCATTGTATAGCAGGAAGAGGAGGAGGTGAGCTGTGACATCACCTATTGTGAGTGGTGGATCATGTGTTATCTATTGTATATAGAGATGTTATCAGTCATTATACAGGAGGAGGTGAGCTGTGACATCACCTATTCTGGATAGTGGATCATGTGTTTTCTACTGTATATAGACGTGTTATTAGTAATTGTTTAGAAGGAAGAGGAGGAGGTGGTCTGTGACATCACCTATTGTGAATGGTGGATCCTGTGCTATCTACTGTATATAGAGGTGTTGTCAGTCATTGTACAGGAGGAGGTGAGCTGTGACATCACCTGTTGTGAATGGTGAAGCCTGTGTTATCTACTGTATATAGAGTTGTTACCATTCACCTATCGTGTCTCCCCTTTTCCTCATAGTTTATAAGCTTGCGAGCAGGGCCCTCATTCCTACTGGTATCTGTTTTGAACTGTGATTTTTGTTATGATGTAATGTCTATTGTCTGTACAAGTCCCCTCTATAAGTTGTAAAGCGCTGCGGAATATGTTGGCGCTATATAAATAAAAATTATTATTATTATTATCAGTCATTATACATTAGGAGGAGCAGGTGAGCTGTGATATCACCTATTGTGAATGGTGGATCCTGTGTTATCTACTGTATATAAAGGTGTTATTCATTGTACAGGGGGAAGAGGTGAGCTGTGACATCACCTATTGTGAATGGTGGATCATGTGCTATCTACTGTATATAGAGGTGTTATCAGTCATTGTACAGGAGGAGGTGAGCTGTGACATCACCTATTGTGAATGGTGGATCATGTGCTATCTACTGTATATAGAGGTGTTATCAGTACAGGAGGAGGAGGAGGTGAGCTGTGACATCACCTATTGTGTATGGTGAAGCCTGTGTTATCTATTGTGTATAGAGGTGTTATCAGTCATTATATAGCAGGAGGAGATGGGCTGTGATATCACCTGTTGTGAATGGTGAAGCCTGTGTTATCTACTGTATATAGAGGTGTTAACAGTCATGGGACAGGAGGAGGAAGAGGTGAACTTTGACATCGCCTTTTGTGAATGCTAGATCCTGTGTTATCTACTGTATATAGAAGTGTAATCGGTTATTGTACAGGAAGAGGTGAGCTGTGCTATCGCCTATTGTGTATAGTGAAGCCTGTGTTATCTATTGTATATAGAGCTGTTATCAGTCATTATATAGGAGGAGGAGCAGGTGAGCTGTGAAATCACCTATTGTGAATGGTGAAGCCTGTGTTATCTACTGTATATAGATGTGTTATCAGTCATTGTACAGGAGGAGGAGATGAGCTTTGACATCGCCTATTGTGAATGCTAGATCCTGTGTTATCTACTGTATATAGAGGTGTTATCGGTCATTGTACAGGAGGAGGAGGTGAGCTGTGACATCGCCTATTGTGAATACTGGATCCTGTGTTACCTACTGTATATAGAGGTGTATTCTTCGTTGTAATTCTGTCTGTGAGGATAATGAGCCTGCTGAAAAGTCTTGTGTACATAACAGAAAGTATTAGTCTAATATAAAACCTATTGACGAATGTGAAACTTTCAAGATTTGTGATTTTTATTTTAATATTGATTGTGATAGCAAACAAGAAAGAAAAACTTTTTGTTTTCAAACATTTAACTCATTATAATCAGTAGGTCGTTTTCTGATGACGCATTCCCTGTAAATATATAGGGTTATTATTGTTTTTACATATGATAAATATCTTGATCTAAAAAAGTAACCATTTGCAATATTTTCTTCGAAAAAGCTATAATTCAAGATTTAAAGGAACCCATTCGAATGGTGATACAAATTACCAACAACATATCTCTGCCAGTGGAAAATAATTACACCGGACAGACAATTCTCGGTGTAGCAAATAACAGGCTATACAGTAACTAGGGCAGATTTCAGTGATCACACTTGCACCTGTCTGCGGATTTTATATATCTTTTTCCAGTCTATTTTTACCTGGCACATAGCACAAAAAAAGGCAATCGTCAAAATACAGCCTGCGATTGCACTCTATTATAAGATGTGACTTATACCCGTGGCCTAAATCTCTGACCCTTCAGATGCTGCATCTCCAGTCTCCAATAATTGCTGTAAATAGCCTTACTTTCTGATAACGTGGAGATCCATCAAAGACAAGAGTGGAGAACATTCTCTTGTGTAGACCTCCCAAAATGTTTTTGCTTTTTTTTTTTGGAATTATTTGTAAGAGAAAAGAATGGAAGCTTCTCCCAAAGAGTGAGTACCTTACGGTTTAGACATGTCACTTATAAATGTTCTGGGTTGGAGGTGCTTCTAATTGATTGAAAAGTACTCGTCAGTCTAAAAAAACTGAAAAAATAGTTTAAAGCGCCTCTCGGGAAAACAGTCCAATGTGAGCTGCTGCGAGCAAGTTCTAACAATAGGATCAATGTGGTTTGCAGAATAATTTTTATACTGTAAATGTTGAGATAAATGGCTTCTATTATTATACATATATATATATATATATATATATATATATATATATATAATATAATATAATATAAGTAAATTTGGAAAATAAAGGTTTCAAAATTATATATTCGTCTAGGTTGAAAACGACATCAAGTTGATGGTTAGCTAGGACTTTTCTATGTGATGAAGACAAAAGTTATCTCAAGAATCAGTGAGGCCAGTTTTGCCCCACAAATGGAAGTTATTTATTCTTCACATCCTAGGACAATCTGATAATTTCCTTGGACAAACCATAACACCATTCTTCTTTATCTCTTTTTCAATGTCAGTAGATTTGCGACTACTGTGGCTACTCTGCTATAACTGTGAAGAATCTAAAAACCTCCCTTTTAGTTTCTTAATCTTGTTGTCCCTTTTTTGAGCCTTCTCTAACCATTTTTTACAAAATGTTCCTTTATTCAAGATAAAGATTCAACCTCACCTCTATATTGCCCATGGCAAACTTCTAGCTTTCATTGCCAAAGGAGCTTCATCTCATATGTACTAATCTAGTTGTCCCTCTAAGAGTCCACCATATACTTTGTTGCATCATGGAATCCAAAATTGTACCCATACTCAAGATGAGGACTCAACTTCACACCCATATGATAATGCTGATGGCAAACTACTACCCTACCACCAAAGGAGCCTCATTCCGTTTGGTAAACTAGCTGTCCCTCTTAGAGCTCACTGTAACCTTTGTTTATACTGTAAAGCTCAACACTGTACCCAAATTCTCAATGAAGACTCAACTTTCCTCCCATTTGACCACTGGTAAGTTGTCAAGCCCTAGTGCCTCAAATTTTCATTGACTTTTTGATGAGAGTGAGTAGAGTAATGGAGTGAACTCAGTGTACAGCCATTGTGTGTCAAAAATTGACATTTTTACAGCACAATCTGGTATTAATTATTGTTGCGGATTTTTACCCAAGAGTGAAATTGTCCATAAATAAGTACATCAGTCATTATAGTAGAAACCCAATTTTGGTAATTATATAATGACCTTTTTGTACATTGCTGTTTTGCAAAGGGAACAACAGGAAGTGAAGAAATATTGCTTGGTAATTTAAACAGTTTAAGCATCTAAAATAAGAGAATAAAGCATACTAGCTAGAGATGAGATGGTCACTTCTCGCAAAATTAGGTCCATGGTCCAGGTCAATACTTTCCGGCCAGATGCAAGAGCTGTGCCAATTTCCTTACCCTCCGGTATCCCAGGCTCGGCTTATGATGCCACACAGATGACATCATGCAAGGCGGGTGAATCAAATGCTATGATGGAGAACCAGAAAGCTCATTAAATTCACGCAGCCCCTGTTTACTCCCAAAAAGCATTGACCTGGACCATTGCCATGGGTTGTACGAAGGTATCTGCTCATTCCTAATACTCACCTCAACAATTCTCCAACCCTCTTTTCCAGTGCTGCCCAAGTGCTTCTTCTTCCTGCCAGTTGGCAAGTGGCCACTACAGTCAATCACTGTACACTGCAGTGACCAACAGGGTCCTACAGAAAAAATAAAATAAAATTGCCCCCCCAACCTACCCTCATGAGTTGTTTTTCTCTGTACAGATACAGTTAGTATCTGCCATTCCTTACCATACTCTAGGGTCATGTATCAGAAAAATATATGGAACAAACGCTACTCCTTCCCCAACTCCAAGGGCCCCAGCTACTTGGTCAACCTAAAAAAGGTTTAGTCTGCACAAGCGATCACATATCCATTGGATTGGTAATAATTGTTGGATTGTCTAGGTACCCCACGAAGCGCCACAAATAGTTAACTTGTGTCCCCACTTCTCCCCTAGTTGGGTGGATCATTGAATGAAAAACTCAAGAGAAAAACATAATAAGCAAATAACCTGCAGAAAATGATTAAACACCAATAATGCATGAAAATAACATAGGGTGCTTAGTTAACATGATTTTGATTAGAAAAATGCAAAAGCCGTCCTACCACATCACGGTGACCCTATTCGGGATGGTCCTAACCTCTAATATTGAAACCTTGCAATTTGTCAAGTCACGTGTGAAGATAAGGGCAGAGAAAGACTGAAACCTAAAAATAAAAATATAAAAACAACTGAGTGGCGCCTAGTATTAAAGGGTTACTATTATTGCTGCAAATACAACAGTTACCACCATTAACTGTATAGTGAGGAAAAATCAACCTAGAAAATGGATATAAACTATCCGTATTCGCGCTAATAGAACCCTAGTGTTAAAATGTACATAAATAGATAAATAAATGCCAAATTATGAACGCTTCTTTTAGGTAAGATTGCTGGTGTTATTCAACATATTTAGAAACACTTCATCTATTATCTGACCATTCCTTTCACCTGCATGGAGAGGTGTGATCTTTGGTTATAAATCCATCTCAGGCGGTATCTTTTGGCATTTATTTATCTATTTATGTACATTTTAACACTAGGGTTCTATTAGCGCGAATACGGATAGTTTATATCCATTTTCTAGAAAGACTGAAACCTGGCTAGTGGTCCCGCAGCCATGGGGAACTGCATGAATATAATGTCCAGCTCAAAGAAAATAAGGCAGGCCGCACCTTTATAATTCACTGAATGCAAACAGGCTGAAACAAAAAATCTAAAGAGATGAACCGGAATATAAATTCATGTGCATGCAGCATGCAAGCATGTTCACACTGGTCACTAAACAGACAAAAACCCATGATAAAAACAAAATTTTAAAGAATACGTGTCTGTGCACATTTGCAAAAACAGCCCAAAGTTTCATCTTACAATCCTCCTGAAATGAGAAAAAAAATTGTCAAGACTGGGGACATTTTTAAGTACCACATTTCTAATAAAATGTCAAAGATTGGAGAATGGCCCAACCTATCGCCAACCTAAGACTTAATCATTAAGTTTAATACCTTTTAATAAATCAAATACTAAGTACTGACCAAAATACACATCAGTAAATAATTTTCATATCTGATGCCAATTGTAAAAATAGTCAATTTTTTTTTTCGCCCACTAATTTGCTGTAACATCAAGTTTACAATAATTATAAAAAGGCCTTTGGCGGAATAAAATTTCCATCCAGATAAATACCTTTTACTGTAAACTGCTTATTTATCCCATTTAATATCTGCACAGCAGATGTGATATCAGGACAGTTTTGATCCAGATTATGGTCACAGATTAAGACCAGGGATCATAGAGCGGAGCACAGGTGGCCACCGGATGTCATGGATTTTTTTATTTTTTGCTTTTCATTCATTGATTTTATCTTCCACTATACGACTCTTAATGCACTTTCATAATCCATCTATGGGATTGTTAAAAGTCTCTAGATATTTGATTCTCTGATTCTCTTCCCATGTCCGACATAGATGGTTAGATGTTTAAAATGGAACCTTAAGCTGATATGAAATTACAAATTCATCATTTCGCCTTTGCAAAAAATGGGAGAGGAGACCAATAGAAGCTCTTAACAAGGTTTTATATTTATTATCTCACTTCTTAAAAGGCTTTAAACCATGAAAATCTGTAGTTTACACATAAATTTATACCCGCCCCAAATCAAATCCAATGGAAAATTCAAACATAGGACAACCTTCATAGGCCAAAAAAGCAAGAAGGCATTCATTGATACGTCAATGCTATCTATTGCTGGAATTTAGGATACAGGATTACCCTACCGATCACATTCATAGAAAATCCCAAACATTCAGATTTTGGTGTTTTTTTTATACATTGCTGAATTTTTTGCTTGTAGGGGTATCCTCCCAATTGTATTTTTTTTAGCATGTCAAGGGTGTCCATATACAACCATTGGTGCATGTAACCAACATGCCCTACAGTGGTGCAATTTGATTACAATGAGCCCCAGACAAAATTTTGCCCAACGGGAAAGTTTTGCATACGTCCTACCTTTTTTGGGGATCCAGTTTGCAGTAGAGTACACAGCTATTTCTAACAGTCCCACCGATGAGAGATAGATTGGAGATCAAGCTTGTGCATGTTCTCGAACATATGGAGCTCCATTCTCAAGATTGTTGGGGGTCCAAGAGGTCAGCCCCTACCTAACATTAGCAAGTTATCCATTATAAAAGGTAGAATAGGGGAAAATCTCTTTAACATCTCATACACCATATTATAGTATTTTATGGTTACAGGGGAAGGTTTCTTGATGTACTAGAAGTAGATAGAGCAAAGAGCAGAGATGATCAAATCTTTTAAAATTCAAATTTGCCTGATTTAATCTATTTTCACAGGAAATTATATTTCAAACGCCTCCGATTGCCCTTCAAAACCTGTATGAGACCATTTTCTTCTCCTCACACACTATCTTCCTCATTATTGTGAAGTCACAGTCTATCTGTACAGTTTCTTCATTGTTATGGCTATTTCACCCTATCTATGGTTAAGCTGTGAACTTGGTTGTCCCCTACTATGGATAAATGGCTGCTGCATTCCCTGCCTCTGCTTTTATGCAAGCTAATATAATACCTCCTGATTGGATGCTCTATACCAGGTGATGTGACAGTTGCAAAGTATTATGGGGAAGTTCACTGGAGGTCATGTTTCTTCTCTGATGTAATTTTCTTTAATGTGTAAAATGGGAGCTGCCATTTTTGGCGATTTACCCAAAATGTTTGATGGGTTCAGTGCATTCTTAAAACTTTAATGTAAACTTGATTTCCATCCAATTGTTTCTACTCTTCATATGAACCTTCTTTGGCAGATGCAATTTTTTGCAAAGTGTAAAATTAGGGCAACCATTTTCGACGATTCATGCAAAACAAATTGCAAATTGTCGAGTTTGCCAAGTTTAGCAAATTCCTAAAAATTAAACATGCATTCGGTTGCTATCAGATTCACTCATCTACTAGAGAGAGACAACAAGTAATTCTCAGTCTGAAAAGGGTTCAGATCCGGTGTCATGCTCAGCCACCTCTGGTTCGGTTCTCTTTTTTTAGTCGGTATTCCCCGGAGTGTTTCTTTAACTATAGGCATTATTTGCGGAATCAGTGGTAGTCAATGACTATCTTAAGACAACAATCTCCACTTTGTGTTACAAGCGTTGTGCGAGACATTTTCCATACCTAGCAAATAATACTAACAATTTATTTAAACTCATGGCTGTCATTTAGGATTGATTTGGTTTTACTAGGTTTCTCCCCTCATGAAATCTCATTGCCTAGGCTCCTATAATGACATGTTCGGGATTCATTTATTTAATGTGATATTATTTGTTGCACTTTATATTAATACATAGTTATAGTTTGTTTGAACAAAGCAATAAATCTGTCGCTGTTCTATGTATAGTTTTACCATCTGCTGGGAGACACAGCTTCGTACACATTGCCTATAACCCACATTACGCAGCCTTATAATTAGACAGAAGAGAACTTTGAGAAATACTTTCTAATTTTACCTAACAACTTTTAAAGATAATTCCATATATGAACATCATGTGCGAGAGTTACCATGAGTGGCGCATGATGCCAGGACTTACAAGTCTTAAATAATGGTGCAACTTTTTATAAACCTTTCACATTGCATCATTTTTTATGATATTTACTAGCCATGTTAGAAACGTCAAGATTTTCATGCAGGACTGGAATGGTTTACATCATGGAATACATTGTTAATAAACTTGGTTTTTACGAATACTTGAAAACTTTTTAAGCTTTATCTGGGAGAGGAAAACATTTCAACTTCACTTCCTTTTTTTAAGTTATGCCCTCCCACTTCTGAAGAAACGTGCACAAATGGACATAAAACATTCACACTCCTTATCTATGAACTGTTCCAATATTTATGGACACACCTGTTTATCACTCTCACATAATGGTAGTTCTGCTTCACCTCACCTGTCTTATCTACGGCATTATTTCTGGACTGTATTGTTCATAAATATGTGATTCTTCAGAATTTGTATTAGTCTATGCCTGATGAATAGACCTGCGTAGTCTCGAAAGCTTGTAATTTGTTACCATCTTTTCAGTTAGCCATTAAAAGGTATCAACCACTGAGGACTCTCAATTCTAAATATTTTTCTATCTACTGGCTAACACAGTACCAAGATATATGGCCCTCCTATACACATTTTCTCCCACTTGACACACATTTTCTGTCTTATCAGTTCTTTGGTCCCTGCCACATTGAGAAGCCAAGTCAGAAGAAACATTCCAGAGGTGTTCATCTATGGAAGGTTTTGATAGGAGATCTGTCATCTCTTCCAGAAGTCAGGACCTCATCCATTTTTTTTCCCCAAAAGCCTTTCAGACATTCTAGGTGTATGGAAAATTATGTTATGATATTTTTAGAATTAAACCCCTTTTCAGACTCACTTTTTTACACCACCAATGTAGACATAAGTCCTCCTAATTCATCATTTTTGTGCTTGTTTTTTATTTTTGTTTGGGTTTTTGTATGTCACTTTCTGGGATTCGTTGCCTTTTCTTCAGCCAAATTTTTTTTAAATCACACACTAAGTTTTTGAAGTTTGTGCAAAGTAAAAAATGGTGTTTATTATTTTTTTGCACTTTTTTAGAGTAAAAATGTTACAAAGTTCCCTTAAAAATTTTTGGCATACTAAAAAAATGACTGCCTTACATTTTCATTAAAAATTTTGAAAAGTCCCTTTTGTTGAATTGGTCTTAAACATCTGGAAAAGCCACATCGATATAGAAAAAAAAAATGAAATAAACAGAAAAGAGGCAACATAAAGATGCAAATCCTTTCATGAATTTGATGCAAACCAATGAGTCACAGAGTTATTCACACAAAAAAACTGGCGAAAATGTAATGATAAATCGGGCACTTAGAACATGAAAATTCTGTTAAAACTGTTTAACCCCTTTCTGTCATTGGACATACTATTCCGTCCATGTGGGGTGGGCCCTACTTCCCAAGGATGGAATAGTATGTCCAGCGCGATCAGCCGCACTCACGGGGGGAGCGCGGCCGATCGCGGCCGGGTGTCAGCTGACTATCGCAGCTGACATCCGGCACTATGTGCCAGGAGTGGTCACGGACCGCCCCCGGCACATTAACCCCCGGCACACTGCGATCAAACATGATCGCAGTGTACCGGCGGTACAGGGAAGTATCGCGCAGGGAGGGGGCTTCCCTGAGACCCCCGGAGCAACGCAATGTGATCGTGTTGCTCCGAGGGTCTCCTACCTCTTTCCTCCCTGCAGCAGGCCCAGATCCAAAATGGCCACGGCATCCGGGTCCTGCAGGGAGGTGGCTTCACTGCGCCTGCTCAGAGCGGGCGCCGGGAAGCCTCCAGGAGCTGTGCATGTCAGATCGCCGATCTGACACAGTGCACAGAAAAGTGTCAGATTGGCGATCTTACACTATAACATGATGCCCCCCCCTGGGGCAATGTTATAGTGTAAAAAAAAAATATTCACATATGTAAAAAAAAATAAATAAATAAAAAAAATATATATATAGTTCCTATAAATACATTTCTTTATCTAAATAAAAAAAATAAAATAAAAGTACACATATTTAGTATCGCCGCGTCCGTAACGACCCGACCTATAAAACTGTCCCACTAGTTAACCCCTTCAGTGAACACCGTAAAAAAAAAAAAAAAACGAGGCAAAAAACAACGCTTTATTATCATACCACCAAACAAAAAGTGGAATAACACGCGATCAAAAAGACAGATATGAATAACCATGATACCGCTGAAAACGTCATCTTGTCCCGCAAAAATCGAGCCACTATACAGCATCATCAAAGAAAAAAGAAAAAAGTTATAGTCCTCAGAATAAAGTGATGCAAAAATAATTATTTTTTATATAAAATAGTTTTTATCGTATAAAAGCGCCAAAACATAAAAAAATGATGTAAATGAGGTATCTCTGTAATCATACTGACTCGAAGAATAAACTGCTTTATCCATTTTACCAAACGCGGAACGGTATAAATGCCTCCCCCAAAAGAAATTCATGAATAGCTGGTTTTTGGTCATTCTGCCTCACAAAAATCGGAATAAAAAGCGATCAAAAAATGTAACGTGCCCGAAAATGTTACCAATAAAAATGTCAACTCGTCCCGCAAAAAACAAGACCTCACATGACTCTGTGGACCAAAATATGGAAAAATTGTAGCTCTCAAAATGTGGTAACGCAAAAAATATTTTTTGCAATAAAAAGCGTCTTTCAGTGTGTGACGGCTGCCAATCATTAAAATCCACTAAAAAACCTGCTATAACAGTAAATCAAACCCCCTTCATCACCCCCTTAGTTAGCGAAAAATTAAAAAATTTAAAAAATGTATTTATTTCCATTTTCCCATTAGGGTTAGGGTTAGGGCTAGGGTTAGAGCTAGGGTTAGGGTTAGGGCTAGGGTTAGGGCTAGGGTTAGGGTTAGGGCTAGGGTTAGGGCTAGGGTTAGGGCTAGGGTTAGGGTTAAGGCTACAGTTAGAGTTGGGGCTAAAGTTAGGGTTAGGATTACATTTACGGTTGGGAATAGGGTTGGGATTAGGGTTAGGGGTGTGTCAGAGTTAGGGGTGTGGTTAGGGTTACCGTTGGGATTAGGGTTAGGGATGTATTTGAATTAGGGTTTCAGTTATAATTGGGGGGTTTCCACTGCTTAGGCACCTCAGGGGCTCTCCAAACGCGACATGGCGTCCGATCTCAATTCCAGCCAATTCTGCATTGAAAAAGTAAAACAGTGCTCCTTCCCTTCCGAGCTCTCCCGTGCGCCCAAACAGGGGTTTACCCCAACATATGGGGTATCAGCGTACTCAGGACAAATTGGGCAACAACTTTTGGGGTCCAATTTCTCCTGGTACCCTTGGGAAAATACAAAACTGGGGGCTAAAAAATAATTTTTGTGGAAAAAAAAAGGATTTTTTATTTTCACGGCTCTGCATTATAAGCTGTAGTGAAACACTTGGGAATTGAAAGTTCTCACAACACATCTAGATAAGTTTCTTTGGGGGTCTAGATTCCAATACGGGGTCACTTGTGGGGGGTTTCTACTGTTTAGGTACATTAGGGGCTATGAAAATGCAATGTGACGTCTGCAAACCAATCCATCTAAGTCTGCATCCCAAATGACGCTCCTTCCCTTCCGAGCTCTGCCATGCGCTCAAACAGTGGTTCCCGACCACATATGGGGTATCAGCGTACTCAGAACAAATTGGACAACAACTTTTGGGGTCCAATTTTAACTGTTACCCTTGGAAAAATACAAAACTGGGGGCTAAAAAATAATTTTTGTGGAAAAAAAAAAGAATTTTTATTTTCACGGCTCTGCGTTATAAACTGTAGTGAAACACTTGGGGGATCAAAGCTCTCACATCACATCTAGATGAGTTCCTTAGGGGGTCTACTTTCCAAAATGGTGTCACTTGTGGGGGGGTTTCAATGTTTAGGCACATCAGTGGCTCTCCAAACGCAACATGGCGTCCCATCTCAATTCCTGTCAATTTTGCATTGAAAAGTCAGATGGCGCTCCTTCCCTTCCAAGCTCTCCCATGCGCCCAAACAGTGGTTTACCCCCACATATGGGGTATCAGCGTACTCAGGACAAATTGTAAAACAACTTTTGGGGTCTAATTTCTTCTCTTACCCTTGGGAAAATAAATAATTGGGGGCAAAAAATCATTTTTGTGAAAAAATATGATTTTTTATTTTTACGGCTCTGCATTATAAACTGTGAATCACTTAATGGGTCAAAGTGCTCACCACACATCTAGATAAGTTCCTTAGGGGGTCTACTTTCCAAAATGGTGTCACTTGTGGGGGGTTTCAATGTTTAGGCACATCAGGGGCTCTCCAAACGAAACATGTCGTCCCATCTCAATTCCAGTCAATTTTGCATTGAAAAGTCAAATAGCGCTCCTTCCCTTCCGAGCTCTGCCATGCGCCCAAACAGTGGTTTACACCCATATATGGGGTATCAATGTACTCAGGACAAACTGTAAAACAACTTTTGGGTTCCATTTTCTCCTGTTGCCCTTGGTAAAATAAAACAAATTGGAGCTGAATTAAATTTTGTGTGAAAAAAAGTTAAATGTTCATTTTTATTTAAACATTCCAAAAATTCCTGTGAAACACCTGAAGGGTTAATAAACTTCTTGAATGTGGTTTTGAGCACCTTGAGGGGTGCAGTTTTTAGAATGTGTCACACTTTGGTTATTTTCTATCATATAGACCCCTCAAAATGACTTCAAATGAGATGTGGTCCCTAAAAAAAAATGGTGTTGTGAAAATGAGAAATTGCTGGTCAACTTTTAACCCTTAGAACTCCCCAAAAAAAATTTGGTTCCAAAATTGTGCTGATGTAAAGTAGACATGTGGGGAATGTTGCTTATTAAGTATTTTGTGTGACATATCTCTGTGATTTAATTACATAAAAATTAAAAGTTGGAAAATTGCGAAATTTCCGTTTTTTTTCACAAATAAACGCAGGTAATATCAAAGAAACTTTACCACTATCAGGAAGTACAATATGTCATGAGAAAACAATGTCAGAATCACCGGGATCCGTTGAAGCATTCCCGAGTTATAACCTCATAAAGGGACAGTGGTCAGAATTGTAAAGATTGGCCTGGTCATTAACGTGCAAACCTTGGGGGTAAAGGGGTTAAATATTTTTTTTACTACAAATTCACAATATTATATTAAACGTATTCTGTTGACTGAACCCTAAGTCACCCTTATCAAAGAGATAGAGAAAAAAAATAATTTGTCTTCAAAGTAGGATTACGTGAGGTTGTCTTCTGCAAGGCCATTTCATGGATCAAAGAGTCTTCTGGTATTCTGATGTGCAAATTGCCTCCTCAGAGAAAAAGAGGACTTGAACTCTATAGCGCCACCTGTTGGAAGTAGCGATCCTACAAGTCACAATCAACTCTTTAACGAGTCGTGCAATATGACTTAGGATAAAAGCCAAATCAGTATCTCAATTCACAGGCACCGTGATTCGGGCTGTTGGCCCTTGTCAGTGCGAAGCATGAGAACTGATTTGGCTAGGTGAGAGGCTCTGGACTGAGGTCTAAGGGGTAAGGTTTCTCCTTGTGGAGAGTGACATACCAGCTCTGGCTTGTCAAGGTAAGGCGGCTTATTCGCCGTGCAATGCTCCACTGGAAAATTTAATATGCAAATTGCCTCTTCAGAGAAAAAGAGGACTTAAACTCTATAGCGCCACCTGTTAGAAGTAGCGATCCTACAAGTCACAATCAACCCTTTAATGAGCCTTGCAATATGACTTAGGATAAAAGCCAAATAAGTATCTCAATTCGCAGACACTGGTATTCTGGTGAATTTATCCAATCTTGTTGTCAAGCAAATTAATGCTAGCAAATAGTTTTTTTTAGATTACATAGGATAAAGTTTGGAAGTTCCTAATTACTGAGTTCCCAATAGCTGGGATGCCCACTGATCTGGAGAACTGGAGCACTAAAGAGCCCAGTGTAAATAGAGTAGTGGTCAATCATGTACATTCATTCTTAATGGGACCGCTGGAGATCCTTGAGCGCTGCGCTCAGCTGGTTTTTGACACTCTGAAAATAATTAATGAAGTGGAGGTTCACATAATCAACCAACGTTCTAGTCACTCGGGCCCTTCAAAGCCGAGGTTCTTAAGGTCTGTGGGGGGGCCAACCGCTTGGACCCTCAGCAATCAGGAAGCTATATCCTGTCCAATGGATAGGGGATAACTTCCAAACTTGAGAATACCTTTTTAAGAAAAATGATCAGAAAACGGAGACCACAGAAGGATCATGGATGAAGGCTATCTGCTTTATTGACCATATTTTTTGTCAAACAAATGGAGAACCCATATAAACCTTTTTTTCCTTTTACTATGAAACTATATCTCACAAAAGTTTAAAGATCAACTATGGCTGTCATTATTAATCCGGCACATTATTCGTCTAAGCACTGGAGCTCCAGTGAAATGGGGAGAATTAGAGATTAGATGAAAACTGAGCCGGGTGTTTGTTCTGCTTGCTGAAGATATGATACACTAGGTCAAAGGATTGTTCTGGTGTTTTGACAGTATTTTCTCCAGAGAAATCTTCAATACAGTTATATCCAGCTGACCTCTCGGGAAGATGCCGCTTGTTGAATTTCATTTTCTGATTGAAAACAACACAAAAACACTTTGAGGGACATTTATTAAAACCAGTGCCCGGTACACCGCCGTCGAGTAAAGCAATCAGAAATTAATGGGATGTAATACCCTATGTGAGCAGTAAAAGTCCCTTAAATGGCAGCTCTTACACTTGTTTGATACCAATTCGGATCTGTTTTGCCCACCTTTTGTCCTACCTCTGCTTAAAAGCAACAGATTGTTACTTGTTGACAAGTTCTCAGTCCAATTAAAACATATAGACATCATAGAAGGAAGTCCTCTAACGCGGGCCCTCAGGGTATTAGCCAAAGCAGAGAGTTACAAGTCACTTAGAGCTTCAGCTGATCAGTATGATACCACACAATGCTCAAATAAATGTCATGTTGTACCTCATTTCTCGGCTGCCTTGAGAGCGCTTCGCAAATTTAGAAATATTTTGTTTGTGCCTTTTTTTCAGTCTTTATTTTATTTCCAAAAATTACCATCTGGGACATTTATGGAAAAATTGTTGAGCACATTTGACATTCGCTCTGCCAATTTTTGGAAATTCAGTACAAATCAGTGGAGAAAATGCCTTTGCAGCCACTAGAGTTGAGGACAATCATTTGGAGAATCTAGTCCAGCAATCACTTTGGTAGTTCTGTGACCATCAGGCCAGAGTCCTATGAACCTCCTCTTACCTGCCAGCATCATGGGAACCTCGTTTTATTAGCCAGCCTTGAGTGATGTAATCGCAGGAGGACAAAAATGTCACAGTAGATGTAATAATCAAAAGAAAAGCCAGAAAGAGGAGGTTTGCAAAGCTCTGGTTTTGCAGACACAGTCAACCAACATGGCCATTAGACCAGTGACCTGTCTCTCAACTCTAGTGGCCACCTTAATAGTCTTGATAACACATGGCAGGACATATTTCTCCAGATAGATTAAGGGCTCAGCCAAGGGAAAAGCACATCTATTTGACATTAATGGCATAGCCAGCTAGTAAAAACCCTCTAAGACCATGACTGATTTTATTTTGGCTGATTTTTGAACATTTTCAACACAGTACTGTACAAGACTTGGACTTTTTTTATATCATTTTATTGATACATAGCATATCTATTATACTATAGATTTGGTAGAGATTTTGCCATGATTTCAACTTTTTAGAATACATAGGACAACATTTTAGACAAATCGACTGCAAAATAATCCAGAGCAAATCCCTGGTGAAACATTGTTATGTTGCTTATGAGCCCAACTACTCCTCTGTCACCACACTTTTTCTTTTCACCATTTTATAGACTTGTTAAAAAAAAAAAAAAGAAAAGATTTTTGGTGCATTTTTTATTTTGCTATATTAGTATTAATATAAAGTCTTTGCTAGCTCAACTTCTACTGGTGGCATTTTTTTGTAATAATTAAAAATGAATGCACCGCGAAAAACAGTCTGAAACATTTTCAATGTCAGCGTCAAATTTTCGAATCGACAGTAATGGAAGCAGAAAGAAAAATGAATAAAGTGACATATGTCAAGGAAGAGAAGAGAGATGTGCGTGAAAGTATGAAGACAACAGTAATCAGACGAAATTATAACCGAATATGACACGTCCAGAAGAAAACCATCGTTTTTATAGGTCATTATGTCTCTTGGGGCCATTTAACTTATACACCGAGCTCTACAGATGTATCTATAAGAAAGGGAAATGTAGAGAGACGGATCCAAACAAACAGACTCTCCACCGCAGACGCTGAGCCTCCTTGTAGCATGTTATACATAGATGATTCTGATACAAGGTAGCGTTGAATATATTATCAGGGGGAGCTAGCTTCACATCCGTGCTGATATATTTAGCATTAAAGGCTGTCAGGCGTCAACTTGCTCAGTTTTCTGAAGTCATCTTGGAGCACCCGGCTGCTCAGTTTGTCATGTCATTTATTGAGAGTGACATAGGGGGCCCTGTTACAGGCAGCATTCTCTCATACCTACAATTACAGACACTAATCGAACGATAGCGAGTCCGCGCAGATTCGGCACCATGGAAGTCTCTTTTGATCTTTTCATGTAGAGATTAGAAAGATAATTTGCGGCATTGTTAATTCCCTGAGTAAATGTAGGGGGAACCCGTTCTGCTATGATGCTTATGGTGTTTGACATCTAGATTTTAGAAGGCTTAAAAGAATTTACAGAGAATCACATTATGTTTTTACTTTTTAATCTAAAAAAAGTCCAAAATGCTACACAGGAAAATTACCATACTTAAGGAGTTTTCCAGGCTACAGCAATATTCTATAGTCATTTGTCAGGATTCAGTTGAGGACAGAGCAAAGTACTGCAGTGCGCAGGCGCTGGGCCTCTCTGACCTTTCCCGCCACCTGCGCACGGCTGTACTTTGCCCTCAACAGGGCAGACAAAGTACGCCGGAGCCGGAGCCGCAGCGTGAAGACAAGAAGAGGACGACGTATGAAGATGGGAGGCCCCGAACCGCGATGCCCACCGGATCGGACCGCCCGCCCAGGTGAGCATAAATAATCTAATCTCTTTTTCTCATCTTTCAGGATACATTGGGGGCTTATCTACAGCATTACAGAATGCTGTAGAAAAGCCCCTGATGCCAGTGGGCTTAGCTCACCCTCGATTTTGGGGGTGACAGGTTCCCTTTAAGCAATCTGACTACATTGCGTCCTGTCAGGATTCAGCAATCTGAGTATGTTGCGTCCTGTCAGGATTCAGCGATCGGCGCACATTTCGCCTTGTCAGGATTTAGCAATCTAAGCATATTGCGTCCTGTCAGGATTCAGCAATCTGAGCATATTGCTTCCTGTCAGGATTCAGCAAACTGAGCACATTTTGCCCTGTCAAGATTCAGCAATCTGCACACATTTCACCCTGTCAAGGTTTAGAAATCTGAGCACATTGCGCCCTGTCAGGATTCAGCAATCTGCGCACATTGCGTCCTGCCAGGATTCAGCAATCTGAGCACATTGCGTCCTGTCAGGATTCAGCAATCTGAGCACATTGCACCCTCTCAGGATTCAGCAATCTGAGCACATTGTGCCTTCATAGGATTCTGCAATCTACACACACTGCCCTCATAGGATTCAGCAATGTACACATATTGCCCTGTCAGGATTCAGCAATCTGCACACTTTTCGCCCTGCAAAGATTCAAAAATCTGAGCACATTGCACCCTGTCAGGATTCAGCAATCTGCGCACATTGCGTCCTGTCAGGATTCAGCAATCTGCGCACATTGCGTCCTGTCAGGATTCAGCAATCTGAGCACATTGCGTCCTGTCAGGATTCAGCAATCTGTGCAGATTTCAACCTGTCAGGATTAAGCAATCTGAGCACTTTGCACCCTGTCAGGATTCAGCAATCTGAGCACATTGCACCCTCTCAGGATTCAGCAATCTGAGCACATTGTGCCCTCATGGGATTCTGCAATCTACACACATTGACCTCATAGGATTCAGCAATGTGCAAACATTGCCCTGTCAGGATTCAGCAATCTGCACACATTTCACCCTGTCGAGATTCAGAAATCTGAGCACATTGCGCCCTGTCAGGATTCAGCAATCTGCGCACATTGCATCCTGTCAGGATTCAGCAATCTGAGCACATTGCGTCTTGTCAGGATTCAGCAATCTGAGCACATTGCGTCTTGTCAGGATTCAGCAATCTGCACATTTCACCCTGTCAAGATTCAGAAATCTGCACACATTGCGTCCTGTCAGGATTCAGCAATCTGAGCACATTGAGTCCTGTCAGGATTCAGCAATCTGTGCGCATTTCACCCTGTCAGGATTAAGCAATCTGAGCACTTTGCGCCCTGTCAGGATTCAGTAATCTGAGCACATTGTGCCCTCATAGAATTCTGCAATCTACACACATTGCCCTCATAGGATTCAGCAATGTACACACATTGCCCTGTCAGGATTCAACAATCTACACACATTGTGCACTGTAAGGATTCAGCAATCTGCGCACATTGCGTCCTGTTAGGATTCAGCAATCTGCGCACATTGCGTCCTGTCAGGATTCAGCAATCTGCACACATTGCGTCCTGTCAGGATTCAGCAATCTGCGCACATTGCGTCTTGTCAGGATTCAGCAATCTGTGCACATAGCTCACCTACAGGATTCAGCAATCTGCAGTTGTATAGATTGATTGCAGAAATTACCTGAAGCCTAGAAAACTATTTTGATGCATCTTTATTAACTTAAGCGGGGGCGGACTTATTGCTTGTGCTGATGTAATTGGTGAGAAGGGAGGGGATTCCTAACTTGTCAGCAGTAATACATGTTAGCAGAGCCCATTGCAATAGGACCTGAACTAGTGCCTTTTTAGAAAATACTAGTGATTGTCTTACCAGTGTCTCTAATATCATGTCCTCCCTCTATCTGAAACTGAACCTGTCAAAAACTGAACACCTTGTGTTTCCTCCCTCTACTAAGGCCTCTTTCACACTTCCATCTTTCTTTTTCCTTCACAATCCGTCGTTTTGTGAAAAAAACGGATCCAACAAATGTTTCTTCTGGATCCGTTTTTTTCTCATAGACTTGTATTAGCGATGGATTGTGACAGATGGCCTCACGTTTCATCCGTCGTGCGCTGGATCCGTCGTAAAATTGCTGTCCGTCAGGTGGAGAAAACGTACAGAGGAGCGTTTTTTCTGCACGTCGGAAAATCGCTCAGCGACGGATCCTGCGCTGTCCGTCACTGGCTATAATGGAAGCCTATGGACACAGGATCCGTCGCTGACTGTCAAAAGCAGGAATCCAGCGACGGATGCCGTCTTTTGAAACTGAGCATGCGTGGAAGAATTTCCCGTCAATAGTAAAAAGTTAGAATGTTAAAAATAATAAAAGAAAAATAAAAAATCGTGATATTCTTACCTTCCGGCATCCCGGACGGCCCCCACAGCCTTCCCGCGGCCCCCCCCCCGATACTCACGATGGTGCCGGTAGCTCCGGTTTCCAGTGATGCATAGCGAAATGACCCGATGACGTAGTGGTCTCGCAAGACCGCTACGTCATCACAGGTCATTGTCTCGCTATGCATCACTGGGAACCAGAGCTGCCGGCAGCATCGCGAACATCAGGAAGGCTGCAGGGGCTGCGCGGGACGCAGGAAGGTAAGAATATCACAATTTTTAAAAATTTTTAAATTATTTTATCATGCGTTGTGTTGTGTATGCGTTTTCGCAGTGAAAAACCGTGGCGAAGACGCATACACAACGTGTTCACATAGCCTTCTAGGATGTACAGGAACCGTCAAAAAAACGTCTCCAGTGCATCCGTTTTTTACAACCGTCAAAATGTTGAAAAGACGGATCCTGTGCAGATTGTAAAAACGGAAGTGTGAAAGAGGTTTAACCTACCTATGCCCGACATTGCCATTTCCGTGTGTGGTTCCCCCATTTACTTCCCAGCAACATGCCTGCTGCCTTGGGGTCATCCTTGATTCCGAGCTTTCATTCACCCCCCACATCCGATCACTGGCTCGCTCTTCTTATCTGCACCTCAAAAACATTTCTATAATTCGCCCTTTCTTACTTTCGACTCTGCAAAAACTCTTACTGTTTCACTTATTCATTCTCGTCTGGACTACTGTAACTCTCTACTAATCGGCCTCCCTCTTACCAAACTCTCCCCGCTCCAATCTGTCCTGAATGCTGCTGCCAGGATCATATTCCTCACCAATTGTTACACAGATGCCTCTACCTTCTGCCAGTCATTACAGTGGCTACCCATCCACTCCAGAATCCAGTACAAAACTATTACCTTCATCCACAAAGCACTCCATGGCTCAGCACCACCCTACATCTCCTCTCTGGTCTCAGTCTACCACCTTACCCGTGCCCTCCGCTCCACTAATGACCTGAGGTTAACATCCTCAATAATCAGAACCTCCCACTCCCGTCTCCAAGACATCTCACATGCTGCGCCGATTCTTTGGAATGCACTACCTAGGTTAATACGATTAATCCCCAATCCCCACAGTTTTAAGTGTTCCCTAAAAACGCATTTGTTCAGACTGGCCTACCGCCTCAACGCATTAACCTAATTATCCCTCTGTGGCCCATTCAAAAAACTTAAACCGTTATCAGGTTCCTTGCATCGTGTTCTCATACACTTTATGCAGTTAACAGCCCTCTGTGTCTGTACTGCTACATATTTAGGCTGATAACTGGTTCATGCAGCTTTACATGAACACCCGAGCCTTACACTATGGTTGGTCCGAACAATGAAAGCAATGTTTACCATCCACCTCTCAGCTTGTGAGCAGGGCCCTCACTCCTCTTGGTATCTGTTTTGAACTGTGATTATTGATATTCTGTAATGTCTTTTGTCTGTACAAATCTCCTCTATAATGTAAAGTGTTGCGGAATATGTTAGCGCTATAGAAATAAAATTATTATTATTATAGTGTTTAACTCTCGGTGAGTCATAGATGATTGTTAGTGGGATAATATCCCCAATCAGCATTAAATAACGACTTCCTTTGTGCCCCCACAAAATAAAAAAATGCACCCCATTATTTCATACTTCCCAACCCTTGTAAAATATCTAAATTCTTGAAAGAGTTGGAAATTCTCCCAGGTGAGATCTGTGGTGTACGACTGCATGATCAGGGGCCTTGTAAGCATTGTATAGGGGCTATAACCTGAGAGAAGGATGTGTTATCTTGGGATGGAGTGGGAGGGAATTTCGACTGTGCACTTATACGACCACTAGTTCAGTTCTCCCAGAAGCCCAAAAATAAAAGTTGCCAAGAACGATAGCCGCCTTTCTAGGGGACACAATTGAAACCATTACTTTCTGGGAGTGCACAAATAAGCATTATTACTGTGTAGGGATCACAAAGGTGAACATGGTAACTGCAGTGGGCACAGAGGGTCATTACTGTCAAAGCCCACTTTTATTGTGTAGGTGCAGAAAGAGAGCATTATTACCAAATTGGGGTAGAAAGGGGGTATAACGACTGTCAATATTAGTATTCAGGGTTAAAACCTGTAAAATGGGCAGTGTTACTTTTTAGGGGCACAATGATAATCAATACTAGAATTCAAATTTACAAGCTCTCCTTTAGTCGTAGCTGAGTGATCTTGTAAAACAAGCAAGGTCTCAAGGGTTTAATCTATGACACGGGAGTTTGAGGACATGTGATTGAGCTGCAATACCAGACACAACCAGACACAAAGGTGGTGCCATTGTCAGAAAAGAAAATAAACCCTTCCTTCTAATTGTATGTAACTAGAGTCAAGCGAATCTCCCAAAATTAATTTTGGGCACAACAGCTCTAATTGATTATAGAATTCAGTCTGAATCAGATCTGCCACCCGAAAAAAAGTTTGTTATACTAAGGTCTCTCTAGACCCAAAATATAATAAACAAAGGATCAAGAAGGAATTAAAATGTAGGAATAATAAAATATTTTACTTGTTCAAGGCCCTCCTCCTAGCTTTTTCTGCCTCCGAAAGTCCCCACTCACTTTGGGTCAGTCTGGTTGGTCTTTGGTCTTCTCTTTTTGGGTGCCAACTAAAAGCCACATGGGGCTTATAGCACATTATTGACTTGAATCATGCCCTGTGAAGGATAACACCAGAAAGATCACGCAAAATCCCACTGCTGCCATCACATGAGACGAACCTTGACCACCTGCTTGAGGCTTTGAGAATGCAGGACAACCTGCTTAGCCAGGTTACCCGTCCCTGCTGCACAAAGGAAGGGGGTTTAATCTCTGCCAAATTGGATATGAATGATTGACATTAAATAATATCTTCAATATTCTTCACATGCCCCACGAGACAAAATAAGACTGAATTAGCACCAGGAGATCAGGACTTAAGAGCAAAGACTGATTCAAAGCTAGCGGGAACCCTTCTCAGCCTTATAAGGTATCCTGAAACATGGCGGTGACCCTTTTCTGGTTTCATAGGAATCAAATCCTGAAAAATTCATATTCTGCCGATTCTGAATATTTCAGTTAATTCATAACACATTCAATTCATTATATATCCATTCGCTTAGCTCTACAAATCACCTCTTTAATTACAAGTTTACACGTACACCTGTGTAGTAATAAAAGCTGCAGCCGCAGTAACCCAACAGCTCCCTTTCACATGTCTATGCCGCATTTTTGCAGAAAAAATACACAACTGTCTTGTTACAAATTATTACAGCAGTTTATGAAGGCAATACATCAAGCTTTTCTTTGTTTTTCTTCAATTGACTAGTTATTTTACTTGTTCCGACGTCAATTTTATTTTTATTTACCAGATGGCGCATTCAAAATGTGCTTTAGCTGTAAAAGTAGTCATAGGACAGACTATAGAAAAGTGTTAGACCAACGCCCGGGGGCACAAAGCATGTGTCTTGCGTTATTGAATGGGCCAAATTGAAAAGTTTTATTACCTGCTGAGACCTGGAAATAATTGTTATTCCAGTTTGTGTTCAGCTCTTGCAGATTGTGGGTAGACTTCAAACAGAAGAGATTACATGTATTAAAGGAAATGTCTGCTTTTTAACACCGCATCACTCTCAGACTTAAAAATTCTTTGTTGCTTGTATCTGAAAAGCAGAACTCGGACAGCTATAATGATATATTCAGATGTCAGAGTTCCAAATCCCGTACATAGACAAGGATAATATTCTAAACACTTGCAGCCACCATTATGGGGAGCACTAGGAGCCTCACCCAATCCGATTATGGACACGCTGCAGCTAACGACACCGCAGTCCGTGGAGAGACGAAGGAGATGATCCAGGTGCTACTCCAGGACTGAGCTTGGGTAGATGAATGGCCCAGGGGAATGTCCAACAGCTGCAGGCAGGCAGAGAAGATGGCAGGAACTGCAGGTGCAGACAGGGCAGTCAGATGGAGAGATGAGCACTGGCAGGTGCAGCTGGCTCGGCTGCCATTGAGGTGAGCACTGGCGGGTGCAGCTGGCTCTGCTGCCATTGAGGTGAGCACTGGTGGGTGCAGCTGGCTCTGCTGCTGTTGAGGTGAGCACTGGTGGGTGCACTTTGCTCTGCTGCTGTTGAGGTGAGCACTGGCGGGTGCAGCTGGCTCTGCTGCCATTGAGGTGAGCACTGGTGGGTGCAGATGGCTCTGCTGCCGTTGAGGTGAGCACTGGCATTTGTAGCTGGCTGTGCTGCCATTGAAGGAAGCACTGGTGGGTACAGCAGGCTCGGCTACTGTTGAAGGAAGCACTGGCGGGTGCAGCAGACTCAGATGTAAGTACAGGGACCTGAGAACTGACAAGTGTGTTAGGAACTCATAACATTGCATCGGCACCTCCATGTTGGAGGAGGCGGTTTAAATAGAAAGAGACCTCCAGCTATTGGTTGGGGACACTTCAGAGGAATCCGCGCAGCCCCTTTAAGAAAGAGGAAGGGTGCACGTGTGCTCTAAAGAGTACCTGCTAGGAGTGCGTGCACCCCAGCAGCAGCAGACCCGTAAGGTGCAGGATGGGAGCTTTGGCAGTGAGTACGATGATGCTGCTGCAGGGAGAGAGGGACTGCAGGCACAGATGTGGGCGCTACATTGAGTACTGGGTCAGTGTTTGATCAGTCTTCACAAAGCTCTATCTAGTGGTGGCTACAGGTAGTAGAAATGCTATTCAAGTCTACTGAGGAGCTCGGTATTTAGGAAAAGGAGCACTAGTTACTCTAATGATAGATTAATCAAGTAGTCCAGAAATTTGGGTAATGACACCCCACTATAACATATTAATTTACTTTAAGCCCCTGATTTTTTCATAGAACATTCTATATTTTTCATAAAGCATTCTATACTTTACAGGAATGTATAAAACCATAACAATGGTGATTTTCTGGAAGGGTCTACATGTGTGGTCTTCAAACTGTCAGTCTAATACTGGTGTCAGGGCTTCCACAAATTGTGCTACTGAGGGATTTAAACAGTGACTCCATTGGCTAAAGAGATTGTCTAGTGAGGAAAAAAAATTCTGGAAAAAAGCTCGGAGTGTTTTAAAACATAACAAATATATCAGATTCCTCACCAATACCCATGACATCTGCTCTGTCCCTGTGAAGGTTCCAACTCTTTTTTACTTCCTGGTCCCAGCTAGAACACAGGAAATACTAAGAAATGTGACCCAGCCAATCACTGGCAGAGGCATGTCCCCACTCGGTCACTGATTGGCAAATCAGGCTTTTCCTTGTACTTCCTGTGTGAAGATGGGACAAGGAAGTAGAAAGCAGAGAAAACACAGAATGAGAATGGGATTGACAGGGTTTATTGAGGTAATTTAAGTGACAGTTACTTCTATTTTTTGTCACTCTTATCCCTTTGAACATAGCACATGTAGACTATTTTTTGCACTACAGTACTGCCCCCTATGTACAAGGTTGGGATCTTTAAAGTCATATGAGGCCACTGATTTTCAATAATTTATGATTATAATATAGGGCTATTGTATCACGCAGCGTGTAGGAAAGGCTAAGTGGAACACGAAGGGATAAGGGAACCCAACACTAGGGAAGGGGAGAGTGGAAACCCCTAGGCAGGTCTAACATCACCCTGTCTGTCCTATTGTCCCTATATAGGTTCCGTACCTATCGCTGAGCAGAGCAGGATACCTAATCCCTGCCAGACCCTGGTGATAAGCCCTGCACAAGGAAGGACAGGATATGCACTAGTCAATCCCCACTGCCACTAAAGATAGCTGGAATAAACAAAGCAAGGGAAACACTTAGCTTGAGTAGACTCAGAGACAAACACGGATGTCCTCCAAACAACAGAGAGGAAGATAGCCGACTGCTATAGCTCCAAGCCGCAACAGGGAACTGGAAATAGAAATATCACCCACACCATTCCAGCAGCAAGCTGGAAGTTATAAACACCCCGGTCCAGGTGTGTCAACTAGAGCCGGGGGAAGGTTGCTACTGGGTCCAAGAGTCAGAAGGCCCTGAACGACGGCCCTGAACGATGGTCTGCAATCTCTGACACACCAGTAACATTCAGCTCTGGCAAAAATTAAGAGACCACTGCAAAATTTTTAGTTTCTCTGATTTTTCTCTTTATAGGTATATTTTTGAGTAAAATGTAAATTGCTCTTTTATTCTATAAACTGCTGACAACATGTCTCCGAATTTCCAAGCAATAAATTTTGTATTTTTTTCTGAAAAGGAGAAATGGTCAAAATAAAAAAAAACACAGTGCTTTCTGACCTCAAATAATGCAAAGAAAACAAGTTCATAATCATTTAGAAACAACAATACTAATGTTTTAACTCGGGAAGAGTTCAGAAATCAATATTTTGTGGAATAACTATGATTTTTAATCACAGCTTTCATGCGTCTTGGCATGCTTTCCACCAGTCTTTCACACTGCTTTTGGGTGACCTTATGCCACTCCTGGTACAAAAATGTAAGCAGTTCTTCTTTGTTTGATGGCTTGTGTCTATCCATCTTCCTCTTGATTACATTCCAGAGGTTTTCAATGGAGTTCAGGTCTGGAGATTGGGCTGCCCATGACATGGACTTGATGTGGTGGTCTCTTAATTGTTGCCAGAGCTGTATTGTCCACATGGAATCAGACTCATTAGAAAGATTGAATTGATGAATTATTGACATTTTTATCACATTTGGTGGACGAGGAAGATAACGTCCTGATTTTTTAAGTCCATCTCGTATTATTTGCTCTTGAAGGTCCTTCAATGATTGTGAACCATGAAATATTTACAACCTGAAACTAGGTTGCAGTAAATAATGATGAATTGGTAATGCATTGTTGGATTTCTCTGACATGTCTTAGAATATCACATATTAACTATGAAAGGAAAAAGCAACATTATTTTTTATGAGTCTTAGATGCATCGCTTTGTTTTTTGTCTTTAAGATTGAACGTAGAAGCCCATCGAGTTTAACCTATAATGTAATACAGTATGAAAATTATTTAGATAATGCTTTATCCTTGCTCTTACTCATCTTGAAATTTTGCTTTTAAGGTTTAATAAAAAAGGTAACAATTTTATAATACAGCAACAATAAAAATGAAGCTGCTTTTTAGAGGCTGCTTGACACCACACAAATCCTAAAAATCAACTGTTATAGTAGATCTTTGTGCCTTTGTCTTCTTTTTTATGTCATTTTTTGGTATTTGTGCAGCTCCAGTGGAAATTACATCTTTGCCCAGTCAGGTTCTTATCACCCTATGTAACCAATCTGAAAATCGGACCCTTCCTTCCATTCATTGCCTACATAATATGTTAATATTAAAGCCCCTTTACTTCTAGATAATTTCATTATCTAACAATTTAATTATAGATACGTCTGTGATCCCATGACAACACTTCCTGGTTTTGTTCTCTGGCATTGTTGTAAACCTTTTGGAATTCAGGTTCGATCTCTTAACAGAAGGAAATAAAAAGTCAAAGTCAATCTTGGTTGCTCTAGAAAAGAGGTCCCCAATCTGTGGCTCGGAAGTGACGTGACTTGCAGGCCCATGGTGGGTGGCTCACGGCTGTTAGTCAACTTGGTGTATCAGCACCAGGACTAGCAAACAGCTATGAAGAACAGATCTGGATGCGCATATATGGCCTTGGGGTTGAAGAAATAACTTAAAGAAGCACCCCTCTTCCTCCTCCCATCAAAGTTTTTATCCTCAATATATTACAGTCATCATATTATATGGCACTGTATACTTACAATTGCTCATTTTGCCTTTCTACCCAGTTAATTCTTCTCTTTCCTTTTAGATCAATAACATCACGTGATTAAAAACTGATGAGCTGAATCCTTCTAAGCTCTATGTAAAAACAGGAGGTCAATTTTCCCTGTATGAGTCATCACTGCAAAAGTCTCTGGCAGGGGGAAGGAACAGAGCAGCTGGGTCAGGAGTTGAAGAGAGGAATAATAAAGGCAGAGACAAGAGACTTCCCGTTTCTGCATAGAGCAAAGAGAAGAATTAGCTAGGTAGAAATTCAAAATGAGCAATTGTAATTAAGTATGATGCCTGCAATATATTAAGAGGATAAAACCTTTGATGGGAGAAGCTCTTCTTTTAGTAAGTGCTAAGTGGGACATAAGATGATACTATCGGTCAGAAAAGATGCTTGAAGCTAAATGTGACTGTGGTGGGGGTGCTTGATGCAAAAATTACTGAATGAGAGTACGGTGTTGTCATTTCTGTATGGAAGATAAGGCTGTTATCATACAAATAGTGGGGACTTTGTATTTCACTACAATGGAGAGGGGAAGCATGAGCTGGATGTCACTATTCTGTGGGGCTCTGAATATAACTCGCAACCCTCTCGCAGAGCAGAATGTGACTTCCAAGGTAAGAAAGCTCAGAGATCATTGCTCTAGAATATAGCAGAAAGACAAGAAGCATCATGGAAACAGGAGCATAAATGTTGCACAATTATATAGGAATCTACATTTTTTAATATTTAATATTTGAAGACACTTAAGAAAAAAAACAACACCGCACATTGTTGTCCAACCACATAACCAGAGGATGCACTGCCAGTACACCTACATGCACTTTCAGTTACCATAGATATACATATATATATATATATATATATATATATATATATATACAGTGTATATATATATATATATATATATATATATATATATTCACACTCCATAATCTTCACTGTATGTTACATGATAGAATCACAGGGAGACCAAGTATGTATGTTATGACATTTAGAAAATGTACACTTGTTCTTTTAATTATCTTTCATTATACTGTATATTAGTAATTTCGGAGAGAAAAATCCCAACTTTTATTTTACCCCTAAATTACAGGTAAATAAAGATGTATCTATATGTACTGATATAATATGATATGAATAATACAATTTAGCTCTTTAGAAAGAAAAAATCCTCTGTATACTTGGTGTAGCTTGTAGTTCACTACTGAATCTCCTAACTGCCATGAGAGAGGTTGGGAGTTTACGGTAAGTCTTAGAACAGACCATAGCCAATTGTATGGAGTCCCTTCCCTCAACAGTCAGAGAAGGACAAGCTTGGACCATACTGAGAGAGGTGGAGAGATGGAGGGGAGAGGGTTAGAGCCAATGAGAATATTTTACAGGATTCCTCTGTTCCTGTTTGCAGGATCACGTATTCTTATTTGTTCCTAATACAGAGCATGCAAATGATATGTTGATGGATATGTGAACTGAGCTCAATATTGAAATCATTCTTGGACGTAAGCCTCTGATGCTATGACCTTTGTAGAGATTGATGCCTGAAGTTGGACAAGTCTTAGTCAACACCTAATGGCTAATACATAAGAAAGTACACCTTTTCATAAATACACTCCATACAGTGATCTGCTTTGCAAAGTGCTCTGAGAGGTTTGATCACGCACATTCCCCTAAGTGCAGCCAATTTTTCACATCAAATGAAAAGTGAGGCTTGGATGGTGGGAACGTAGGAAGTGTAAATGGCCAGTTAAAAACCCGTGTAAAGATGGGACTCCTTATTGTCATGCAGCCCGTACACTTTGACTTTGATCAATACTGCGGCTTTGGTGGCCACCTAATAACTGTATTGAATTTTTGATGCAGTTGCTAAGCAATTCGAGTCATGCCTAGGAGAACCTGTTCTATCCATTGCTCTGGCTGCATCATAAATGACATACATCTGAAGGATTACAATTACCACCCTCCCTAAATGGAGTACATATGTCAAATGTAAGAGGATAAAGTTGAGCAGCTTGTGAGTTCTTTATTTCAAGTGACAAAAATGATCCATTATGCACCAGACTTGAAAGAATTTCTTTATATTGTTACCAAGAATCGGATGTGTTTCTGGAAGACTCAGTTATGCTCAAAAGAGGGTTGTCATACAGCAACCCACGGACAGCGTGGGCCCTAAGCACTTTTATACTTTTTTAAAAACATTTTTTTTCTACTTTATACTTACTTCAATAATCTCTTTAAAAGACTTGAAGCTGTGATACTCCGATCTCCTGCACTACACATAGCAGGGCTATGCATAGCAGAATTGATCATCTGCTGTGAATGCTGGCCGCACTCATAGCAGAGAGCCAATGACAACCACTACAGGGGTCTCCTGCAGACCAGGGGTTGTCATGCCAACCCATAAGCGCCCCGTGGTCATGTGATAGGGACACCGATGGGGCACTTCCGGCACAGCCATATGAAATGCCACTGTTGGAGATTGTCAGCGGAATTTAACATGTCAATAGCCGTGGGTGGATCGTGATTCCATCCACAACTGTTAGGGGCACATGTCATGTTGTGGAAAACATGGAATCCAAGGACATGACGTTTGATGTACCTGTACATCATAAGTTGTGAAGGGGTTAAATAATCCCAGTGCTTGTTGGGATGCTCAAACAAAGCATTATCAGGAGCAGAGGCTGCTGTCACCACAATATGCAGAGTGACAGTGCTCTCTCTCACTGACACTAATCAGAAGTAACAAGCCAGCAGAAGAGCACACAGTCACTGCGTATTGTAAAAATAATACCCGGTGTGCAGAAACTAGTGCTGCTGCCTCACAAAGGACAGCCCTTGCAGGGATAGCACTGGTCTCTGCTCACCAGCTATTCTTACAATGCATACTGACAGTGCGCTCTCCTGCTGACTCGCTACTTCTGATCAGAGCCTGGAAGAGGTGCACTGCCACTGTGCATATTGCACAATGACAAGGATCTAGTGAGCATATGTCAGAATTGACAACAGACACATGCTCAGTAGAGCAGGGACTAGTCGAGCTCCTGAAACGGAGGTCACTGATGATGCATAATTGCAGGGAGGGTACAGGGGTTGCATCAATGGTGGCAGCAACTGCCCCCTGATGATGCTTCATTTGAGTATCCCAGCAAGCACTGGGATTCATAAAATGAAGCATCAAAGAATAAGTAGAAAAAATAAGAAAAGCAGTTAGTGTAGTGAGGGAAGAATAGGAAATTTTAACTAAAGTGTACTAATAAAAATATTAAATTATGATATCAAATAGAAAAGCATTTAGGATTAAAATTAATTTGTATTTTGGGCCACCCCTTTAAGGATAAGCTAAGCATTCCTGCAGCTACTTTGGATGAAGCCTCGGGATCTGTTCACCTGCCAATCAATGAACAGGGGCTATAAAATATCAAAACATGTTTAGTTACGAGTGAAGGCTCCTGAACACTGTTGCATTGTATGTAGTACAAGCCCCAACTCATAGTGTGGTCTTCTACTAGACCCTGTTTTGGCTGGCCAAATTATTATTAGAGTGCTTTGATGGTAGAGTTAAACGGAAAGCGATTGTCTATCTGGGACATTTCTGGCACATCGATAGGATATGGAATAAATGTTTGATAGATTTGATCCTGATGAAAGGTATAGATTTTTTAGTATGAGTGTAACATATTAGGCTTTTCTCTATGCTTTTTTAAAAAACGTCTAACTATCCGACCCTACGAATACAATTTTTACGGTTTTCAAAACATACTCGGTTAGATGCCAAGATGGTAATGTTTACAGTCCCTAATGGGGGCATCTTACATGAATTGTTCATGTAAATGTAGGTTTCAAATTAACTCCATGTTCAAGATCCCTAGATGTTGTCAGCTTCTTGTTACAATTTTTTAAAAACTTTATTCCGAAAAGCAAAAAAACAAACAAGTTATTACCTATCCAAAGGGGACAGCTTGTTGATTGCTGGTGTTCCGATTATGATGATTTCCCAGCAATTGTGAAATGTGGGCTCTGGAATCCAAAAGTGGGGTTCTGCATGGAGTAGAGGTGTGTATGCTCTGCCTCCTCCCCATTCATCATCATCAATGGGACTGCCGGAGGTGGGATGGTTGGGGGCCCTAGCAGTCGTACCTCAGTAATCAGCAAGTTATCCCCTATCCTGTTTAATGAAAGATAACTTGTTTTATTGGAATAGCCCTGTAATTTCATCCAATTTCTTTAATTTAGCCATGAGAGAGACATCATTGTCTCAAGACTCCGGAAACTTGAAAGGAAAGGTCTAAAAAAGAACCTTCTGCACATTCAAGGAACCAACTACTATAAATGATACATAGGAGCTTCTTGACCTGTTTGGAGACCAACATGGCTCTTGAAACTTGATTATAGAAGAGCATGATATTATGAAGTAATATTGATTCTAATTCTAACTGTAGACAACCTCTTTATCTTCCTCTGAGCTCCTCTGGTCTCATCCTCTGGCCATAGAGGCTTGGAGCATCGGCAATGCATTACTCAGATGGCTTAAATGTAAGCCAACTCAAATGTTGCCAACTGCCATAGCTGTGATGGTCATTGGCCTGTGAGCATTAAAATGTGGGACCTTAGGAGCACATGCTATTATCAGTTCACTGGACAACTACATCCATCTGAAAGGTTTCCAAACACCTGGAGCCTATGCATAACGAAGACCGTTGTTGTTCGCATTTTTCTCTTCTGTGTCTTTTTTTTTTTTTTTTTGTTCCTTGATCTGGTCAATGGTCTATACTCCACGATATGAGTCATATATCGCAGAGGATATTCAGAATTAGAGGTTTCGCCCTTTTATCATTGTGATGTGAGACTACAGAAATTATGGGCATTATTGTCATTTTAAGAAATTATTGATTTTTCCCTCCGGTGCGCCTTGAAATGTTATTCTGCTAGGGTCAAATAATAATTCTTACTACAAGTAAATATTGTTGCCTTACGCCGTGATTTAAACACAAGACCCAGTGTGAATTATGGGAAGGACATAAATACTGCAGAAGGGGAATCAATAAAACAACGATCTGTTGGGATGATTTGCAGATCAGGAAAATAGCTTTTATTAGTGCAAATTGATCCATAGATCTTCAGTGTCGTTCAGTTCAGGTTAAAATGACTTTCGCCCCGTCAGTTGTTATAGTTTGCCAACATTTTTATAGTGTTTGTAGCATTATTTTTGGACCACGTATTTGTACTGATCTTTCATTATATGAATATGTTGAATGGAGGAGAGAACCCATGTAAAAATAATAATGGAGAAAAATCAACAATGCGGGGTTTGTAGATTCAAAAATGTAATGTCAAAGTTCTTAAAAAATTCTAAAACATTTAAAAATCTTTAGTAGTTATATAATTATAAAAAGTTTAGTAGTTATTTACGTGTATATCGAGGAGGACAATTCTCCAGTTCTGTCCGAAAAGTAATAGTCCACATAAGATATGGAAAGAAAAATTGGAGTAGACATATAATTAAGGCAAAAGTTAGAAAGGACATTCTTATAAAATAAAAAAAAAGCATGTGCCCAAAATGTTGGCTACACAAACTCATAACGGAATGCTTCCTGAAAGAGTCCTAATACAATGTTGGTACCAGGATCTCCAACTATTAGGTTATGTTCCCGTGATGAGCTTTTGAGTGAGTTTTTGATGTTGCAGATTTTCTTTACCCATCAAGTAAAATAGGTTACTTGCATTTTTTTAAAAATACACAGCGACAAACCTCACAAAAAAACTCATCTTAGCCTTACGTTCCATGGGAAGTACTATTGTTCTCTTATGTCACCTATCACCTTGGTTTTGCAACTGAGAACAATACCCTCCTTTAGCAATAATTCTGAATTAGGAAATTCTAATCAATCATATGTGGTAAATATTTTCTTGAAAGAAAAAAACTATTTTAAATGTGTCTCTCAAATTATTTTTAAAAAATACCATTTTAAATCATTTCAAAATGTTTTAATTTTTCACAATGAAATATAGTCTTAAAAAATCCCTACATTTCCTAAAAATATAGTCATTAAGAATTAATTTAAAAAAAACCTTTTCTTTTGTGTATTTTATAAAAAAAAGTCTAATTTGTTTATGGGGAAATTGTCATTTTAAAATGAAAAGAATCTGAGCGTAACCAAATAGTCTGTAATCCAATGTTCCATGGTGGCTAATCATAAAGCCGTGATTGTGCATCTCCGCAGATAAGATGGAAGGCACCGATACAAACATTTGTCAATATACATGTGGTCAGAGGATCTGGCTGAGTGATTTTCTTAATTTATAACAAGAAATGGGTGGCCAAAGGCCAGAATTAAAATGTATTTGGCTGTCAGGTCTCCTCTGTAGCTAATCATATGGCAGCGTTGAGTAAGGCTATCCTTCTCGGGAAAAGGCAAGACTAGATGGGGCCATTGACAGATATATAAATTGCACTGACCATGAAGATTGCCTATGAAATCAGACCTGTCATTTTAAATAAAACCCAATAACTCCTGACGTGTAACCTATGGCCAAGTGTGCAATATATCACTTTGTGCATCACATTCAGCCCACCTGACAAGACAGATAATGCTCACCTAAATGGCTTGCCAGGATCCAGATCCGGACAGTTAAGACTGGCAAAATATATCCTCGCAATTGGGGTTTTAAGTTTTAATTTTTTTTTATTATTGTTATATTAACATTTTGTAAAAAAATTGTAAATAATGGAAAAAATACATCACTGACAGATATTAACCCTTATATACGTTTTAGATTGTCGCCAGGAACATAAAAAAGCATTATGCTCACTACCATTAGCCATGTGTGACCCGTGTGATGAGCAGTCAGGAGGACGGGCTGACAGAAGAACAAGGGCGGGCTGGCTGAACGATGAGGGAGGGATGGCTGAAGGACGAGGGAGGGAGGGATGGCTGAACGATGAGGGAGGGATGGCTGAAGGATGAGGGAGGGAGGGATGGCTGAACGATGAGGGAGGAATGGCTGCACAACAAGGGATAGATGGCTGAGCGACAATGGAGGGAGAGATGGCTGAATGATGAGGGAGGGATGGCTGAAAGATGAGGGAGCGATGGCTGAACGATAAGGTAGGGATGACTGCACGACGAGGGAGGGATGGCTGAAACGACGAGGGAGGGATGGCTGAACGATGAGGGAGGGATGGCTGAACGATAAGGTAGAGATGGCTGCATGACGAGGTAGGGATGGCTGAACGACAAGGTAGGGATGGCTGAACGACGAGGGAGGGATGGATGAACAACGAGGGAGGGATGGCTGAATGATGAGGGAGGGATGGCTGAGCAACGAGGGAGGGATGGCTCAACGACAAGGGAGGGATGGGTCAACAATGAGGGAGGGATGGCTCATTGACAAGGGAGGGATGGTTCAACGAAGACGGGATGGCTGAACGACGAGGGAGGTATGGCTGAATGATGAGGGAGGGATGGCTGAATGACGAGGGAGGGATGGCTGAATGACGAGGGAGGGATGGCTCAATGACGAGGGAGGGTTGGCACAACAAAGGTGGGATGGCTGAACAATGAGGGAGGAATGGCTCAACGAAAGCTGGCTGAACAAGGGCTGGCTCTTCACCTCTTGACCCAGCTGCTCCCTCCTCTCCCCTACAAGGGACTTTTGCAGTGAAAAGGGAGAGAAAAAGAAACAGGGCAATAAAGTTTGTGCACATCCAAATAGTATAGGGGGTTGTCAGGTGTCCTGATGAAGATACTGTAAGCAGAGACATGCTTTGGGCCATGTCCACACAGGGATTTCTCAGCTCCCTTGCTAAATTTGACTATGTATTTGTATATGTGAGTTATGTCAATTACCTTATGGCTGCTACATTTATTGCACATTTGTATTTTTGATCTATTTATAAGCTTTGTATTATGATGCCTATATCTTTTTCTTAACCATGTAGTAGGCTAATTTGCTATTAAATAGATATTTATTACCTATATACTATGAGTTGAGCCTGCAGAGAAGCTTCATCCTGGATTATTCTATCCAAGTCCTCTTAAATTGTTATGTACTCATATTTGAAATGTTTTTTTAAAATTCTTGTCTTTGTTGTTTTTGCTGCATATCATGTTTAATAAGATACATTCATATATTCCAATCTCTACAATTTGGGCGTGCACAAACTTTATTGCCCTGTTTCTTTTTCTGTCTCTTTTTGCATGGCCTACCTCTACAGGGATATTGCAGCACCCCTTCATAGAAACTCGCTGTGCCCGCTATACTTTTTCCTTTTGTTTCTTGGACTTTTGCAGCGACTCATGACTCATGCAGGGAAAATTCACCTCGTGTTTCTACATAGAGCTTAGAACAGACCTGGGCAAAGTACGGCCCACGGGCCACATCCGACCCTCTGGCTGTCTCAGTCAGGCCCGAAGACCGAGACAGCCGTGGGTCTGAAAACCAGAGGTCCAAGGGCCGCATGGTTCCTGCCTGCTCGCTGTCTCCATCTGAGCTGCGCCGCTGACTCCTTTGGTGGAGGAGGGGCCTCCGGCGACTTCCTCCACCAATCAGCGTGTGAAACAGCTGACGCGATGACGTCATTTCATCACATTAGTTGTGTACTCCGGAAAGTTATCGCATCGGAGGCAGAGAGAGAAGCTGAGTGTCGGGGAACGGGACCAAGGTGGGTATGTGCTGTTCTTTTTTTTTCCATGTGTATTGGATGTTTGATTGGGCATGGGGAGGTTGGGGGGGGGGGGTGACATGGTGCTGCACAGATTGGGTGACATGGAGCTGCACACATGGGGGGTGACATGGTGCTGCACAGATGGGGTGACATGGTGCTGCACACATGGGGGGTGACATGGTGCTGCACATAGTGGGTGACATGGTACACATGGGGAGTGACATGGTGCTGCACAGATGGGGTGACATGGTGCTGCACATGGGGGTCACATGGTGCTGCACATAGGGGGGTGACATGGTGCTGCACATAAGGGAGCAACATGGTGTTGCACATAGGGGGGTGACATGATGCTGCACATGGGGGTGACATGGTGCACATGGTGCTGCATATGGGAGTGACACACTGCGCATGGGAGGCTATGGGGGTGACATGCAGTGTATATAGGGAGGCTGTGGGGCTTATATAGAATATAAGGAGGCTGTGTGAGGCTCATGCTGTATATAGGGAGGCTGTGTGGGGCTCATGAAGTATATGGGGAGGCTGTGTGGGGCTCATGCAGTGTATATAGGGAAGCTGTGTGGGTCTCATGCCGTATATGGGGAGGCTGTGTGGGGATAATGCAGTGTATATATAGGCAGGCTGTGTGGGGATCATGCAGTATATGGGGAGGCGTGTGGGGATCATGCTGTATATAGTTATTATTATTTATTATTATAGCGCCATTTATTCCATGGCGCTTTACATGTGAGGAGGGGTATACATAATATAATATAATATATAATATATATATAATATATAGGGAGGCTTTGTGGGGCTCATGCAGTGTATATATAGGGAGGCTGTGTGGGGCTCATGCAGTATATACGGAGGCTGTGTGGGGCTCATGCAGTATATAGGGAGGCTGTGTGGGGATCATCCAGTGTATAGGAGGCTGTGTGGGGATCATGCTGTATATAGGGAGGTTGTATGGGGCTCATGCTGCATATAAGGCGCTATTGGGGGGCTCATATGAATACAGAAGGAGCTGTACTTGGGTTCAAATGATATATAGGTGATGTCAGCAAACTTAATTCTGCTCAATATTAAGTGATATAATTAATATTAATATAATTATCAATAATATAAATTATAATATATTGATATTAATGTTGAGCAGAATTAATTTCGGCCTATTGGTTGGTCCCTTCACAACACTCATGGTCTCTCATGTGGCCCCTTAGGAAAATTAATTGCCCACCCCTAGCTTAGAAGGATTCTAAGGAGATGTTGGTCCGCACAAACTTAAATGTGGACTGAGACTTACAACATTTCCATTTATTCACAGACTTTGCCTACAGAGATGGCTGTTAGTCACTGTTTAGCACCGCCTACTGGACTCCCAATCCTAACAGAGCAGGGAATAAAAAATTCTATATGCAGAAGTTATAATAAATCTTCTCCACAAAGTTATATTTCAATCTTCTCAGCTTCTCCTGCCCTATATCATCCTACACACAGATAGACCACTGTTTCCTATGACAGGTTTCCCATGAAGATCATCATGATGGCGTCCACAACGTAGTTTAAAAGCTTTAGTAATCGTCCTGCTCCTGTTTTTTGTTTTTTTTTTATAGAAGTGGAACATAAGCTGTGATGTCTAAGCAAATGAAACATGATTGAGACTCGTATGTTAGCAAATTATCTTATAAATCCAAAGATTGGGCATGCTGAAAACCAATATGGCTAATTTTTCTCTTTCCACAAATTCTGCCAGTTGGGAGAGAAATGGGAGGGCTCTGGAAAAATTATATTGTCATCCAAAATCTGGGCACATTGCTTTCAAATGCATTGTGTATTTTCATCATAAGGCCACATGGCAGATCTCTATACACATAAATCATATGAACACTTCATACTGTGGAGAAGTAGGCACCATTACCCATACACGGGGATCTGTAAGGACCGGATCATAATCATTTTTAATTGGAAATAATGCTTCTAGAGAAAAAATGCCATCACAACGACACGGTCTGAGGTATACAAAGGGCAAAAGGTGCCATGTAAGTGACTGTGATTGCTATACTATTACTTAAAGGGGTTGTCCCACCTTGACAAATATTATCACCTATCTGCAGGTTCGGGGATAACTTTCTGATTGCCAGGGGTCTGACTACTGGGAATCCAACTGATACAGAGAATGGTTGCCTGAAATGCTCCATTACATTGGACAGCGGTGCTTCACTCATTGTCTATGGGACTGACAAAGATGGATAAAGACAGCACATGGCTATCTTCTGCAGTCTGAAAGACAATGACTGCTCCAATAAGAACATTGGGACAACCCCTTAATAGAACTTGTGGATGGATATATATATATGTATATATATATATATATATATATATATATATATATATATATACGTGTATATATATATATATATATATATATATATATTGTGAGGCAGTGACCCCTGTTACAGCTAGGGGATGCTGTTTGTGCTCTCCAGGGCGTACTGCAGACAAAGGTGTAGCTGTAATTAGAATGGTGAAGCAGTGACTGATTAAAAGCGCTGTAGTAGAGGGGGAGGTGTGTCAGTGTTTTTCTTGGAAGCCAACAGAGCAGTTGTCTGCAGAGCACTCCCTGTGTGAAGCAACACAGGGGTAAGAGGAACCAAAGAGACTGTCACCCTGTGTCTTGGGCTGTCTTATGTTTACCTGGCTGCAATCCGGAGGATATAGAGTGCCGTGCACTGCGTGAGTACAGAGACTTGGTACCGGCGTGCGGTCACCCAGGGAAACTGGACGAAGGGAAGTCCGGCCTGTTTATGGACTGCAAGCTAAAGCCGTGTATTGTGTATTTCTAAATGGACTGTGTGAAGTAACACATTAAAGGAACGTTTTGGTTGACTTGCTTGGGTCACTGCCGTTTCACTACGTACGGTGCTACTGCTGCATCACAATATATATATATATATATATATATATATATATAATTTCTCAAGACAATATATAGGGCTGTTTTGTATAGACAAGGAATATTTATAGAATTGTATCTTCAGAGGGTATCTCAGGAGAATTTGATTCCTCTGAGCGTCTCCTCCAGTCATCTGCACAGCACGTATGTATCCGCTTTACAATGACTGCATGGGGTTTTCATACACAGAAATGTACACTGCACGTATCACTGCAGAAATAAACGCTACGTTTTGTCGGATCGGATTGGGAACTGTTGCTGTGATAAAGCAATGATGAATAAAATGGCATGTAAAGGATAAAATCTTAATAGCTAAAAATCAACACATCAAAAACTCCATGTGATCCGAGGTTGTAACATAATTCAATTCAGAAACACCTGCAGCCGATTATCCTACAGCAGAAGCCTCGTCATAATCCATGGCGCCTGCACGGCAGTTCTTTGGCATTGGCTAGAAGGTGGGAGATGGTCACGGCCCTGCCGCTTTCAGAGGTGTCATTACATACAGTGTCACATATAGTAAAATCCTACTAGCCTACTCTCCCGGAATGTCCGGTAGGTTCACAAGAAAACAGTAGACCTCTCGGTTGATATGACAATTCTCCAAGGGTGCCTTAGAAGTCTCGAAGTATGCAGAGCTCCCTCAAGGTTTTGTCTGCATGGTACTAAAATGCGTTATCAGCAGGTTGATTTCCATTGCCTAGATGACCATTAAGAGGGTAGGCAGGATGGAATTATGTGTTAAAAGGAGTGTTGCGCTTAAAGGGTTTAGTTGTAAAAAAAAAAAATTAATCTGCACATTTCACCTGCCACATGTTATTACCTGGCTAGAATGAGTACAATGAGGTCCATCTCTTACATCTCACATTGAAGGGGTATCCTCAAATTTGGAAGTTGTGCACCATTGATAAGAATGAATAAAGTGGAGGTGTGCATAAAGGACCACCCCTCCTTTCACATGGGGTTCTTCAGTGTGGGATTGGTGGGGGTCCTGGCCATTTGACCTTCAGTGATCAAAATGTTACAAAATCCTTAAAGTGGTCATTAACTTTCAGAGACATTGATAGTCTGACTTCTTGACCCCCATCCAATCTGTCACTGAAAGGAATGCAACACTGCACACACTTAGTCCCATTTCTCTGCACAGCTGCTTAAAAAAAAAGAAGCTTCGGCCTACAACGCAGTTCTTTATTCTAAGGATTGATCAGATCTTCTGCAAATTGGACCCATCCCGACCAAAAAGTGATGCCATATTAGCAATTGTCTTCGATTGTAATATCCTGCAATGCATCCAATACAATACGTATTGCAACTTTGCAAGCCCTTTAACAGGGGAGTGGAAGTCCTTTTTTTTACTTATTATTCTGGTCCTGTGTGTACGGCACTAATGGTGAGCGAATTTGTTGGGTGAAATGATCGCCAAACATAAATTTGGCACGAATATAGCACATTCGGATTCGTGAACGGAAACACAACGAAAATTTTATAAAATCAGCAAAAATCGGTAACATTCGGTAAAATTTCGGAAAAATATTTGCATTGCCACAAAAGTATTTTCAGCACTTTTGCAGCGATAATGGTTGTGTATCATGAGCGTTTGTCACGTGTTTCATAAGGGGAGGGGATTTGCAGAGCTCAGAGGTGTGGCGTTCTTGTAAACAGTCATTTTTTTTTCTCCTAACTTTGTGTGCATATTGCGGCTAGCCAATCAGGGTGCAGGAAATATCCACAATGTACTGACACAACGGCTTGTGTCTTTGGCTGCTGAAATCACATATCCCTCTCCATATTAATAGCGGACGTCTTGTTTTAGCGCCATTTTGACACTGTAACAGTGCAGAGATTTTAGCTAGTCAGCTAGGTGGTTGTATATCAGTCACCTAGTGTAGCTAGATAGTGTCGAGTGTGGCAGTTAAATTTACCTTCCAGCATTTTTTTTGTCATTGCTGAGGTCCACAGACAAAACCAGCAGGGCACATGTCCTACAAGTGTATTGTGCACTGCTTCTATTGTGCCCCATGTATGAGTATAGCATTCTAAATAATATTTTTTCACTAGCTAAATGTGTCTGCAGACCTAAGGCACTTTAAACAAAATATAGAATTTTCCAGCTGAAAAAGTTAGACAACCCACTGTATCACACTTTGTCATTTTGTTGGGTTGAAACTAAGCTGTAGAGGCCTGATCCAAAGGCCACAAAAATTCTTCTGATCCTAGTGTCATACAATAGGAGACAATGTAATAGGAAATCTGCACCAATGCCCAAAACTTTTTAAACTTGGATCTGGGGCAGGACGAAATAGGGTCTGAACTGCATCCTGACCCTCATCATCAGACGTTAACCCTTGAGGGGTATGTGATCCTGATGAAACTCAGATATCTGAGGCTCAAGCGGACTATACTGTGCTGTCAGGTTAGGAAGGGGAGGAGGGTGACTCCAAGGGCGAAGAATGTGATAACACAGAGGATGAGCATGAACATAAAGGCACACAACTGAGTAGGTCATCTGAGGAGGAAGTCGAGAAGGTTACGTTGCGCTGTATGTCGCAGACATGTAGTGATGCAGCCACAATGAGCAATGCATCCTCAACCACAACTGTGGCTATGACTAGCAGCATTCAAGGGTCTGCAGCTTGCAGGGGTGGCAAGGGTTGCCTAGCCTGGGCCTTTTTTGACACTGCAAAGGATGAGCCAACTCACATAATCTGCCAACTCTGCAAAAACAACTGAGTAGAGGTAAAAAGTGAACTGATTTGACTACTACATGTATAAACCTTCACATGCGCAATCAACATCCATTACTCTGGGAATCCCACTGCACTAAAATGCGGACCAGAGGACCTCAACAACCATCAGCCGCCCCATCAATCGCATCTGCTGCTTCTTCCTCCTCCTCTGTTACCATGCCAACTATTGAGATGCAGGTATTCGACCGCAGAACCTTGGGTTCTTTATCCACTCCAGTCACGCTAACTGAGAGCCCACCATCAGCTGTAACGGAAGTGAACATGCCTGCTGTTTTTGACCGATCTCAGAGAACACGCACACCACAACCTTCTCAATCCACCGTAACATCTCCGCCTGCACCTCTCTCACGGTCCAGCAGTTTGTCTGGATCACTGTACTCCACCCTCTCTCAGCACTGCAGCCAGCCCACGGTTCCACAGTTGTGGTCACATAAAAGATTGTTTCCTCCTATGCATGACAAAGCTAAGAGGTTGAACTCCACCATCTCTAATCTAATGCTGCTTTTCCACCTGGTACATACAGATGGTTTCCGAAGGCTGATGGCCATCGCAGTCCCCCAGTACCAATTACCCAGTAGCCATTACTTTTGTAAGAAAGCTGTGCCTACGCTGCACCAGCATGTCGCTGAGAATATCACCCATTCCGTGACAATTAGTGTTGAGCGATACTTTCCGATATCGGAAAGTATCGGTATCGGAAAGTATCGGCCGATACCGTCAAAATATCGGATCCAATCCGATACCGATACCCGATCCCAATGCAAGTCAATGGGACGAAAATATCGGAATTAAAATAAACCCTTTATACACTTGTAGGTTCATTCTACATGAAGGAAAACAACTAAGAATAATGTAGGATGTATTGGGGGACGTGGCGGAGACATTAAAGGCACAGAGGTTTAGCCCAATGTAATAGAATAGCAGGATTTTTTTTTTTTTTTATGACGTTCGGCGTTAGAAAGAATTTGACTATGTTATTTTTTTTTTTTTTTATGTCACATATTGATGTTTCACTATCACTACTTCAACGCCCTTCACCTTCTTTTTTACTTCTCCCACGCTTTCTTCTTCATTATCCTCATCATCAGCTTCTTTGACATCAACTTCTTCACCTTATTCATCTTCTTCTTCATCTTCTACCTATTATTTTTTGGGTTACATTGTTCATATTCTTTTTATTTTACTATTATCTTCATCATATTCTACTTCTTCATCATATTCTTATTTGTGACAGGCATTCCCGTAGTTGTTATCTATAAAAGTTTGAAGATTACACCTTCCGTTCTGCCTGTCACAAAAGAGTTACATTTGTCCGCGTTCAGTTTGGCCTGCAGCATCAGGCTTTATCCAGGGGCACCACGAGGAGGAACGGACTCACCCCCATACACTGCTTAGTCTTCTTCTGCTTATAATTTAGATAATATTTTTTGCTCTGATATTTAGTGTTATGCTTAATGTTCTTCTGCTCTTTGTTCTGCAGCCTCTTGTTCTTCTGCTTCTCGGTCTTCCAGGTCGTCGTCGTCTCCAGGGTTGTCGTCTCCGGGGTCGTCGTCATCGGGGTGGTCTTCAGGGTCGTCGTCTCCGGGGTCGTCGTCATCACGGTGGTCTTCAGGGTCATCGTCTCCAGGGTCGTCGTCATCACGGTGGTTGTCGTCTCTGGTGTCGTCGTCATCTTAGGGGTGTTCTTCCGGGTCATCGTGTTTAGTCTCTTGAACTTGGAAATGTAGCAGAAGGTACAAGAAGGCTGAGAAAATGCCGAGAACCAGCTGATGGAACTGGAATTTGGATGGCTACCCGAAGGTCCAAGAGCCAATGGAACTACCGAGGACCAGCTGACGTTACTGGAACCCGGTTACTAAGCAGGAGGTACCCGTGCCTGAAAGCACTACCAAGGACCACCTGACGTTGGTGGAACTCGGATACCCAGAGGGAGGCACCTAAGCCAAAGGCTCTGCCCGGAACCAGCTGACGGTACTGGAACCAGGATGGGGAGCAGAAGGTACAAGAGCAAAAGACACTGCCGAGAACCAGCTGACGGTGCTGGAACCCGGATGGGTAGCCGAAGGTCCAAGAGCCAATGGAACTACCGAGGACCAGCTGACGTTACTGGAACCCGGTTACTAAGCAGGAGGTACCCGTGCCTGAAAGCACTACCAAGGACCACCTGACGTTGGTGGAACTCGGATACCCAGAGGGAGGCACCTAAGCCAAAGGCTCTGCCCGGAACCAGCTGACGGTACTGGAACCAGGATGGGGAGCAGAAGGTACAAGAGCAAGTGTCTGCGTGGCTTTTGCAGGACACGATGCCGGCTGCACAGCAGGGGAACAGCTGGCGGTGCTGAACCCCACTGACACATTGGCTGGTGTTTTTCTCTGTGCAGCTAGCAGTACCGGGCCCCAACTGGCGGTGTTGGAGCCCGGGGTCAGCAGGAGGAGGAGATGGAGCAGAGTGTAGGCCGAAGCCTGCACTGGCGGCAGCTTTTGGGTCTGTTGTGCCTGCGTGGCAGTTGCAGGACACGTTGCCGGCTGCACAGCAGGGGAACAGCTGGCGGTGCTGAACCCCACTGACACATTGGCTGGTGTTTTTCTCTGTGCAGCTAGCAGTACCGGGCCCCAACTGGCGGTGTTGGAGCCCAGGGCTCTGCAGGGGGAGCAGAGTGTAGGCCGAAGCCTAATTGAACCAATTTCAAAGGTAACCTTTAACCTCCCCTCAGGGGTTACAAAGTAGAAGAGCCACAGCTTATGCAGCAGTAGTGCTGCACAAGTCAAAGGTTGCTCTTTTAATTTCGCTCCTTGCACACGCTGAAAGGAACACGTATAACATTTAGCCCTTTATACAGTCAAACTGTGTTGGAGGCGCGAGTTCCCTTTGTAATGAGACGCAGCACAGATGTCAAGAATCCCACCTTGGTGCTGGGTGCAGCCTCCTGAGCGTTGTTATTTGCTGTACAGGAGTCTGCGCTGTCGTGTTATCCCCTGGCCTAGCGCTGTTAGCGCTGCCCATGTTCTGGCATCATTTAATGTCGGCCGGTGCGTTTCGCGATGACCATGAATCCCAGCCCCGCAGTGTCTTAACATTGTTAAAACACTGCGGGGCTGGGATTCAGGGCCTGGCGCAGCACATATGTTCGCCTCTCACACTCGGGTCCTTACACCCGCTTCAGACTGTGCGGCGTCATCTGATCCCTTATCGCATGCCACGGCCATGAAGCCGCACAGTCCGCAGAAGGCGGAAGGAGATGAGGGACAGGCGAAGATATGCACCGCTCCTGCCCATCAATCACACCCTCGCAGTCCCAAGAAATCAGACACCGAGGGGCGTTGTGTGGGTCAGGGCGGCCGCAGAGGCGCAGGCAGCCAAACAATGATGCCAGAAGACGGGCAGCGCTACCAAGGGGGTTGCAGCGTGTCATTACAAAGGAAAGTCACACCACCGGGACGGTTAAATGGTCACACAGAGGACACATTTTAGACGTGTTTTCAGTTCCACATGTTCGAGGAGAATATGTTTATGAGCCACCTTGCACACATGCAGCATTACCGCTGTACAAGGTGGCCTTTAAAACGTACAAACGCCTGGGGGAGGGGGGACAGGTTCCCTTCAATTTCAGTTCTTGTGTCTGCGTGGCTTTTGCAGGACACGATGCCGGCTGCACAGCAGGGGAACAGCTGGCGGTGCTGAACCCCACTGACACATTGGCTGGTGTTTTTCTCTGTGCAGCTAGCAGTACCGGGCCCCAACTGGCGGTGTTGGAGCCCAGGGCTCTGCAGGGGGAGCAGAGTGTAGGCCGAAGCCTGCACTGGCGGCAGCTTTTGGGTCTGTTGTGCCTGCGTGGCAGTTGCAGGACACGTTGCCGGCTGCACAGCAGGGGAACAGCTGGCGGTGCTGAACCCCACTGACACATTGGCTGGTGTTTTTCTCTGTGCAGCTAGCAGTACCGGGCCCCAACTGGCGGTGTTGGAGCCCAGGGCTCTGCAGGGGGAGCAGAGTGTAGGCCGAAGCCTAATTGAACCAATTTCAAAGGTAACCTTTAACCCCCCCTCAGGGGTTACAAAGTAGAAGAGCCACAGCTTATGCAGCAGTAGTGCTGCACAAGTCAAAGGTTGCTCTTTTAATTTCGCTCCTTGCACACGCTGAAAGGAACACGTATAACATTTAGCCCTTTATACAGTCAAACTGTGTTGGAGGCGCGAGTTCCCTTTGTAATGAGACGCAGCACAGATGTCAAGAATCCCACCTTGGTGCTGGGTGCAGCCTCCTGAGCGTTGTTATTTGCTGTACAGGAGTCTGCGCTGTCGTGTTATCCCCTGGCCTAGCGCTGTTAGCGCTGCCCATGTTCTGGCATCATTTAATGTCGGCCGGTGCGTTTCGCGATGACCATGAATCCCAGCCCCGCAGTGTCTTAACATTGTTAAAACACTGCGGGGCTGGGATTCAGGGCCTGGCGCAGCACATATGTTCGCCTCTCACACTCGGGTCCTTACACCCGCTTCAGACTGTGCGGCGTCATCTGATCCCTTATCGCATGCCACGGCCATGAAGCCGCACAGTCCGCAGAAGGCGGAAGGAGATGAGGGACAGGCGAACTGATGCACTGATCATGCCCATCAATCACACCCTCGCAGTCCCAATAACTAAGACAACGAGGGGCGTTGTGTGGGTCAGGGCGGCCGCAGAGGCGCAGGCAGCCAAACCATGATGCCAGAAGACGGGCAGCGCTACCAAGGGGGTTGCAGCGTGTCATTACAAAGGAAAGTCACACCACCGGGACGGTTAAATGGTCACACAGAGGACACATTTTAGACGTGTTTTCAGTTCCACATGTGCGAGGAGAATACGTTTATGAGCCACCTTGCACACATGCAGCATTACCGCTGTACAAGGTGGCCTTTAAAACGTACAAACGCCTGGGGGAGGGGGGACAGGTTCCCTTCAATTTCAGTTCTTGTGTCTGCGTGGCTTTTGCAGGACACGATGCCGGCTGCACAGCAGGGGAACAGCTGGCGGTGCTGAACCCCACTGACACATTGGCTGGTGTTTTTCTCTGTGCAGCTAGCAGTACCGGGCCCCAACTGGCGGTGTTGGAGCCCGGGGTCAGCAGGAGGAGGAGATGGAGCAGAGTGTAGGCTGAAGCCTGCACTGGCGGCAGCTTTTGGGTCTGTTGTGCCTGCGTGGCAGTTGCAGGACACGTTGCCGGCTGCACAGCAGGGGAACAGCTGGCGGTGCTGAACCCCACTGACACATTGGCTGGTGTTTTTCTCTGTGCAGCTAGCAGTACCGGGCCCCAACTGGCGGTGTTGGAGCCCAGGGCTCTGCAGGGGGAGCAGAGTGTAGGCCGAAGCCTAATTGAACCAATTTCAAAGGTAACCTTTAACCCCCCCCTCAGGGGTTACAAAGTAGAAGAGCCACAGCTTATGCAGCAGTAGTGCTGCACAAGTCAAAGGTTGCTCTTTTAATTTCGCTCCTTGCACACGCTGAAAGGAACACGTATAACATTTAGGCCCTTACACAGTCAAACTGATTTTGAGGCGTGAGTTCCCTTCGTAAAGAGACGCAGTACAGCTGGCAAAAATGCCACCTTGGTGCTTGGCGCGGCCTCCTGAGCATCGTTATTTGTTGCACAGGAGTCTGCGCTGTCGTGTTATCCCTTGGCCTTGCGCTGTTAGCGCTGCCCATCCTCTGACATCATGTAATGTCGGCCGGTGCGGTTTGCGATGACCATGAATCCCAGCCCCGCAGTGTCTTAACATTGTTAAAACACTGCGGGGCTGGGATTCATGGCCTGGTGCAGTACATATGTTCGCCTCTCGCTTGGTTTCTTACACCCGCTTCAGACTATGCGGCGTCAGCTGATCCCTTATCGCATGCCACGGCCATGAAGCCGCACAGTCCGAAGAAGGCGGAAGGAGATGAGGGACAGGCGAAGAAATGCACTGTTCATGCCCATCAATCACACCCTCGCAGTACAAATAAATAAGACACCGAGGGGCGTTGTGTGGGGCAAGGCGGCCGCAGAGGCGCAGGCAGCCAAACAATGATGCCAGAAGACGGGCAGCGCTACCAAGGAGCTTGTTGCGTGTCAATACAAAGGAAAATCACACCTGAGGGACGTTTTAATGGTCGCAGAGGACTCATTTTAGACGTGTTCAGTTCCCCATGGGCAAGGAGACTAAGTTTCTGAGCCACCTTGCACACATGCAGCATTACTGTCGTACAAGGTGGCTGTAAAACGTAGAAACACCTGGGGGAGGGGGGACAGGTTTCCTTCAATTTCAGTTCTTGTGTCTGCGTGGCTTTTGCAGGACACGATGCCGGCTACACAGCAGGGGAACAGCTGGCGGTGCTGAACCCCACTGACACATTGGCTGGTGTTTTTCTCTGTGCAGCTAGCAGTACCGGGCCCTAACTGGCGGTGTTGGAGCCCAGGGTCAGCAGGAGGAGGAGAGGGAGCAGAGTGTAGGCCGAAGCCTGCACTGGAGCAAGTTGAAAGGGAAACTTTAACCCCCTCCCCAGGCGTTTGTAGCTGAAAGAGCCATCGTGTACAGCACTAATGCTGGAAAAGGTAAACTTAGCTCTTTTAATTATGGTCCTTGCACATGCTGAACCTAACAGTTATGAAAAGTGTCCCCTCCTACCGTGATACCGTTCGGTAGGTGGAACTTTCCTTTGTGATGTGACGCAGCACAGCCGTCATTCTTACCCCCTTGGCGCCGTGCGCCGCCTCCTCAGCGTTGTTTGAATCAGTCCCGGAGCCTGCGCTGTTAGGTTAGCCCTTGGCCATGCACACATTTTGCGCTGCCCGTCTTCTGACATCATTTGGTGTCAGGCTGGCTGCGCCTGTGCGGCCGCGCTGGCCGAGATCCCGCCTCGTACTGTCTTCTGATTTCATCCCACTGGGGGCCTGAGATACGTGGCCATGCGCAGTGCATATCCTCGCCTCTCACTCCCCTCCCTACGGCTTCTTCAGACTGTGCGGTGTCACGGCCGTGGCATGCTATTAGGGACCAGCTGACACCGAACAGTCTGAAGAAGCCATAGGGAGATGAGTGAGAGGTGGAGGTTCAGATATGCACTGCGCATGTCCATGGATCTCAGGCCCCCAGTGGGATGAAATCAGAAGACAGTACGAGGCGGGATCTCGGCCAGCGCGGCCGCACAGGCGCAGCCAGCCTGACACCAAATGATGTCAGAAGACGGGCAGTGCAAAATGTGTGCATGGCCAAGGGCTAACCTAACAGCGCAGGCTCCGGGACTGATTCAAACAACGCTGAGGAGGCGGCGCACGGCGCCAAGGGGGTAAGAATGACGGCTGTGCTGCGTCACATCACAAAGGAAAGTTCTACCAACCGTACGGTATCACGGTAGGAGGGGGCACTTTTCATAAGTGTTAGGATCAGCATGTGCAAGGAGCACCACGAAAAGAGGCACTTTTTCCCTTTGCATCATTACTGCTGCACAAGGTGGCTCCTTCAGTAACAAACGCCTGGGGGGGGGGGGCAGGTTCCCTTAAATTTAACTTGTTGTGCCTGCGTGGCGGTCGCAGTACACGCTGCCGGCTGCACAGCAGGGGAACAGCTGGCGGTGCTGAACCCCACTAACACATTGGCGAGGTGTTTGGCTCTGTGCGGACAGCACTTCTGGACGGCAACTGGCGGTGTTGGAGCCCAGGGACAGGTGGAGGAGGAGGAGGTTGGAGGAGGTTGGAGGAGGTAGGAGGGATTGCCACACACACAGCAGGGGAACAGCTGACGTTACTGAACCCCAATAACAGAGGAGGGACTGTCGGGACTGTGCGTACAGCACTTCTGGACGGCAACTGGCGGTGTTGGAGCCCAGGGACAGGTGGAGGAGGAGGAGGTTGGAGGAGGTTGGAGGAGGTAGGAGGGATTGCCACACACACAGCAGGGGAACAGCTGACGTTACTGAACCCCAATAACAGAGGAGGGACTGTCGGGACTGTGCGGACAGCACTTCTGGACGGCAACTGGCGGTGTTGGAGCCCAGGGACAGGTGGAGGAGGAGGAGGTTGGAGGAGGTAGGAGGAGGTAGGAGGGATTGCCACACACACAGCAGGGGAACAGCTGACGTTACTGAACCCCAATAACAGAGGAGGGACTGTCGGGACTGTGCGGACAGCACTTCTGGACGGCAACTGGCGGTGTTGGAGCCCAGGGACAGGTGGAGGAGGAGGAGGTTGGAGGAGGTTGGAGGAGGTAGGAGGGATTGCCACACACACAGCAGGGGAACAGCTGAAGTTACTGAACCCCAATAACAGAGGAGGGACTGTCGGGACTGTGCGGACAGCACTTCTGGACGGCAACTGGCGGTGTTGGAGCCCAGGGACAGGTGGAGGAGGAGGAGGTTGGAGGAGGTTGGAGGAGGTAGGAGGGATTGCCACACACACAGCAGGGGTACAGCTGACGTTACTGAACCCCAATAACAGAGGAGGGACTGTCGGGACTGTGCGTACAGCACTTCTGGACGGCAACTGGCGGTGTTGGAGCCCAGGGACAGGTGGAGGAGGAGGAGGTTGGAGGAGGTTGGAGGAGGTAGGAGGGATTGCCACACACACAGCAGGGGAACAGCTGACGTTACTGAACCCCAATAACAGAGGAGGGACTGTCGGGACTGTGCGGACAGCACTTCTGGACGGCAACTGGCGGTGTTGGAGCCCAGGGACAGGTGGAGGAGGAGGAGGTTGGAGGAGGTTGGAGGAGGTAGGAGGGATTGCCACACACACAGCAGGGGAACAGCTGACGTTACTGAACCCCAATAACAGAGGAGGGACTGTCGGGACTGTGCGGACAGCACTTCTGGACGGCAACTGGCGGTGTTGGAGCCCAGGGACAGGTGGAGGAGGAGGAGGTTGGAGGAGGTAGGAGGAGGTAGGAGGGATTGCCACACACACAGCAGGGGAACAGCTGACGTTACTGAACCCCAATAACAGAGGAGGGACTGACGGGACTGTGCGGACAGCACTTCTGGACGGCAACTGGCGGTGTTGGAGCCCAGGGACAGGTGGAGGAGGAGGAGGTTGGAGGAGGTTGGAGGAGGTAGGAGGGATTGCCACACACACAGCAGGGGAACAGCTGACGTTACTGAACCCCAATAACAGAGGAGGGACTGTCGGGACTGTGCGGACAGCACTTCTGGACGGCAACTGGCGGTGTTGGAGCCCAGGGACAGGTGGAGGAGGAGGAGGTTGGAGGAGGTTGGAGGAGGTAGGAGGGATTGCCACACACACAGCAGGGGAACAGCTGACGTTACTGAACCCCAATAACAGAGGAGCGACTGTTGACTGTGCGTACAGCACTTCTGGACGGCAACTGGCGGTGTTGGAGCCCAGGGACAGGTGGAAAAGCAGAGGAACACAATGTAGGCCGAAGCCTGAGAAAGTCGAAAGGGAACCTTTAACCCCCCCCCCCAAGGTGTTTGTAGCTGAAAGAGCCAGCTTGTGCAGCACAAAAGATGCAAAAGGAAAAGGTGGCTCTTTTCATCATGCTCCTTGCAAACACAGAACTAAACACTTATAAAATGTGTCCCCTGCAACCGTAAAACCGTCCTGGAGGTGGGACTTTCCTTCGTAATGTGACGCAGCACAGCCGTCATTCCTACCCCCCCGGCGCCGCGCACCGGCTCCTCAGCGTTGTTTGATTCCGTCCCGGAGCCTGCGCTGTCATGTTATCCCGTGGCCAGGCACACTTAGCGCTGCCCGTCTTCTGGCATCATTTGGTGTCAGGATGGCTGCGCCTGTGCGGCCGCGCTGGCCGAGAGCCCGCCTCGCAGTGTCTTCTGATTTAATCCCACTGGGGGCCTGGGATCCATGGACATGCGCAGTGCATATCCTCGCCTCTCACTCCCCTCCCTACGGCTTCTTAAGACTGTGCGGTGTCACGGCCGTGGCATGCTATTAGGGACCAGCTGACACCGAACAGTCTGAAGAAGCCATAGGGAGATGAGTGAGAGGTGGAGGTTCAGATATGCACTGCGCATGTCCATGGATCCCAGGCCCCCAGTGGGATTAAATCAGAAGACACTGCGAGGCGGGCTCTCTGCCAGCGCGGCCGCACAGGAGCAACCATCCTGACACCAAATGATGCCAGAAGACGGGCAGCGCTAAGTGTGCCTGGCCACGGGATAACATAACAGCGCAGGCTCCGGGACGGAATCAAACAACGCTGAGGAGCCGGTGCGCGGCGCCGGGGGGGTAGGAATGACGGCTGTGCTGCATCACATTACGAAGGAAAGTCCCACCTCCGGGACGGTGTTACGGTATCAGTGGACACATTTTATAAGTGTTAAGTTCTGCGTGTGCAAGGTGCTAAACAAAAATAGCTACCTTTTCCTTGTGCAGCATTACTGCTGCACAAGGAGGCTCTTTCAGTAACAAACGCCTTGGGGGGGGGGACAGATTCCCTTACATTTCAGTTGTTGTGTCAGCGTGGCGGTCGCATGACACATTGCCGGCTACACAGCTGGGGATCAGCTGACGTTACTGAAACCCAATAACACTGGGTCGTATGTTTTGACTGTGCAGACGGCACTTCTGAGCCTCAACTGGCGGTGTTGGAGCCCAGGAATTTAAATTCAGGTGGTAGAAAGATGAACACAACAGGAGACCTGGATAACGTATACAGTGACCTAATTATTTAATCAGGAGGAGGAGTGGCAAATTCCTGCGAGATCCAGGCCTTGTTCATTTTCAGGAAAGTAAGCCGGTCAACGTTATCGGAGGATAGTCGCATGCGACGGTCAGTTAGTACACCACCTGCAGCACTAAAGACACGTTCCGATAATACACTGGCCGCAGGGCAAGACAGCACCTCCAATGCATACTGGCTTAGCTCTGGCCATGTATCCAGCTTTGAGACCCAAAACTTGAAAGGGGAAGAGCCGTCTGGGAGTACAGCAAGAGGGCAAGACATGTAGTCTGTCACCATCTGACGGAACCGTTGCCTCCTGCTGACTGGAGCCGTCTGTGATGGTGTAGACTTTTGTGGGGGGCACAGAAAACTGTGCCACAGTTGGGCCATACTGGTCTTGCCTTGGGCAGAGGCACTGCTTCTGCTCCCTCTTTGTGCAGAGCCTCCACCACTGCCTGGACGCACTGAGCTGCTTTGGAATGCACTAGCAGCACTTCTCTCAGTTGGAATGGAGAAGATGATGGAATTGACCAGTGTGTCTTGGTACTCCCGCATTTTTCGCTCCCGGTTCAACGGTGTGATGAGGCTTTCTACGTTGTCCCGGTAGCGAGGATCGAGGAGGGTGAACACCCAATAATCAGACATGTTGAGAATGTGGGCGATGCGGCGGTCGTTTCTCAGGCACTGCAGCATGTAATCCACCATGTGCTGCAGACTGCCAACTGCCCAAGAAACGCTGTCCCCTGCTGGAGGCGTGATCTCTGCCCGCTCGTCATCACCCCACCCTCGCTGTACACACTGAGTACTGGACAATTGTGTAACTCCCTCCTCTGGACGGATGTCTTCCTCCTCCATTGACTCCTCCTCATCCTCCTCACAAACTGTCCCCTGCCTACGCGTTTGTGAGGAACCACGTGGCGCTGACTGTCCAGAAGATGATGGAAATGGTGAATCCTCATCCTCCACCTCTTCCACAACATCATCCCTTAGCGCTTGCAGTGATTTTTCAAGCAGGCAGATAAGGGGGACAGTCATGCTGACTAGTGCATCATCTGCACTCGCCATCCGCGTGGAATAATCAAAGGGACGCAAAACCTGGCAGACGTCATTCATAGTGGCCCACTCTGTGGTTGTGAAGTCTGTACGGCGCTGACTGCGACTTTTTTGCGCCTGAAGCAGCTGGTACTCCATTACAGCTTGCTGCTGCTCACACAACCGCTCCAACATATGTAACGTGGAATTCCACCTGGTAGGTAGGTCACATATGATGCGATGTTCCGGCAGGCGGTGTCGGCGCTGCAGAGCCGCAATGCGCGCTTTTGCCGTGCTGGAACGCCGCAAGTGAGCACACTCTAGGCGGACCTTGTGCAGCAGTGCATCAAGATCCGGATAGTCCCTCAAAAAGCTCTGCACGACCAAATTGAGCACATGTGCCAGACATGGGATGTGAGTGAGGTTGCCGAGGCCCAGAGCTGCCACCAGATTTCGGCCATTATCACACACTACCATGCCTGGCTGGAGATTCGCTGGCACAAACCACACATCGCTCTCCTGCTTGATGGCATTCCAGAGCTCCTGCGCTGTGTGGCTACGATTCCCCAAAAAAATTAATTTCAACACGGCCTGTTGACGTTTGGCCACGGCTGTGCTCATGTCGGTCGTAACAGGTACACGTTCATCACGGGTCCATGTGGAGGTGGACTGTGACGGCTCCTGCAGCGATGATTCTGAGGAACTGGTGTAAGAGGAGGAGTCAATGCGTACAGAATGGATTCCTGCAATCCTTGGAGTGGGCAGGACACGTCCTGCGCCACTCGCACGGTCTGTACCCGGCTCAACGACATTAACCCAATGGGCAGTGAGGGAAAGGTATCGCCCCTGTCCATGTTGACTGGTCCACGCATCGGTGGTGAGGTGGACCTTGCTACTGACGGCGTTCAGTAGCGCGTGTTTTATGTGTCCCTCCACATGCTTGTGCAGGGCAGGGACGGCTTGCCTGCTGAAGTAAAAGCGGCTAGGCACATTGTACTGTGGGACTGCCAATGACATCAAGTCACGGAAGCTGTCAGTCTCCACCAGCCTGAATGACAGCATTTCCAGTGACAGAAGTTTGGCAATGCCTGCAGTCAGAGCCTGTGCTCGTGGGTGGTTTGACGAGAAAGGCCGCCTTTTCTCCCATGCCTGTACTACCGATGGCTGTAGACTGGGCTGGGAGTGTGTGGATGACTGGGAAAGTGGCGCTGCGGGTGGAATTACAGCGGGTCTCTGGACAACAGGGCCAGAGGTTCTTCCACGGCGATCCTGGGAGGAAGCCGAACCAGCTGCGTGTGAGCTAGAGGAAGAGGCAACACGAGCTGAAGAGGTGGTAGCTGCCGCTGTTGGTTGGCCTACCTCTTCAGTGTGTTTTTCTAACTCCGCCGGGTGCCTGTTGCGCACATGTTTCCACATGTTGGAGGTATTGAGGTTGCTGACATTTCGACCTCTTTTGACTTTTTGATGACACACGTTGCATCTGACATAGCAAATGTCATCTGCAACTGTGTCAAAAAAGGACCAGGCACTGCAAGTCTTGGGAGCGCCCTTTTTGGCTTTTGGAAGAGACATGCTCCTAACGGGTGCCAAAGCGGAGGCTGCAGGATCCGCAGTCTTCCCCCTCCCTCTCCCTCTTTGGGCCGTACGGGGAATCTCTTCCTCAGAGCTGCTCCCACCACCTTCCTGTCCCTCACGCCAAGATGGGTCGAGGACCTCATCATCTACACTACCCTCTGCCCCCAACTGCTCCTCCTGGGTAGTCTCAGCAGCAGAGCACGCACCAGTAAGTGGCACCTGAGTGTCATCATCAGCTGATGCGGCCTGCGATGTGGTGACCGGAGCCACTGGCCCACCCGCCTCTTCAGAGGAAGACAGAAAAAGCTGTTGGGCATCACTGCACCCTGCCTCTTCTTCCATTTCTCCAATGCTGCTTGGCTGGCCCCCTGTTTCCAAGCCAAGAGATTCAGAGAACAGAAGTAGAGACGGCTCCTGTCCTGGGCTCTCTGTCTGCCTGGGCAATTTGGCAGGTGGTGAAGAGACAGATGGCTGCTCTCCAGTGCTCTGTGTCTGAGAGGATGTGGCACTAATGGAAGTTGATGCATTAGCTGCCATCCATCCGACAACAGCTTCAATTTGGTCTTGACGCAGCAGCGGTGTACGGCGCTCTGACACAAAGCTGCGCATGAACGACTGTTGCCTGGTGAAAGTGGGTGCTGATGAGTCACCGGTGCCCGCAGCAGGCACTGAATCCCCACGTCCCCTCCCTGCTCCGCGCCCACGCCCACGCCCACGTGCCTTACTCACTGCCTTCTTCATCTTGGTTGACTGATAAAGATAAGCAGAAAAGTACTAACGGATTTGTGTGCTTATTCCTGAGCAACTCCTCCTAACAGGTATAAGAAACACTAATTTTCTAAAGTGTGGACTAGACTTTAATATGAGCTAATGTGGCCTACACAAATGTAAAGTGGTGTAACTGGTGTGTTTGGTGAACTTTATTATTTATTTCTTTTTGGGGGGCTGAACTGACAACAGATAGAGCTGCAGTCACACGGAGACCGTGCAGACAGACGTAAACGGCGCTGCAAGGCCCAAAAACCCTCCTCTACGTTATCCTATGTAGTGTTTTTCCACAAGTTAGCTGGAGACGGGTGGAAAGACACTAATAGGATTTTTTTAAATAAATTAGCAGCAACCTACACTACTTGAAAAAAAAAGAAAATTGATTTGGCGGTATGACGCAGTGAACAACCCTGAGCTGGAGACAACCAGGCTATGGCTGCTCACAGACTACAGGGCGAGCTGCAATCACACGGAGACCGTGCAGACAGCCGTAAACGGCGCTGCAAGGCCCAAAAACCCTCCTCTACTTTATCCTATGTAGTGTTTTTCCACAAATTAGCTGGAGACGGGTGGAAAGACACTAATAGGATTTTTTTAAATAAATTAGCAGCAGACTACACTACTTGAAAAAAAATTAAAATTGATTTGGCGGTATGACGCAGTGAACAACCCTGAGCTGGAGACAACCAGGCTACGGCTGCTCACAGACTACAGGGCAAGCTGCAGTCACACGGAGACCGTGCAGACAGCCGTAAACGGCGCTGCAAGGCCCAAAAACCCTCCTCTACTTTATCCTATGTAGTGTTTTTCCACAAATTAGCTGGAGACGGGTGGAAAGACACTAATAGGATTTTTTAAAATAAATTAGCAGCAGACTACACTACTTGAAAAAAAATTAAAATTGATTTGGCGGTATGACGCAGTGAACAACCCTGAGCTGGAGACAACCAGGCTACGGCTGCTCACAGACTACAGGGCGAGCTGCAGTCACACGGAGACCGTGCAGACAGCCGTAAACGGCGCTGCAAGGCCCAAAAACCCTCCTCTACTTTATCCTATGTAGTGTTTTTCCACAAATTAGCTGGAGACGGGTGGAAAGACACTAATAGGATTTTTTTGAATAAATTAGCAGCAGACTACACTACTTGGAAAAAAAAAAAAAAAAAAGAACAGTATGAGGCAATGAACCACCCTCCCTGAACTGAATACAACCAGCTATGGATGGCCTATGTGGCTGCACTCAGACTAGAGAGTGGGCTGCACTCACACACACACACACAGACCTTGCAGATCGCTGTGAAAACAGCGCTACAAGGCAAAAGCAAGGTGAATAGTAGGTGAACACAGCGGTTGCTAAATTAGCCTTTGGAAAGCACAAAGAAGCAAATCGCTATCTCTAAACTGTCCCTCAGTCAGCAAACAGCGTCCTGTCACTAACTGAATTCACAGCAGAGTGATCGCAAAATGGCGCCAGCGACTTTTAAACTGCAGCATGACATCATTTCAGCAGCCAATCACAGCCTTGCCAGTACTTTCATGCCCTCCATGCTAAACAGGATGTGCCCACACTTGGAATCATTCTCATTGGCTGAATTTCTGCATTTTGAATCTTGGAACTTCCGATTCCGGTATCCGATACGCGGCAAGTATCGGAATCCCGGTATCGGAATTCCGATACCGCAAGTATCGGCCGATACCCGATACTTGCGGTATCGGAATGCTCAACACTAGTGACAATATATCTGTCTGCCAGGGTGCATTTCATCACAGACACTTGGACAAGTAAGCATGGCCAAGGGCATTACATCTCGCTGACTAGGCACTGGGTGACTCTGGTGGCTGTGGGGGCAGACACTGCTCCACAAGTCTTGGAATCCCCCAGGCTTGCAGGACAAACCTCTACATTTAACACTTTCTCCACTGCTTTTGCCTCCTCTAGGGCCTCCACCTACACACTCAACATCTGCCTGTTGTGAATTCTGCTCTTGGGCTCCCTCCGGTGGTTGTAAGTGGTAGCGCTGCTGTCTCTGAATCGCAGCATTTATCAGGTGTGTTCACTTTTTGCAATTTTGACTTGGCTATTTAGTCTTGCTTCACCCTTTAGTCAGTGCCAGTTGTCCTTTGTTCCTGGAGGATTCACATCCCTGCCTGGTCTCTTCTGCTTTGCAGTTCATTTCAACAAAAATAAGTTCTGGCCTTGATTTTTGCTGTCCACATGCTGTGGCCTTATTGTTTAGTTCTTTTCCATGTTTTTGTCTTGTCCAGCTTGGTCTGTATAAGGATTTGTTTAGCCAAGCTGGTATCTCTGGAGATGCAGATATACCCTCCATATCTTTAGTTAGCTGTGGAGATTTTGTATTTTCTGTGGTGGATATTTTCTAGTGTTTTAATACTGACTGCATAGTACTCTGTCCTATCCTTTCTATTTAGCTAGAAGTGGCCTTTTTTGCTAAATTCTCATTTCAGTCTGTGTATGTTTTTTCCCTCTCCTCTCACAGTCAATATTTGTGGGGGGCTGTCTATCCTTTGGGGATTTTCTCTGAGGCAAGATAGTTTTCCCTTTTCTATCTCTAGGGGTAATTAGTCCTCCGGCTGTGTCGAGATGTCTAGTGTTGTGAACTATATTTGTTGGCTCCCTCTTGTGGTCACTAGCGGTATGGCACTTGGATTATCCTTCCCCAGGTTGGTACCCACCTGGTTCGTTAGGCCTTGGGTGTTCCTATTTAGACTTCCTGGAAACTCAGTCTAGTGCCTGGAATCGATGTAATCAGTCTATGTCTGTTTTCCTCCTGACTCCTGGTCCCTGAGTTTTGCAAGATAAGCTAAGTTCTGCTTTCTTATTTTTGTCCTTTTGCATTTGCTCTTATTTTGTTCCAGCTTGTTCAAAATGTGATTTCTGTTTTTGCTGGAAGCTCTAGGGGGCTGATATTCTCCCCCCACACCGTTAGTCGGTGCGGGGGTTCTTGGATCTTCAGCGTGGATATTTTTATAGGGTTTTTTGCTGACCGCATAAGTCCTCTTCCTATTTTCTGCTATTAATTAGTGGGCCTCTCTTTGCTAAATCTAGTTCATTCTTACGTTTGTCTTTTCTTCTTACCTCACCGTTATTATTTGTTGGGGCTTGTATAATAACTTTGGGGTCTTTTCTCTGGAGGCAAGTGAGGTCTTATTTTCTCTGAAAGGGTTAGTTAGTTCTCCGGCTGGTGCGAGACGTCTAGAATCAACGTAGGTACGTTCCCCGGCTACTTCTAGTTGTTGTGCCAGGATCAGATATGCGGTCAGCCAAGTTACCACTTCCCTATGAGCTGGTTTTTGTGTTTGCGGACTTAGCTGGAACTCCTGAGATCCTCTACCACTAGGATCATAACAGTATTCCAGGCCCAAAAAGAGAATATTTAATGCATTGCTGAAGCGGGATTAAAAGAAAAAAAAGTTCTGAGTTTTTTTTTTTCTCCTTCCCCTTTTTCTCTGAGTGGCTTGAAGCCCTGCTGCAGACATGAATGTTCAGACTCTGATTACTAGTGTGGATCAGCTTGCTGCACGAGTGCAGGGCATTCAGGATTTTGTTACTTGTAGTCCTATGTCAGAGCCTAAAATACCTATTCCTGAGCTGTTCTCTGGAGATCGATTTAAATTTAGGAATTTTAGGAATAATTGTAAATTGTTTCTATCTTTGAGACCTCGTTCGTCTGGAGACTCAGCTCAGCAAGATAAAATTGTTATCTCCTTCTTGCGTGGCGACCCTCAGGATTGGGCCTTCTCATTGGCGCCAGGAGATCCTGCATTGGCAAATATTGATGCGTTTTTTCTGGCGCTCGGATTGCTTTATGAGGAGCCTAATCTTGAAATTCAGGCAGAAAAGGCGTTGCTGGCTATCTCTCAGGGCCAGGATGAAGCTGAAGTGTATTGCCAAAAATTTCGGAAATGGTCCGTGCTTACTCAATGGAATGAGTGTGCTCTGGCCGCAAATTTCAGAGATGGCCTTTCTGAGGCCATTAAGAATGTGATGGTGGGGTTTTCCATCCCTACAAGTCTGAATGATTCTATGACTCCTGCCATTCAGATTGATCGGCGTTTGCGGGAGCGCAAATCTGCTAATTCTCTGGCAGTATTGTCTGAACGGACACCTGACTCAATGCAATGTGATAGAATTCAGACTAAAACTGAACGACAAAATCATAGACGTCAGAATGGGTTGTGTTTTTACTGCGGTGACTCTACACATGTTATCTCAGCATGCTCTAAACGCCTAACAAGGGTTGTTAGTCCTGTCGCCATTGGTAATTTGCAGCCTAAGTTTATTTTGTCTGTGACTTTAATTTGCTCATTGTCTTCCTACCCTGTTATGGCATTTGTGGATTCTGGTGCTGCCCTGAGTCTTATGGACTTGTCGTTTGCCAAGCGCTGTGGTTTTGTCCTGGAGCCTTTGGAAAATCCTATTCCTCTTAGAGGAATTGATGCTACGCCATTGGCGGAGAATAAACCGCAGTATTGGACACAAGTGACCATGTGCATGACTCCTGAACATCGGGAGGTGATTCGTTTTCTTGTTCTGCATAAAATGCATGATTTGGTCGTTTTGGGTCTGCCATGGTTACAGACCCATAATCCAGTTTTGGATTGGAAGGCTATGTCTGTGTCAAGTTGGGGTTGTCAGGGAATTCATTGCGATTCCCCGCCGGTCTCTATTGCCTCTTCTACTCCTTCTGAAGTTCCGGAGTATTTATTGGACTATCAGGATGTATTCAGTGAGTCCAGGTCCAGTGCCCTTCCTCCTCATAGGGACTGTGACTGCGCTACAGATTTGATTCCTCGTAGTAAATTTCCTAAGGGATGATTATTTAATCTATCTGTACCTGAGCATGCCGCAATGCGTTCTTATATAAAGGAGTCTTTGGAGAAGGGACATATTCGTCTATCTTCTTCCCCTCTTGGTGCGGGATTCTTTTTTGTGGCCAAGAAAGACGGGTCTTTGAGACCTTGTATTGACTATCGGCTTCTGAATAATATCACTGTCAAATTTCAGTATCCTTTGCCACTATTGTCGGACTTGTTTGCTCGGATTAAGGGTGCCAGTTGGTTCACCAAGATAGATCTTCGTGGTGCGTACAACCTTGTGCGCATTAAGCAGGGAGATGAATGGAAAACTGCGTTCAATACGCCCGAAGGTCATTTTGAGTACTTGGTGATGCCTTTTGGGATCTCTAATGCTCCTTCAGTGTTTCAGTCCTTTATGCATGACATCTTCCGGAAGTATCTAGATAAATTTATGATTGTTTATCTGGATGATATTCTGTTTTTTTCTGATGATTGGGATTCTCATGTAAAGCAGGTCAGGATGGTGTTTCAGGTTTTGCGTGATAATGCTTTGTTTGTGAAGGGCTCAAAGTGTCTCTTTGGAGTGCAGAAGGTTTCCTTCTTGGGTTTTATTTTCTCCCCTTCTACTGTGGAGATGGACCCAGTCAAGGTCCGAGCTATTCATGATTGGACTCAACCCACGTCTGTTAAGAGTCTTCAGAAGTTCTTGGGTTTTGCTAATTTCTACCGTCGTTTTATTGCTAATTTTTCTAGCATTGTTAAACCTTTGACGGATATGACCAAGAAAGGTTCTGATGTTGCTAATTGGGCTCCTGCAGCCGTGGAGGCTTTTTGGGAGCTGAAGCGCCGGTTTACTTCGGCGCCTATTTTGTGCCAGCCTGATGTCTCACTTCCCTTTCAGGTTGAAGTGGATGCTTCTGAGATCGGTGCCAGAGCTGTTTTGTCGCAGAAAGGCCCTGGTTGCTCTGTGATGAGACCATGTGCTTTTTTCTCTAGGAAATTTTCGCCTGCTGAGCGGAACTATGATGTTGGTAATCGGGAGTTATTGGCCATGAAGTGGGCATTTGAGGAGTGGCGTCATTGGCTTGAGGGAGCTAAGCATCGTGTGGTGGTCTTGACTGATCACAAAATCTGATGTATCTCGAGTCTGCTAAGCGCCTGAATCCTAGACAGGCTCGTTGGTCGTTGTTTTTCTCCCGTTTTGACTTTGTGGTCTCGTACCTGCCTGGTTCAAAGAATGTGAAGGCTGATGCTCTTTCTAGGAGCTTTGTGTCTGACTCTCCCGGCGTCTCAGAGCCAGCTGGTATTCTTAAAGAGGGAGTAATCTTGTCGGCCATTTCTCCTGATTTGCGACGTGTGTTGCAGAGATTTCAGGCTGGTAGACCTGACCCTTGCCCACCTGATAGATTGTTTGTTCCTGATAAATGGACCAGCAGAGTTATCTCTGAGGTTCATTCCTCGGTGCTGGCAGGGCATCCTGGGATTTTTGGTACCAGAGATTTGGTGGCTAGGTCCTTTTGGTGGCCTTCCCTGTCGCGGGATGTGCGTTCTTTTGTGCAGTCCTGTGGGATTTGTGCTCGGGCTAAGCCTTGCTGTTCTCGTGCCAGCGGGTTGCTTTTACCCTTGCCCGTCCCGAAGAGGCCTTGGACGCACATTTCCATGGATTTCATTTCAGATCTTCCGGTGTCTCAAGGAATGTCTGTCATCTGGGTGGTGTGTGATCGTTTTTCCAAGATGGTCCATTTGGTGCCCTTGCCTAAGTTGCCTTCCTCTTCCGATCTGGTTCCTTTGTTCTTTCAGAATGTGGTTCGTTTGCTCGGCATTCCTGAGAATATCGTGTCTGACAGAAGATCCCAGTTTGTGTCCAGATTCTGGCGATCTTTTTGTGCTAAGATGGGCATTGATTTGTCATTTTCATCTGCCTTTCATCCTCAGACTAATGGCCAAACGGAGCGAACTAATCAGACGCTGGAGGCTTATTTGAGATGTTTTGTTTCTGCGGATCAGGATGATTGGGTGACCTTCTTGCCATTGGCTGAGTTTGCCCTCAATAATCGGGCTAGTTCCGCTACTTTGGTTTCGCCATTTTTCTGCAACTCTGGTTTTCATCCGCGTTTTTCCTCGGGTCATGTTGAACCTTCTGACTGTCCTGGGGTGGATTCCGTGGTGGATAGGTTGCAGCGGATTTGGAATCATGTGGTGGACAACTTAAAGTTGTCACAGGAGAAGGCTCAGCGTTTTGCCAACCGCCGCCGCGGTGTGGGTCCCCGACTTCGTGTTGGGGATTTGGTTTGGTTGTCTTCTCGGTTTGTTCCTCTGAAGGTTTCCTCTCCTAAGTTTAAGCCTCGCTTTATTGGTCCTTATAAAATTTTGGAAGTCCTTAATCCGGTGTCTTTTCGTTTGGATCTTCCTGTGTCGTTTGCCATTCACAATGTGTTCCAAAGGTCTTTGTTGCGGCGGTACGTTGTGCCTATGGTTCCTGCTGTTGAGCCTCCTGCTCCGGTGTTGGTTGAGGGCGAGTTGGAGTACGTGGTGGAGAAGATCTTAGATTCTCGTCTCTCTAGATGGAGGCTTCAGTATCTGGTCAAATGGAAGGGCTATGGTCAGGAGGATAATTCCTGGGTGGCCACCTCTGATGTTCATGCGGCCGATTTGGTTCGTGCCTTTCACGCTGCTCATCCTGATCGCCCTGGTGGTCCTGGTGAGGGTTCGGTGACCCCTCCTTAAAGGGGGGGGTACTGTTGTGAACTATATTTGTTGGCTCCCTCTTGTGGTCACTAGCGGTATGGCACTTGGATTATCCTTCCCCAGGTTGGTACCCACCTGGTTCGTTAGGCCTTGGGTGTTCCTATTTAGACTTCCTGGAAACACAGTCTAGTGCCTGGAATCGATGTAATCAGTCTATGTCTGTTTTCCTCCTGATTCCTGGTCCCTGAGTTTTGCAAGATAAGCTAAGTTCTGCTTTCTTATTTTTGTCCTTTTGCATTTGCTCTTATTTTGTTCCAGCTTGTTCAAAATGTGATTTCTGTTTTTGCTGGAAGCTCTAGGGGGCTGATATTCTCCCCCCACACCGTTAGTCGGTGCGGGGGTTCTTGGATCTTCAGCGTGGATATTTTTATAGGGTTTTTTGCTGACCGCATAAGTCCTCTTCCTATTTTCTGCTATTAATTAGTGGGCCTCTCTTTGCTAAATCTAGTTCATTCTTACGTTTGTCTTTTCTTCTTACCTCACCGTTATTATTTGTTGGGGCTTGTATAATAACTTTGGGGTCTTTTCTCTGGAGGCAAGTGAGGTCTTATTTTCTCTGAAAGGGTTAGTTAGTTCTCCGGCTGGTGCGAGACGTCTAGAATCAACGTAGGTACGTTCCCCGGCTACTTCTAGTTGTTGTGCCAGGATCAGATATGCGGTCAGCCAAGTTACCACTTCCCTATGAGCTGGTTTTTGTGTTTGCGGACTTAGCTGGAACTCCTGAGATCCTCTACCACTAGGATCATAACAGTCTAAGGAGCGCTAGGTACATTCCACGGCTACTTCTAGTTGCGGTGTTGAGTTCACGGTCTGCGGTCAGTACAGGTTCCACCTTCTCCAGAGTACGTCTCATGCTGCTCTTAGGCCACCAGATCATAACAGTACAACTGGCCAACAATGAGTTAACCACATCTCAGAAGAAGGGAAGGAAAGTGCTGAGCCATTTTTTTTCTGTAGTCTGTTGTGTTTTGTTTTTTTCTTCCCTCTTTACCTCTGGGTGGCTCAGGAGTTCGGCGCTGATATGGATGTTCAGGGATTGGCTTCTCGTGTGGATCAACTTGCTGCTAGAGTACAGGGTATTTCCGATTATATCGTTCAGACTCCGGTTTTAGAGCCTAGAATTCCAACTCCTGATTTGTTTTTTGGGGATAGGTCCAAATTTCTGAGCTTTAAAAATAACTGTAAACTGTTTTTTGCTCTGAAACCCCGTTCCTCTGGTGATCCCATCCAGCAGGTTAAAATTGTTATATCTCTGCTGCGTGGTGACCCCCCGGATTAGGCATTTGCCCTGGAACCTGGGAATCCGGCGTTGCTTAATGTAGACACCTTTTTTCAGGCGCTTGGGTTATTGTATGACGAACCTAATTCAGTGGATCGTGCTGAGAAGACCTTGTTGGCCCTGTCTCAGGGTCAAGAAGCAGCAGAATCATATTGCCAGAAGTTTAGAAAATGGTCTGTACTGACTAAATGGAATGAGGATGCCTTGGCGGCAATCTTCAGAAAGGGTCTTTCTGAATCCCTTAAAGATGTTATGGTGGGGTTCCCCACGCCTGCTGGTCTGAGTGATTCTATGTCTCTGGCCATTCAGATTGATCAGCGCTTGCGCGAGCGCAGAGTTGTGCACACTATGGCATTGTCTTCCGAGCGGAGTCCTGAGCCTATGCAGTGTGATAGGATTGTGTCTAGAGCTGAACGACAAGGATTCAGACGTCAGAATAGGTTGTGTTTTTACTGCGGCGATTCTGCTCATGTTATTTCTGATTGCCCTAAGCGTACCAAGAGAATCGCTAGTTCTGTTACCATCAGTACTGTACAACCTAAATTTCTGTTATCTGTGACCCTGATCTGCTTATTATCGTCATTTTCTGTCATGGCATTTGTGGATTCAGGCGCCGCTCTAAACTTAATGGACTTAGAATTTGCCAGGCGTTGTGGTACTGGTTTCCCCTTGCAGCCATTGCAGAGTCCTATTCCTTTGAGGGGCATTGATGCTACACCGTTGGCTAAAAATAAACCTCAGTTTTGGACACAGCTGACCATGTGCATGGCGCCAGTCCATCAGGAAGATTGTCGTTTTCTGGTGTTGCATAATTTGCATGATGCCATTGTGCTGGGTTTCCCATGGTTACAGGTGCATAATCCAGTATTAGATTGGAAATCTATGTCTGTGACTAGTTGGGGTTGTCATGGTGACGTTCCTTTGATGTCAATTGCCTCCTCCCCCTCTTCTGAAATTCCTGAGTTTTTGTCAGATTTCCAGGCTGTATTCAATGAGCCCAAGTCCAGTTCCCTTCCACCGCATAGGGACTGTGATTGTGCTATTGACTTGATTCCAGGCTGTAAGTTCCCTAAGGGCCGACTTTTCAACCTGTCTGTGCCAGAACATACCGCCATGCGGAGCTATGTTAAGGAGTCCTTGGAGAAGGGGCATGTTCGGCCATCTTCTTCACCATTGGGAGCAGGTTTTTTTTTTGTTGCCAAAAAAGATGGCTCCTTGAGACCCTGTATTGATTATCGCCTCTTGAATAAGATCACGGTCAAATTCCAATACCCTTTGCCTTTGCTTTCTGATCTGTTTGCTAGGATTAAGGGGGCTAGTTGGTTTACTAAGATTGACCTTCGAGGGGCATATAATCTTGTTCGTATTAAGCAGGGTGACGAATGGAAAACTGCGTTTAATACGCCCGAAGGCCATTTTGAATACCTTGTGATGCCATTCGGACTCTCTAATGCTCCATCTGTGTTTCAGTCCTTCATGCATGATATATTTCGGAATTATCTTGATAAATTCATGATTGTATATTTGGATGATATTTTGATTTTTTCAGATGATTGGGAGTCTCATGTGAAACAAGTCAGGATGGTATTTCAGATCCTTCGTGATAATGCCTTGTTTGTGAAGGGGTCTAAGTGCCTCTTTGGAGTACAGAAGATTTCTTTTTTGGGCTTCATTTTTTCTCCCTCATCTATAGAAATGGATCCGGTTAAGGTTCAGGCCATTCATGATTGGATCCAGCCCACATCCGTGAAGAGCCTTCAGAAATTTTTGGGCTTTGCTAATTTTTATCGCCGTTTCATTGCCAACTTCTCCAGTGTGGTTAAACCCCTGACCGATTTGACGAAGAAAGGCGCTGATGTGACGAATTGGTCCTCTGCGGCTGTTTCTGCCTTTCAGGAGCTTAAACGCCGATTTACTTCTGCCCCTGTGTTGCGTCAGCCGGATGTTTCTCTTCCTTTTCAGGTTGAGGTTGACGCTTCTGAGATTGGGGCAGGGGCCGTTTTGTCTCAGAGGAATTCTGATGGTTCCTTGATGAAACCATGTGCCTTCTTTTCTCGAAAGTTTTCGCCTGCGGAACGCAATTATGATGTCGGCAATCGTGAGTTGTTGGCTATGAAGTGGACATTTGAGGAGTGGCGACATTGGCTTGAGGGGGCCAAGCACCGTATTGTGGTCTTGACCGATCATAAGAATCTGATTTATCTCGAGTCTGCCAAACGGCTGAATCCTAGACAGGCCCGATGGTCCCTGTTTTTCTCCCGTTTTGATTTTGTGGTCTCGTATCTTCCGGGTCCTAAGAATGTTAAGGCTGATGCCCTCTCTAGGAGCTTTTTGCCTGATTCTCCTGGGGTCCTTGAGCCGTTCGGTATTCTGAAGGAAGGGGTGATTCTTTCTGCCATCTCCCCTGATTTACGATGGGTTCTTCAGGAATTTCAGGCTGATAAACCTGACCGCTGTCCAGTGGGGAAATTGTTTGTTCCTGACAGATGGACTAGTAAAGTGATTTCGGAGGTTCATTGTTCTGTGTTAGCTGGTCATCCTGGGATTTTTGGTACCAGAGATTTGGTTGGTAGGTCCTTTTGGTGGCCTTCTTTGTCACGGGATGTGCGTTCTTTTGTGCAGTCCTGTGGGACTTGTGCGCGGGCCAAGCCTTGCTGTTCCCGCGCTAGTGGGTTGCTTTTGCCCTTGCCGGTCCCTGAGAGGCCTTGGACGCATATTTCTATGGATTTTATTTCGGATCTTCCGGTTTCCCAGAGGATGTCAGTTATCTGGGTGGTTTGTGACCGGTTTTCTAAGATGGTTCATTTGGTACCTTTGCCTAAGTTGCCTTCCTCTTCTGATTTGGTTCCGTTGTTTTTTCAGCATGTGGTTCGTTTGCATGGCATTCCGGAGAATATTGTGTCCGATAGAGGTTCCCAGTTTGTTTCTAGGTTTTGGCGGGCCTTTTGTGCTAGGCTGGGCATTGATTTGTCTTTTTCTTCCGCATTTCATCCTCAGACAAATGGCCAAACCGAGCGAGCTAATCAGACTTTGGAAACTTATTTGAGATGCTTTGTGTCTGCTGATCAGGATGATTGGGTGGCTTTCTTGCCATTGGCCGAGTTTGCCCTTAATAATCGGGCTAGTTCTGCTACCTTGGTTTCACCCATCTTTTGTAACTCTGGTTTTCATCCTCGTTTTTCTTCGGGGCAGGTTGAGCCTTCTGATTGTCCAGGGGTGGACTCTGTGGTTGACAGGTTGCAGCAAATTTGGGCTCATGTTGTTGACAATTTGGTGTTGTCTCAGGAGGGGGCTCAGCGTTTTGCTAACCGTCGTCGGTGTGTTGGTTCCCGGCTTCGGGTTCGGGATTTGGTCTGGTTGTCTTCCCGTCATGTCCCTATGAAGGTTTCTTCCCCTAAGTTTAAGCCTCAGTTTATTGGCCCTTATAGGATTTCTGAGATTATCAATCCAGTGTCTTTTCGTTTGGCCCTTCCAGCCTCTTTTTCCATCCATAATGTTTTTCATAGATCTTTGTTGCGGAAATATGTGGTACCCGTTGTTCCCTCTGTTGATCCTCCTGCCCCGGTGTTGATTGATGGGGAGTTGGAGTATGTGGTTGAGAAGATTTTGGATTCTCGTTTTTCGAGGCGGAAGCTTCAGTAGCTTGTCAAATGGAAGGGTTATGGCCAGGAGGATAATTCTTGGGTTGTTGCCTCCGATGTTCATGCTGATGATTTGGTTCGTGCCTTTCATTTGGCTCGTCCGGATCGGCCTGAGGGCTCTGGTGAGGGTTCGGTGACCCCTCCTCAAGGGGGGGTACTGTTGTGAATTCTGCTCTTGGGCTCCCTCCGGTGGTTGTAATTGGTAGCGCTGCTGTCTCTGAATCGCAGCATTTATCAGGTGTTCACCTTTTGCAATTTTGACTGGGCTATTTAGTCTTGCTTCACCATTTAGTCAGTGCCAGTTGTCCTTTGTTCCTGGAGGATTCACATCCCTGCCTGGTCTCTTCTGCTTTGCAGTTCATTTCAACAAAAATAAGTTCTGGCCTTGATTTTTGCTGTCCACATGCTGTGGCCTTATTGTTTAGTTCTTTTCCATGTTTTTGTCTTGTCCAGCTTGGTCTGTATAAGGATTTGTTTAGCCAAGCTGGTATCTCTGGAGATGCAGATATACCCTCCATATCTTTAGTTAGCTGTGGAGATTTTGTATTTTCTGTGGTGGATATTTTCTAGTGTTTTAATACTGACTGCATAGTACTCTGTCCTATCCTTTCTATTTAGCTAGAAGTGGCCTCCTTTGCTAAATTCTCATTTCAGTCTGTGTATGTTTTTTCCCTCTCCTCTCACAGTCAATATTTGTGGGGGGCTGTCTATCCTTTGGGGATTTTCTCTGAGGCAAGATAGTTTTCCCTTTTCTATCTCTAGGGGTAATTAGTCCTCCGGCTGTGTCGAGATGTCTAGGGAGCGCTAGGTACATTCCACGGCTACTTCTAGTTGCGGTGTTGAGTTCAGGGTCTGCGGTCAGTACAGGTTCCACCTTCTCCAGAGTACGTCTCATGCTGCTCTTAGGCCACCAGATCATAACACTGCCTTAATGATACACTAGTTCCAACAGTGCAGAACGAATCCCCACCACCTCCGTACTGCACAGTCAGGGCTCACCGCAATCAGGCAGTATTAAAATTGATATGCCTTGGAGATCGCAGTCATACAACTGAAGAGTTGTGGACAGCTTTCCAGGCTGAGTTTGATCAATGGCTGTTTCCGCTGAACCTGCATCCAGAGAAGGCCGTGTCTGATAACGGTGCGAACCTGGTGGCGGCCCTATGGCGAGGCAAGCTCACACACATGCCTTGCATGGCTCACATCCTCAACTTGGTGGTACAGAGTTTTCTCCGCCACTATCCTTGCTTTTTTGAGCTGCTCCAGAAAGTACGTAAGTTGTGTGCTCATTTCCGGCATTTGCATCCCTCTGGACATCAACTTGCATCAATACAGAGGTGTTTGTCCATGCCAGTTAACAGGTTGATATGCGATGTGCCAACACGGTGGAATTCCACTCTGCACATGTTGCAGCAACTGTGGCAGCAGCTTCGAGCCCTGACGCAGTATGTCTTGTCATATAGCCTGGGCCAACGCAGTATGGACGTGGCGCATATCACACTTACAGAGTGGGCACAGATTAAGGACCTCTGCACCCTTCTGCATAGTTTCGAAATAGCTACTAATATGGTTAGCGCTGCATCAGCATCACTATTCTGGTCATCTATATGCTGGAGTAGACTTTGAATAGTCTGCGGGAGGAGATGGTGGTCCTAGAAAAAGAGGAGTAAGCAGAGGATGATGCGAAAGGGACAACATTGTCTCTAAGTTCCAGACTGTCGTCACATAGGCGGGTGCCAAGGGAGGGTGGATTACTGCCATTGACTGGGGCTTGCTATAACAGACAAACTGTTATCAAAGGTGCAAGAGCTGAGGAACAAATGGAGGAGGATGATGGGTGAGCAACTATCAGATAAAGAGGATAATCCTCCCCTCTCTGTTTTTCATGGTTGGCGGGAGGGGACAGAGGAAACGAGCCTCATTGTTACCTAGCCACCAACACAGCATGGGCTTGGACCTCATGGTATAGCCCGACATATGAGTGTCTTCTTGCTGCACTATCTGCAACATGATCCCCGTATAGTTATGATTAGGAATACTGCTGACTACTGGGTTGCCACTCTGTTAGATCCATGTTATAAAACCAAATTTTGCCAGATGTTTCCCTCCCTGGAAAGGGACCTGAGAATGCTGGATTATCGAAACGCACTTTTACACAACCTTAAGAGAGCTTTTCCCCAAGACAGCAGTGAAGCACACAGTTCGCATCACAGCTCTAGACTTTCAACCTCCGGTCAATTTGTCAACGCCAACACATTAGCAGCAGCAGCTGTGGTGTAAGTGGAAGAAGCAATTTCTGTGAGTCGTTTGACACTTTTTTTAGACCAGATTGTGCACCAGCACAACAGAGTCCTAGTCTTACACTTGGTGAACGAATGGAGAGGATGGTGCAGGAGTATCTAGAATTAAATATCAATACCATCAGGGAGGGTTTGGACCCTTTCACATTATGGTTTCCAAAATGGATGAGTGGCCTGAGCTTGTCTCACACGCCTTGGAGTTTTTATCATGCCCGGCAGCCAGTGTTCTCTCAGGTGCTGGTGGTGTCCTGATGGATAAGCGCAGCCGGCTGTCCCCTGAAAGTATAGACCGCCTAACTCTCATCAAGACGAACAAGTCATGGATCTCCAAGGACTTTTGCACCCCAATAGCAGACTGTACAGACTAGGTGATATTGCATTATTTATTGTGATGGACTAATGTCACGTGTAAATGTGAACTGTCATGGTTGGTCTACATCTGCTGGGTTAGCTGTAGTGGAAGGTGTGTTGGTCCCTTGTTGTCAGGCCCTCAGTTTTTTAAATGTGAAAACTTCTGGATGGGTGTCCATCTGCTGTATTGAGCTTAGTGGAAGATCTGTCGGTCTCTATTATACTATTTCTACTGTGGTGAAATTGATGCCACTTTGGTAGTGTCTGGCACTAATTTTTTAAAATGTGTAGACTCCTAGCTGGGTCTTCTTCATGCGTGTTGCCTGTAGCAGTATGCCTCCAAGACCGTCAGGTGTTATGATCTGGTGACCTTGGAGCCGCATGAAACTTTCTCTGGAGTCGGTGGAACCTGTACTGACCGCAAATCCTGAACTAACACAGCAACTAGAAGTAGCCGTGGGGTGTGCCTAACATACCCTAGACACCTCGACACAGCCGGAGGACTAAATACCCCTATAGATGGATATAGGAATGCTACCCTGCCTCAGAGCAGACCCCCAAAGGATAGGCAGCCCCCCACGAATAATGACTGTGAGTAGGAGAAGAATAGACACACGCAGGTAGAAAACAGGATTTAGCAAAAGAGACCACTCTAGCTAAATAGGAAAGGATAGGACAGATTACTAGGCGGTCAGTATTAAAACCCTTCCAAAAATATCCACAGCAGATAATACAAAAAGTTCCACAATCTAACTAAAGACATGGAATGTATATCTGCCACTCCAGAGAATCCAACAAGACTGAGAAAATACTGACACAACCTAAGCTGGACAAGAAAACACAAAGAATAGCACTGAATTGTGAAGCACATAGCATGTGTGCCACAGGAAAAAAAAACCCAGACACTTATCTTTGCTGATTTGGCAGAAAGGCAGGAGGAACCAAGCAGAGGTCCAACACCTCCCAACAACAATTGACAACTGGCAAGGATGAATGAATCCTGCACGCCTAAATACCCCAGTCAGAACTGCAATCAGCAGATACACCTGACCAGGACTGCAACTCAGGGGCAACTGCATTACCACCTACAACCACTGGAGGGAGCCCAAAAGCAGAATTCACAACAGTCAGGCCTCCACTTCCTTGGTCTCAACTACCGATGTTACTATCAATGGTAGTCCACAAGACTCATTTGTTTTTGCCTCCCATTGAGATGAATGGCATCCGGTTATGTTCGGAGAATATTCAACAAATTAATCGGCGAATATTGAACCGAACATTGAAATATTCGCTCATCTCTATATGGCACCACCGGTATTGCCCTAATGTGGTCATGATTATATAGCTGTAAATGAAGAGTAACTCTGGGCTGTGTCACAGATAATGCCAGCAGAATGTGCCGTTCATGCCCAATGCCTGCGCAGTAGTCATCTTTTTTTGGGCATTGCACATGCCCAGATATAGTAAACCGTGTCTGTGTATCCGCCTGTAGTACACGTATGCGCCTGAAAATAATGTGTGTAAGAGCTCACATTCGCTCTGCTGGCTCTATTATAGTCAATGATCCCAATGGTGAATATGTCCTAATCCTGTTTTGCTGGAGGGTTCGTACTGAAGACCCTACGGCACCCACAAATGTGAAGATAAGCCCAGTGTGCAAGTATCTTATAGTTTCTCTAAGTGTGTTGAAGAATTGGGGTTATTTAGCCAACATACTGTAACTGAGTGATGTGTTTGGGACAAAATATTAAGATATTAATTCCTTAGACAAGGAGCAGGGTGAGAGCTTTGTATAGAATAGAGGATGGTTTATAACTGAGCTCGTTGTATGATGGTGTATGGCCAATCACTTTCAGTACAGTATTTGCAAAGCCAAATGGTAAAGAAGCCCCTTGTGTATAAAATTAGTGGGATAGTGACAATGACATAAGACCTTAAAGATGACCTTTGCCAGCTGTAAAAGTGGAACCTTTTTGCTCTTATTTCTTTTCCTGCTACTCTCCTAATTTATTTTTTTATCCGGCATATGGTTCAAGAACTATCAAACTTTTAATTTAGTGCTAATCTTTTAGGCCTTACTGAGGGGGAGTGTCTCACAGGATCCTCTGGGGTGTGTCTTTAGACTGATCTGCATAATTACTCTGAGCTTCTCCCTTTTTGACAATCAAAAGGTCAATATTTCTTGAACCATGTGGTGGATTTGTAAAGTACAAAAAAAAATGCTCAGGGGAGCAGTGAGAATAAAATTAGAGATAAAAAGAACTCTTGATATATTTACAGGTACTCTGTAAAGTTAAGATCATGACATGTTGCTATAATTCATAATGTCTCATTGTTTTACAAGTATCACCTGGCTATTGAGTGGTAAATAAGTAGATGTCGATATGATAAAGACGCCCTGTGGACTTATTTGACTTGTTAAGTTAATGACTGAAAATAGAAGTCAAAATATGTGCAAATTAGAGAGTTTACATAAAAAGCTTCACATTAAGGTGTCAGAGTATGAGAATGTGGCAATAAAGGGATAAGCACCGGCCATACATCACCCCTTATGGTACAAGAAGGGGAGAAAATACATCAGTGTGGAGCTGACAATGGTTAGCGGCCAAGTTACTGAAACAGAGATTAAGGTTCTGCCGTAAAAATAGTTAATAGTTCAGACCTAATAAGGCTAATTATGTGCCATCTAATGACTGGTCGTGTGTCGGGAGCCAGGATAAAGGGGCAGAGTTTTGTAAGGCCTGGGATTTATGTTATTGACTCCTTTACTGATCTGACAGATAGGAATATGTAAAACTTCCAGTCTCTGTTTCACTTAGGGAATCAGTTAGAAAGTTTAGTTAGATGTAACCCATAAAGATGTTCCATGAAAAAGCAACGAGAAGTCTTACTTCTTCTTAGACATTAAAGGTCACTTAAAGGGGTTCTACTGTAGTTTTATATTCAATACCAGATCGGTGGGGGTACAATACCCGGCACTTCTGCTGATCAGCTATTTCCGGAGCCAACAACACCTTTGTGAAACCTTCTGTAGTAGCCTGTGAGTCCTAGTAATGCCCTTGTGTTTTGTCTACTGGCCTGGGCAAATTCTGGATGGCCTCGGTCTTGCTTATTTGGGGTTTTTCCTTCTCCCTATCCTATGGCACAGTTTTTTGGATTTCGTGGTAAACCTTCTTCCTTTAGAGTTCAGGACAGCTTGAATGCTGGGAAGACAACTCTCTCAATCTGGATTTTGTATGATTACATCATCCAGATAGGCAGCAGCATACTTTCAGTGTAGCCTCAAAATGTTGTCCATTCTCTTAAATATATGAGATCTCTTAAAAATATTAATCTATCCTTCAGGAGTTCCAAAGACTGGTTGGCAACGTGACAATGTGGACCATAACACATCTCAAAAGAAAAAACTCTGTAGATGCTTGGGGAGCCTCTCATGCAGCAACATAAGATCATTTTTAGTACCAACATTTTTTTAAGCATTCCCTTTATTGAACCTCATCACTAAATCATCTGTTTTTAGATGGTAAACTGAGGTGCATATGTGCAAGATCTCCCAACAGCTTGCACAACTCCTCATCAGCCTTTGACATTAAAGATGTTCCCTGATCAGTATGTATCTCCTTGGCTTTACCCATCCAGATAAACATATGAAATAACTCTTTAACGATGTTCTTTAATTAGGTTTTCCTTAAGGAAATGGCTACTGGATAGCTTTTAGCACAACCCAGAACAACCGTAATATGTTGTTGACCGCCAGAGAACTTAAAAAGAGCACATACCAGATCCATTACAATCAGGGCCGGATTTAAGAGGTGGGTGGCCCGGGGCCCATTTTGGAGTGAAGCCCATTTTTCAAGGTGTTGCAATATGTAATGCAAAAACACAAAATGAAACGAACGCAAGTTTATTTACAAAAATCATTTACGCACAGTAATTCAGGTAAAATCATTCATTTTTTACAATCCAGGCACTTTCCATGATTTTTGTGCTACAAAATCACTAATGATGTCACTAAAGTCCAATTCATGCAGTAGATCTGACTCGATGCTCATGATAGCCAAATTTACAAGTCGTTCCTGCTTCATGTATGTCCTTAATCGGTTTTCAACTAATTTGAGTTTTGAGAAGGAACGCTCACCACTGCAGTTTGTTACCATCAAAATGAGATATATCCTTAAAGCTATCTCAATATTTGGGAAAGTGTCCTGCACACCCTTTTCCATGATAAGCTTGCACATGGAAAGTTTAGTGCTGATATCTTTTGGCTCCTCGTCTGTGAATAAATTGGCAAATGTTACAAACTGACACAGTTCATCGATAAATGTAATGTCCAAGTCATCAGAATAAGACCTGACGAGTTGATCTGCTGTGGCCTTAAGCTCTTCTGAAGACAGTTCTGTCAGATGGCTAAAAAACCTAAATTTGCTTGATATATCTTTATATGCTTGAAGACGTTGATCAAGAGAAGCGATAAACTGATCAATGATAGGCAAGAAAGTTTCTGTTCTGTATTTTTCAGAAGGGCTGAGTTGTACTTCTTCCGTATGGCCATAATCCAATGGATTGAGACACACGTTTCGGCGCCTGTGTCGAGTTATTGTCTGAACATACTCATATGAACCAGGCAGCTCTTCGCCGTGCTTCTCATAAATTTTGAAGGAGTCACGCTTTGATGCGACATCGTTTTTTAAGCTGGTCAGTGACGCCACAGCAGTGTTTAGATCAATTTTGCATGTTGCTGAATAGATAGCGCCTAGAAGCTTCTGTTGGGATCAGAGAAGGCTGCCGCATGCCATTAGCTAAGCATTAGGTACACGGAGGGTACTAAGGAAATCTGGCTAGGCTAGCCAAGTCAGTGGATGCTGACGCAAGTCAGGTGCCATGACTCTGCCGCTCTGCGCCAGCCACTGAGATGTAGGACCGTAGCCAGGTCCCTACACTTTCAATAGTTTCTCGTTTGTTAAACGCTCCTTAACATTAGAAGCGGTTCACAGCAAAGAGACATGTATTTTACAGGTTTTGAGATATTTATCCCTATTGTGGTGGGAGGCCCCCGCCTGGTGGGTGGCCCAGGGCTCAGGCCCCTTGGGCCCACCTCTAAATCCAGGTCTGATTACAATGCGTTCAATAATTGGGTCCCTACATTGGGCTGAACTAAAGGTATCCTTGGAGACCAATTTCAATCTGGACTTCCCCAACAATTCCTGCAGATAACTCACGTGGAGAACTCTCGCATGAACCCAGGGTCACCCCTACAGATGGAACGTTTTCATGTTCTCCCAAGGCTTTAGGGTCAACAAAAGAAATGTTTGCCTTTGTAGCATTTCCCACAGTTACCAAAACAAATGACTGTCAAAACCCACAGTCAAATCATACATTAAAGTCTTTACCACTCTGACTTCATGGGTCATGTTTTCGCATGGAGTTTCAAAATACAATAAAGTGGTGGAGTCATCTTTAGTGTTCCCATGTGTGTAGATAACTAGTTTTTTAATATGTTTATATAGGTTTTTTTCAGGAGTTTTTTGGAGAGAAAACCCTCCAAATCCCTTTCAAATACTCTTGGAAAACTGTTAAAATATAAATTCTATGACAAATCCACAAAGCTGTTATTATCATTTTTTGAAGTTTTTTTTTTTCCTGAAGAGGTTTTTGTAACACCCCCCCCCCCAAATTGGGGGTATATAAGAAAGTACATGTTGCTTATTAAAGGGGATCCTGCAGGAAATCTCCAAAATTGGTACTCTTCAATTAAAAGATTATAAAAAATACTTCAGGGAAAAACACCTCCTCCAAAACAGCTTCAGGCTATATGCACGCAACAGCCATATTCCAATGGTGGAGCATCCAAAGTTTTCCTAGTCCAAGCCGCTTCAGGGAAAAAACGGTGGTCTTTTGCTTGAAGTGGTTTTGCTGGTTATTTTTTTTTCCAGCGTCTTTTTCCTATTGTTTAGCTAGAAAAATGGACACGTTACTTCTTTTGCACAGCAACATCGTTTTTCCATTGCTGTGCATTATGTTCATTTTTTTTGCGGCACTTCTTCATGCGGGTTCCAGATGGAATCTGCCTGAAAAAACATATGTACATACTCTCAGGAAACATAAAATTCCTCCAAAACCTCCCCAAGAAATAATTTTTTAAAAAGTGGTTTAGATTTGAAAACCTGATGGTTTTTGGACTTCTCAAAAAACTAAGTGTGAAGATCGCTGTAGTTTTCTGGTACCAAACTATGTTCTTGATATTCAAAGACCCTTTTAGGGCCAACATGTCCATGCCAGTTCCCACTGTAGAAGCCTCTTTTACCCCCTTGAAATTAGTTATGATCTTACCTGGTTTAGAGGTCTTCTAGGTCCTTGGGGTTGGCCAGTTGAGAGATGTCCTTCAAATAGTCCTCAGTAGTTAGTGCAACTGGTTGATGTACCTCCCAGGGGTCCACTTGTCCTTCACGACATTGTATCTGAACTGGAAGGGCTTAAACAAATCAGTTCAAGACCAGTCTTTCCATTTGTCCTGCAGTAGAGACCTGAGGCTGCAGCCACTTTTTAGCCAGGTGGTAATCATATATTTGCAACTTCATGGGTTTATTTAGCTGGGGGGTCCAAGTGTGAACTTGCTGGACTTCATCCGCAGGTGTTACTCCTCAAGTGAGCTAAAATATCACAATATAGCTCATTGTATTGTTTGGCATCTTGCTCGGTGAAGTCAAAGGAGACTTTAGAAATAGAAGACTTCCTAAAGGAGACTTTCTGGGGCTCCAAACTGAGAAATGGAGCAAATGGTATCTGCCCACTCGTCTGCTGAAACATCTGTTTCTATTTCCTTCTCAGGACTAGTGAGGAACACTTGCACATCATCCCCAATCTTCTGCAATAAAGCTTGTACTCTTCTCCAAGCAGAGACATAATCTCCGTGGACTTGAAGCTTTTGTACCAACACCTTTATCTTCTTCGACTGACATCTACGAGACTCTATGAGTAAATGTTTTTCTTCTTGCTGGTTAGTATTCACTAGTTGCAGCTGTTGAACAAGTTTCTCAATATCTGCAATTTTTGGTTTTCCAAGAGTAGAAAACTTTGTCCACATTATAAAACTTGCTAGACTTTTGTGCCAACGTAGGCTTCACAATATGTAAGAGTTTAAGGGGTTAGTTCAAGGGCTCAAAGTCCTCTGGGACAGATGGGGACTTCAGACACCACAAGAATTCAGTCCACACTATGGTGTCACATAGTTTTAGTTGCTCATTATCCAGTTTAGTAGAAAGAAAAATTCAAAAGAAAATCCTACGATTTTTACTGTGCACAATCGCGATTCACCCGCCGCTATTAACTAGTTAAATGCCGCTGTCAAACGCTGACAGCGGCATTTAACCGGTGCTTCCGGCCCGGCGGCCAGAAATGAGCACATCACCGAACCCCGTCACATGATCGGGGGTCAGCGATGCATCAGAATGGTAACCATAGAGGTCCTTGAGACCTCCATGGTTACTGATGCCGGCCTGCTGTGAGCGCCCCCCTGTGGTCGGGATCAAAAGAATCTATCTGCACCAAAATGCTGTCATTAAAAACGCCAGCTCGGCGCGCAAAAAATAAGCCCTCAACCGACCCCAGATCATGAAAAATGAAGACGCTACGGGTATCGGAAAATGGCGCAATTTTTTTTTTTTTTTAGCAAAGTTTGGAATTTTTTTTCACCACTTAGATAAAAGAGAACCTAGACAATTTTGGTGTCTATGAACTTGTAATGACCTGGAGAATCATAATGGCAGGTCAGTTTTAGCATTTAGTGAACCTAGTGAAAAAGCCAATGAAAAAAAACAGTGTGGGATTGCACTTTTTTGCAATTTCACCGCACTTGGAATTTTTTTCCCGTTTTCTAGTACATGACATGCTAAAACCAATGATGTCGTTCAAAAGTACAACTTGTTTCGCAAAAAATAAGCCCTCACATGGCTATATTGACGGAAAACTAAAAAAGTTATGGCTCTGGGAAGAAGGGGAGTGAAAAACGAACACGGAAAAACGGAAAATCCCAAGGTCATGAAGGGGCTAAGTGCACCTATAATATATATCAATGGAAGGAATCTGTCAGTAATTCATGACTTACTTAGCGTGGCATAGAAAAAGTGCTCTTGTCATCTCCAAATTTCTTCTTACATAGGTCCCATTTTATTGTGGTTCTGAATTTGCAACTGGTCCTCACATATTCCTGGATGGCGTTGTATAGAAGTGAACACACACAGCTAATTGATTCCCAGCAGCAGTAAATGAGCAGCTAATCAGATCACTAGGAGAACAGCTGTCAGCAGAGCAGATACGGCACATCATACAGTCATACAGGGCGAGTTATGCAATTATCACATGTATCAACACAACTTGTAAACCAAGTTCCTTGGGGTGAAAGCCAAATGTACGGAAGGACTCTGGAGACCCCGGATACCATCATTAAAGTGCCCCGAAGATAAACAGGAGTTTACATCCATTGTTCTATTTGTCTGTGACTGTCATCATACTTAGGTCAGTAGTTTTTACTCAGAAACAGTCACTATTCAAAGATAGATAGATAGATAGATAGATAGATAGATAGATAGATAGATAGATAGATAGATAGATAGATAGATAGATAGTAAGGGCCGGAGCTGGAGCCGCCCCTTCCCCCAGCGGCGTAAGTGAAGGTCAACATGACCATGGGATGGAGGGAGGGGTTAGGGTTAATTGGGTGGGGGCTTAAAGAAAAGCAGGAGGTTAAGTAGCGGTGGGGGGGTGGGGCTTGGCAGTTCCCGCTCTCTGGGCATCTTGTGAGCAACTCACCATGTCCGCTGTGGATCGTGCCCTGGAGAGTCTGAGGGCTGCGGCTGCTTCGCACCCTCCCGGCTGGCTGGAACAACAGGTGGCAGGAATTGTTGGGAGCGGCGGTCCGGCGGCAGCGACGGCTTCTCCTCTGCGGCGCTCGCGCCGGGCCAGGCCCCCGGAGTGACTCTCTCCCGACGTAGCTCCCCGGGCCCCCCGTCGGCGTAGGAGCCCCTCCAGGGACCCTCCAGGCCGGGCGCCATCTAGTCGCGGTGCCAATGCGCCCCGGCCTGGGAGGAATCCAACAGCCAGAAGGGGCCCATCATCGGCTGCTAGGCCTTCGCCTCGCAGCATATTGGGGGCGGAGCCTGTGCGAGCTGGTCAGCGTGGGAGGCAGCGTGCATCGGGGGGCCGCGGCGGTGATGTCCCTGCCGCGCCGCCTGCCTCAGCTTTAACCAGGAGCGGGCAGAGCGACGGTTACGGACCGGGTGGCCCAGGAGCCCACGGGCCAACCCTGTTTTCGGCAGCAGGACCTTCTTCTGCGCCAGGAGTCCCGGATACAATGGTGGTCTCTTCAGGGCTGGATGGGAGCTCAGGACCTGCATCGGTGCAGCCATCTGGTGGTCGGCTGGCATCAGTTTCTTCATCGCCACCTGCTGGAGTGTCGCGGGGAGTGCAGCTGGACCCAAACCACGAACGCGCAGGATTATCCCCCTCAGACGGATCATTTTCCTCAGGATGGAGTCGTCAGGACCCAGGTATTCCGGCTGGAGGGATCACAGCTCCCTCGCAGCCTGGTGAGTGTGCGTCTGTGTCTCTACTATCTGCGCAATTGTTATCCCCTCCAGTTGTTCGGGGGCTGCAAGGGGATGGGGGATTTGCTTCTGGGGCTTTGGTCCCGAGTGTGGGGGATTCGGGTGGCATACGTGCAGTGTTAAATAACGTTAGGGATTTACTGGTAAGGTTGGAGGGGGGTATGAATGATCAGAGGCATTTGGCGGCCTGGATGGGTGCTGGAGGAGGGGTTATTGGTGCACGTGAAGTGGCGGTTAGCCCCGTGGCTCCGGTTTCGGTTTCAGTTCAGACAGAAAAGGAGAAGGAATGTCGCATTCACTTGGATGATAGGGCTCACGGGGAGGTATATGTTTGTTTTGAGGGCCCGTTGGGGGCGCACCTTAAAAAAGAGGTGAAGGAGAAAATTGTTAAGGATGAGTATGTGGAAATTTTTTCATTGCTTCCTCTGGAAAAATTTAACCTGGATAAAGGGAAGAAGGAGGACAGCAAGAAGGAGGAGGAGGAAAAGCGCAGATGGCGGCTTATTCCTCAGACTTTCGTTAATTGGCTACAAGCTTTCGCTATACTGGCTAGCGTGATTGGTGAGAGGGCGCCGGAGAATTGTTCGGGTCTGTTCTGCTATATGGACTCATAGGGTGTATGGGGGGCAGGCTTGGTTGAGGTACGACAAGCAATTTCGGCAGAGGAAAGCGATTCGTCCAACGTTGTGTTGGGACCAAAAGGACATAGGGCTTTGGTTGCGTGTGATTCCTTTCAGGGGGGAGCCGGATCTTCCGGTCAGGGGAGTCAGTCCAGCAGTACGGGGGCGTCAGGCCAGTCTAGTCAGTCGGGGGGACATAAAGCGGGTTTGTGCTGGCAATTCAATGATGGGCAGTGTAAGTTCGGAGTTAACTGCAAGTTCAAGCACTTATGCTCCCATTGTAGTGGCTCCTCTCACGGGGCCTCAAAATGCTTCAAGAAAGCAAAATCGAAGTCAGGGGCTGGGAATTCCCATGGGGGTGACGCCGGTGAATCTGGAAAGGATGGCCCCCTATCTAAATAGATATCCGAAGAGAGAGGCGGCCGAGTTGTTACTTAGGGGTTTTCAGTTTGGTTTTGTTATTCCGGCTCCGTCTTTTGAGGTGCCTCGGGTTATTAAGAACTTGCGGTCAGCTTTTGTACATAGGGAGATTGTCTCGGAAAAGTTGAATAAGGAAGTGGCTTTGGGCAGGATGTCCGGTCCATTTTTGGCTCCGCCGTTTGAGGATTTGGTGGTTTCCCCCCTAGGTGTGGTGCCCAAGAAGGAAGTGGGCAAGTTTCGTTTGATTCACCACCTGTCTTATCCTCGTGGTTTCTCAGTTAACGACGGTATTGCCCCGGAGCTTTGCTCGGTGGTTTATGTGTCCTTTGATGAGGCCATCGGGTGGGTTCGCAAGTTTGGAAAAGGGGCTTTGTTGGCTAAAACTGATATTGAGGCGACATTTCGGTTGTTGCCGGTTCATCCGGATAGTGTTAGACTTCTTGGTTGTTGTTGGGAGGGGGGTTTCTTCGTGGATAGATGTTTGCCCATGGGATGTTCTTTATCGTGTGCTTTGTTCGAAACATTCAGTTCATTTTTGGAATGGGCAATTAAGGACGTATCAGATTGTGATTCAGTTATACACTACCTGGACGATTTTTTGTGTGTGGGCCCGGCTGGGTCTGATCGTTGCAATAGGCTGTTGAGGGCTGTCGAATGGGTGGCCGATCGGTTTGGGGTTCCCTTGGCCCCTGGTAAGACGGAAGGTCCAAGCACATGTTTGAGCTTTTTGGGCATTGTTATTGATACAATGGCTTGGGAGTTTCGGTTGCCTGTGGAGAAGATAGAAGGATTGCGTGAGGATTTGGCTCGGGCGCGTCGTGTGAAGAAACTGTCGTTGCGGGATTTGCAATCATTGCTGGGAAAACTCAATTTTGCTTGTAGGGTGATGCCGATGGGGAGAGTTTTTTCCAGGAGGTTAGCGAGTGCCATGGCCGGAGTCCGTGCTCCGCATCATTTTGTTCGTTTATCGGCTGACCTAAAGGAAGATTTGGCGGTTTGGAGCACCTTTTTGGAAACTTACAATGGTCGTTCTTTGATGATGGAGGAAGTAGTAGGTAATGAGTCGCTGGATTTGTTCTCGGATGCGGCTGGCAGCAGTGGTTTTGGGGCGTACTTCAGAGGGCAGTGGTGTGCTGCACCTTGGCCCGCGGAATGGTTCTCGGTGGGATTAGTACGGAATGTTGCGCTTCTGGAACTTTTCCCGATTTTGGTGGCAGTTCATTTGTGGAAACAGGAATTCCGTAATAGGCGCATTCGTTTCAACTGTGATAACATGGGGGTGGTTTGTGCAGTGAATGGTCTCACAGCGTCTTCACCTCTGGTGGTGCGGGTTTTGCGACAACTGGTTCTTCGTTGTTTGGAATTGAATTCACAGGTTACGGCTACTCATGTGCCTGGGGTGTGTAACTCAATTGCTGACTCTCTTTCTCATTTTCAGTTCGACCGTTTTCGGTCCTTGGCGCCGGAGGCAGAGATCAGCGGTTTGGAATGCCCGGCAGAGCTTTGGCTTGTGGTATCCGGGATGCAGAAGATCTGATAAGGTCATCGTTGGCTCCCAAAACATGGGAGGCTTATCAGGCGGCTTGGCTTTCATGGGAAAGGGAGTTGTCATCTTACCCTGGGGCGGGGGATTTTGATTCGCAGGTGGGTGTCTTGTTGTCATGGCTGAGTCGGGGTTTTGCTGAAGGTTGGTCGTGGTCTAAGGTGTCGCGTTTGTTAGCCGCTCTGGCTTTTGGTTGTAAGATACGGGGACAGCGGGATTTGTCCAAAGTGTTTTTGGTAAAACAGGCAGTGAAAGGTTTCCGTAGACATTATGGTCGCTTGGATTTCCGGCGTCCTGTGTCTTTTGTTATGTTGGAAGGGTTGGGCGAAGTGTTGGGGGATTGTTGTGAATCGGATTTTGAACACTGTTTGTTCAGACTGGCTTTTTCTTTTGCCTTTTTTGGCGCGTTGAGAGTTGGGGAGTTGGTGTCTCCCAATAAGAAAGTGGCGGGAGGAATTTTGGCGCGCGATGTATTTTTATCCGATGGGCGTGTGGAGTTCTGGTTACGTCGCTCTAAGACGGACCAAATTGGTTAGGGTAGGAGGGTTGTGCTAGGTTTGGTTGCGGGGTCCAGAATGTGCCCCGTCAACTGTTTGCAATGTTTTTGGGGGTGGTTCCCTTCTAGGGAAGGTTCGTTACTTTGCCACAGGGATGGGTCGTCGCTGTCGCGTTATCAGTTTCATATGGTTTTCAAAAAGGCGGTTAGAGCTTTAGGTTTAGACGATTCTCGTTTTGCTCCTCATTCGTTTCGTATTGGGGCGGCAACTGCTGCTGCTGTGGGTGGTTTGGATTCCGAGGTTATCAAGCGGATTGGTAGATGGTCGTCCAATAGGTACCGCAGTTACATTAGATATTGAGTGAGTGGAAGGTTGTTTGGGTGCTTGGAGGCATCAGTTGTTTTGTGGTTTGTTTCCTTTAGCAGTTTTTTAACTGTCTATGTTTGTATCTTTTAGGTTCTTTGCCATTGCTTGTGTGGATTTTCGGCCATTCCTATGTCCATTGGGGAGCCTTGAGAGCGGACGTACGGTCGGATGGTAGACAGCTGGGCTTCGATCGGTCGGTGGCGGTGGTCCGTTGGATTGGCTTCAGGGGCATGGCTTGGAACAGGGTCCTGAAGGAGTTTCACAAGGTGGTCATTTTGGATAAGCCACCAGATATTCTGGTGTTGCATGTGGGGGGTAATGATCTGGGGGTGAGACCTTTCAGAGAGTTAATCAGGGATATAAAACAAGATTTGCTACGGTTGTGGCTTTTATACCCTGGTTTGGCAGTGGTTTGGTCTGAGATAGTGCCGCGGAAGCGGTGGCGGAATATGCGGTCTTTGGACAAACTTAATAAGGCGAGAATCAAAGTTAACAGAGCGGTGTCTGCTTTTGTTGTCCGGAATGGTGGAGTTGCCGTAAGGCATTTTGAGTTGGAAAAAGGTGATGGGGCCTTTTGGCTGGCTGATGGGCTGCATTTAAATGCGGTGGGAATTGATTTCTGGGCGCTTGGGTTGCAGGAGGGTGTGGAGAAGGCCATAGCGTTTCGTTTTGGTGGGGTCTCGGGCCTTTGAGGTATTCAAAGTCCCTCGTTGTGGTGGCTGGGGGGAGTCCTTGGAGTTGGTGGAAATTGGGTTGGGGGAGCCATTGGCTGATGGCTCCTCTGTATTTAGAGTTCAATTGGTTTTTGGATCTGGTGACTGGGGTGGGGGTTCCGGCAGGGGGAGTCGGTTCCCCTGGTTTCTAGTGTGAACAGCGAACCTTATGGGGTTTTTGGTGCTCCCGAGCCAGTATGGAAACGGCTGGGAGTAAGTTGGCTTTGATAATGGTCACGCTTTGCTGTGTGGTTCACCAGATTCTTTGGGAGCTCCAAGGACTCCTTCACAGTTTTTCATTGTTGGTGGTTTTATACATTACAATGTTTGTTGTTTATGTTAAATAAATAAAAGGCTGCTGTGGCCATTACTATTCCAAAGAATTTGTTGTATGTGTTTTATTTGGGGTTAATTGGGTTTGCACTTTGAACTATGTGCAGTGACGGGTAGGTGTGGGGTTGAGTTCCCCTCACCCCAATCGCTCGACATTACCAAGCTCAAGTTAGATAGATAGATAGATAGATAGATAGATAGATATGAGATAGATTGATAGATAGATAGATAGATAGATAGATATGGGATAGATAGATAGATAGATAGATAGATAGATAGATAGATAGATAGATAGATAGATAGATAGATAGATACAGAAGGGGAGAGAGTAGGTGAATGTAGTTGCAGGAAGTATAGTTGCAGGAACTTTTAGAATGTAAGTTGGTGTGGAGTAAAGTTTCCGCCGTTAATCTGGTCCTAGACATGTCGCCTGCAGAGGCAGTTGTACGTATTCATATGTTGTACAGGATGGAGAGCCCGGTCTACTTTGTGAGATAGATAACACCGGCCGTCCTTCATTTGCTCTCCTGATAGCTGCTGTACTTTGCAGCAGTTCACCTCTTCAGAGATAGAAAACCTTTGAAATGCTCATAGTTGTTCCCATGGGTTTAGAACTGGCTGAAGGAAGTCTCATTGGCAATCTGCGCTTCCTGGGCTGTCAGCTAAAGTGCTCTTAAGTCTCTACCTTCCCTGACAACAGCGGCACGCCACACAAACAAAGTCTCCTAAAGTAAATGGTGTTTTCATCGCCGTTTTTCAGATAGATCCGACTGCTTTTTATTGTTACATCAAGAGGGGAGCAACGTCCGTCCCCCTGGTGGTTCCTCAGTGACTGACGGCCATTCCTGATGTCATTGGGCTCAAATATCTTTCTGAAGAATCGTTCTTGTGCCAGATATTTATTATGTGTCTTACATAAAGATATATTCATTGTATATTATTTATTACTAATTTTAGTGATATCCAACACAGAATAAAATGTGTCAGTGATGTCCCATACAACAGAGTGAGACTTCATTTTGGCCTGTTGGGTGCTATGGATCTTTGATTGCATTGTTTTGATCTATCAATAAGGATGTCTTGTTAAAGGGATTGTCCACTTTTTTTTTTTACTTAAATTCATGTATTTTGGGCTAAAAATCTTTTTTTTCCATTTGAGTTCCAGTAACAAATTTTGCATCATTTGGCTTTTTCAGGTTTTTTGTTTTCTTGCACATTCAGCTCTGAAGTGGTTCTTGGTCATAAATGAACTGAGAGGAACTCAGAAAAAGGCAGATAAAGGAGTTACAAACTCTCCCATCAGACATCAGAATGAGCTCACTGACTGATTCTAAGTTAAATCATTGTGCAGCAAACAATAGACAGATAGGGCAACACGGAGGCTATAGAAGGAAAATGGTGGAACATTTTTAATGAAACCAAAGATATTTTTTATTACTAAATAATGCATCTAAGTAAAAAAAAAGAAAATTGGCCCCAAAGGTGGAGATCCCTTTTTAAAGATAAATCTATACATGAGAAAAATGGACACTATGAACGCAAAAAAATAACACAGCTGAAGTATAGTAGCTGTTCTTGCACGGGTTAACCATTCATGTGAATGGACACCATGTACATGTATGCTACATTTCACCTGTAGTGGCCACTGTGGGGAGAAAGTTAGGCAAGATGAAAATTTTTCTTTGATGAATGATTGCTGATGATCAAAGGGGTTTCATTTATTCTATATTAATACTAATTTCAGAAATGAGAAACACAAAATACAGTGTCTCATTTAAAAAAAAACTCCCACACATGTTCCGCTTTGGGGAATGTGGACTTTATGTATAAGGATCTTGAATCAGAATCACCAAAAATTGAGCCAGTATTTTACACAATGCAGAAAATTGCACCCAAGGACGTTCCTATAGAGAGTTAAGATTTTAAGCTCCAATGGGGACAGTGATGATGATAATGTCTGTAAATCACTGTGGAATATGATGGCTCTGTGTAACTAAGTAAAATAAATCAGCCAGAGAAGACCTCAATCGTCCCGAGCTTCCCCATAAGGGCATTACATATCATAGCCTGTATGAAAGCCGAGAAAAGTAATTCAGCAACCATTGGAGGTAAATCTGTTTAGTGAGAGGATTTCACAAATGACAGCTTATCCACAGAAATAGAGAGAAAAAGAAAAGAAAAACAGAAATGTGTCACATGCATTTTTTAAAATGACCGATAATACCACATACAAGGGACAAATACCGTCATACCATGACCAGATTACATATTACCATCACATTGTTACCGATTAATACCACATGCAGAGGATAAATACCGTCACAGCATGGCCGGACCACATATTACCACCACATAGTAACTGAATAATACCACATACAAAGCGCAAACAACACCATATCTTGACCAGATCACATATTACTACCACACAGTGACCGAATAATAACACATACAAGGGACAAATACCACCACACCATGACCAGACCACATATTACCACCACACAGTAACCAAATAGTACCACATAAAAGGAACAAATACCACCACACCTTGATCAGACCACATATACCACCACATACTGACCAAATACTACAATGCTGATCATTAAATAAAAAAACACAATATTAATTAGTGCCATTAACACAGGAGCTCCTTGAAGAAGCCTACGCGAAATGCGCATAGGGGCTGGCAGTCCCTTGACACGCTGCGACCATGACGGGGGAGGATCTATCTTTGATTAGCCAACTTACTTGGTGCCCTTAAAGGTGTATACACATTTTCCTATATGGTCTATTTTTTCAAAGAACTTGGTCGGACTTTTTTGCTATCAGTGTGCTTCATGGGACTCTGTTTTACCTGTGGCCTTCAATTCCTCCGATACCTGGTTTAATGACATGTGTATCTATATATATTGGTATCTTTTATATATACTTTCCACCGTTGTACTATAACAAATAAACTTTCTCTTTTTCTATGACATTTTTCTGACTCCAAGTGCTCTAATTTGTTGCATATTCATAGGTGTTTTCTTGTCACTCTGACCTATTGAATTTTCTTTACCATTGTCAGTAACGTATGTTATATTTGTGTGCTCTGATCTACATTTTTCATCTGTAAGAAGAATATGTAGGTAGATGTAGGTTTGATGATCCCATCTGGGTCCATGCATATGACCTATTGGGTCATACTGCTGTCATAGATGGGGGCCTTGAATGGGACTAGGAGGCAGAGATTAGAGCTGCTATGTCAAAGGAGCCCACGGTCTGGTTAACCATTTGTGAATAACCATATTGTGAATTAACCATATGTGAATCATATCTGAGTCCCTACATACGATATGTCCCATTGTTGCATGTGGACCTCATAAGAGGGGGACTTGAATGGCACTAGGAGTCAAAGATTAGGATTGTAATGTCATTGTACCTCACACTTGCATGCCCATTTATTGAAAACTAGATGGTGGCCCCCTTCTAACGCATCGGGTATTCTAGAATATGTATGTAGTTTATTTATGAAGATTAAAGAATAATGCAATGAATAGAAAGAGGATTTTCCAGGTAGCGAAGCGGGGTTTAAATCCCGCGCCAATATAGCTGTTGGTCGCGGCCAGCCGGGCGCGACCAATCAGCGAAGCGTGGTTCAAATCCCACGCCAATTCGCGGCCAGACTGCGCCTGTCGCTGATTGGTCGCGGCCAGCCGGGCGCAACCAATCAGTGAAGCGTTGTTTAAATCCCGCGCCAATATCGCTGATTGGACGCGGCTGGTCGGGGGCAACCAATCAGTGAAGCGTGGTTCAAATCCCGCGCCAATTCGCGGCCGGACTGCGCCTGTCGCTGATTGGTCACGGGCGGCTGGCACGACCAATCAGCGACACGGGATTTCCATTACAGACAGACAGAATTATATACGATTATTATACGATTATAGAGTAGATGTGTGGTTAGATGTGACTTTTCCTTGGTTATCACAGTTGATCTCAGGGGTTTTGCAGTCTGGACCATTAGTTATATTAATATTATATTAATATTACTTCAAGATGCTCTTGTTCTTTGACTGCATTGTTTTTAAAGGAGGTTGTCTCATGACTTTTAATGTCCATCTAAGGCATGTTGACCTCATAAATGGGGGCTCTAGATGGGTCTGATAAAAGAGAACTGCTATGTAAAAGCAGATCATCATTTCTTTGAAGGGACACCATGAAATTGCAATACTTAATTTCTCCTGTAGTGGCCACTGTAGAAGGAGTGTGTGTGGCAAGATCTCTTTGGTGATCACAGATGACCACAGACAATTCAATGAACTGGACTTTTAGCAAAAAGCTTGCCTTTTACTCAGTTGTTTTTATCTCGATGGGACAACTCGGACTAGGAATAAATCTGATTGGTTTCGTTTAAAGAAATTATTTAAAGGGCAAAATAAATTAAAAAAATAGTTGTTAGTTACCTTTCGAAAAACAAATATTTTTATTTTCAGTGAGACCCAAATATTATTTAAAGTTTACAGTTTTTTTTAATAAATCTACAAAAGACTGTTGTTGTGTCAGAGGGTTTGGAAAGCGAGGACCTCTGGCTTTAAACTAAGATTAAATTGTGTAATCAGTCTGAGAACCTTGATGTTTGATGCACAACCTGTCCCCTTAGCCTCCAGCAGCTCACTCCTCTCTATTGGTTGTTTATAAAAAATTATATCAAAGTCTATCAATGGTCTTGACCTATAAAACCTCATTGATGTGCAAATTTTCATGAAATCTGTTCTTGGTAGTAAACAAATTCCATGACTTTCTTCATTATAAAATTCAGGTTTATTTTTTGAAAGAGGTTGTATATCAAATATGGCTTATTGTCTCATTTCAAGGTTTGTGTAGGTCCTTTAGTGGTTGGACTTAACTTAAAGGGAAGCTATGATCAGAAAATTACCTATTGTTAAATACATTTTTTTGCTACATGCATTTTAAAAAAATGATTTTTTTTTATATTTAAATATCCCAATCTTTTTTTTTTTTTTTTTTAAATAGTAATCTTGCAATTTTCACATTGGCCACTGGGGTCTTTTTTATACTTCCTCTCCTTTCAGGAAGAGTATTCAGCAGATGCCTTATCAGTAGAGGCATGATTATAATGACGCATAACACCTGTATATACAGCTGATAATACAGGATCCACCATTCACAATAGGTGATGTCACAGCTCATCTCCTCCTCCTGTACAATGACTAATAACACCTCTATATACAGTATATAACACAGGATCCACCATTCACAATAGGTGATGTCACAGCTCACCTCCTCCTCCTATACAATGACTGATAACTCCTCTATATACAGTGGAAAACACAGGATCCACCATTCGCAATAGGCGATGTCACAGCTCACTTCCTCCTCCTCCTGTACAATGACTGATAACACCTCTATATACAGTAGATAACACAGGATCCACCATTCACAGTAGGCGATGTCACAGCTTACCTCCTCCTCCTGTACAATGACTGATAACACCTCTATATACAGTAGATAACACAGGATCCACGATTCACAGTAGGCGATGTCACAGCTCACCTCCTCCTCCTGTACAATGACTGATAACACCTCTATATACAGTAGATAACATAGCATCCACCATCCCCAATAGGTGATGTCACAGCTCACCTCCTCCTCCTGTACAATGACTGATAACTCCTCTATATACAGTGGATAACACAGGATCCACCATTCACAATAGGCGATATCACAGCTCACCTCCTCCTGTACAATGACTGATAACACCTCTATATACAGTAGATAACACAGGATCCACCATTCACAATAGGTGATGTCACAGCTCACCTCCTCCTCCTCCGTACAATGACTGATAACACCTCTATATACAGTAGGTAATGGAGCACCCCCACGTGTACGGCAATGGCGTACTAGGCACCGGGTCCCTCTCGATTCTGGGGATGTCACAGTGGCCCGACCTGGTCTGTGGCCCTTCTGAGGGGCGTCCAATTAAAGGTGTAGTATGTCTGGTGTTCGTGACGCCACCTGTGGTACTCGGTCAGGGTGACCGATGCTGCTAGGGGTCCACTGGGGTGATGGAATGGCAGCTAGATGGTATACCTTCCCACAGGTGAAGTATGTCCCCAGGGCTTCCCGGATGTATAGGTGGTGATGGTGGACGTTGTAAGGCGCAATGAATAACGAGGACACAAAGGTTGCAGTCTCTTTACCTTTTACTGAAGACTTCAGGGTCCACAGTCCAGAGTACCGTTCACAGGGTAGGCAGAGTCCGGCCGGTCCGAAGGCAAATCCAGAGCTCTCTTAACCAGGTGGAAATCAGTAGCCTTCCTATTAGCGCCTGTGTTTTGTAGTACTTCCCTGCTGAGCACCACGGGATAGTCCTCACAACTTTCGTGGATGTTTCTGATCTTCTCTCTCTCCCCCAGATTGTATGGATAGGACAACCCGTATGACGGGGTAGGCCTGGAGCTTATTTATAGGGACCCTAGTGATGCCCCTCTCCCACAATTTGCCTCCGTGTCTTCTTAGGTATTAAGGTCGGGCAACCAACTTGGAATTGACTGTCCTGCCGGTCTCTGAAGTAATGCGTAGAGCCTATTATTCCCTCGGTGTTCCGACCACCGCTACGCGCCTCAGAAGGAGGCTGCCGATCTTGGGGCAGAACTCCTCCAGGTATTATCTCCTTGTGCTGTGACTTCGTTTCTCACTCTCCACAATACAATTCCTTTCCTGTCCTTTCTTAGGATGCTGCCGCAATGGGTGCAGGCGCAACTCCGTAACGTTCTATCTCGTGCTTGGCCTCTGTCAGGATCCCACCCCTGACAGGGACCCTCTGTCTGCAGCTCAGATGTTCCTCCTTCTCCCCCCTGTCTGCCTGACAGGTCCTCTCTGGGTCAAACCCAGGTAGCTTCTGACTAACTTCCTATCCAACCCACCAGTTTTATCCGTGTGTGAGAAGTGCCCTAATAGATAGAAGCAAGGCTCACCCTGGTGGACTGGAGTGTGAAGTGTAGTGTGTGACTTGTGATACCTGGCAAGGTGAACTCCATTAGTACCTTCAGATGTAATATCACTCCCCCTGGTGGAAGAGCGACATTACTGCAGCAACCAGGACTCTGGGGCACTGCAGGTAACACAGAATCCACCATCCACAATAGGTGATATCACAGCTCACCTCCTCCTGTAAAATGACTGATAACACCTCCATATACAGTAGGTAACACAGGATCCAACATTCACAATAGGTGATATCACAGCTCACCTCCTTCTCCTGTACAATGACTGATAACATCTCTATATACAGTAGATAACACAGGGTCCACCATCCACAATAGGTGATATCACAGCTCACCTCCCGCTGTACAATGACTGGTAACACCTCTATATACAGTAGGTAACACAGGATTCAACATTCACAATAGGTGATATCACAGCTCCCCTCCTCCTCCTGTACAATGACTGATAACACCTCTATATACAGTAGATAACACAGGATCCACCATCCACAATAGGTGATATCACAGCTCACCTCCAGCTGTACAATGACTGATAACACCTCTATATACAGTAGATAACACAGGATGCACCATTCACAATAGTTGATATCACAGCTCACCTCCTCCTCCTTTACAATGACTGATAACATCTCTATATATAGTGGATAACACAGGATCCACCATTCACAATAGGCGATGTCACAGCTCACCTCCTCCTCCTGTACAATGATTGATAACACCTCTATATACAGTAGATAACACAGGATCCACCATTCACAATAGGGGATGTCACAGCTCACCTCCTTTTCCTGTACAATAACTGATAACTCCTCTATATACAGTAGATAACACATGATCCACCATTCAAAATATGGGATGTCACAGCTCACCTCCTTTTCCTGTACAATAACTGATAACTCCTCTATATACAGTGGATAACACAGGATCCACCATTCCCAATAGGCGATGTCACAGCTCACCTCCTCCTCCTTCTGTACAATGACTGATAACACCTCTATATACAGTAGGTAACTGTTATGGGTCTCAATGGCAAGAGAACATAGCCCAGCAAACATAAGAACTAGCTCTTGGAAGGATGGAAACTAAACTGACCATGAACTAAACCTGCCGCACAACTAACAGTAGCCGGGTAGCGTAGCCTGCGTTTTATCCCTAGACGCCCAGCGCCGGCCGGAGGACTAACTAATCCTGGCAGAGGAAAATATAGTCCTGGCTCACCTCTAGAGAAATTTCCCCGAAAGGCAGACAGAGGCCCCCACAAATATTGGCGGTGATTTTAGATGAAATGACAAACGTAGTATGAAAATAGGTTTAGCAAAATTGAGGTCCGCTTACTAGATAGCAGGAAGACAGAAAGGGCACTTTCATGGTCAGCTGAAAACCCTATCAAAATACCATCCTGAAATTACTTTAAGACTCTAGTATTAACTCATAACATCAGAGTGGCAATTTCAGATCACAAGAGCTTTCCAGACACAGAAACGAAACTACAGCTGTGAACTGGAACAAAATGCAAAAACAAACAAGGACTAAAGTCCAACTTAGCTGAGAGTTGTCTAGCAGCAGGAACATGCACAGAAAGGCTTCTGATTACAATGTTGACCGGCATGGAAGTGACAGAGGAGCAAGGCTAAATAGCGACTCCCACATCCTGATGGAAACAGGTGAACAGAGAGGATGATGCACACCAGTTCAATTCCACCAGTGGCCACCGGGGGAGCTGTTGTGAATTTGCTTTTTGCTCCCTCTAGTGGTTACTAGTTTTTTGACTCTGGTTTTTCTGTCATTCCTTTTATCCGCACCTGGGTCGTTAGTTAGGGGTGTTGCTATATAAGCTCCCTGGACCTTCAGTTCAATGCCTGGCAACGTAGTTATCAGAGCTAGTCTGCTGTGCTCTTGTCTACTGATCCTGGTTCCAGTTATATCAGCTAAGTCTGCCTTTTGCTTTTTGCTATTTGTTTTGGTTTTGTATTTTTGTCCAGCTTGTTCCAAATCTATATCCTGACCTTTGCTGGAAGCTCTAGGGGGGCTGGTGTTCTCCCCCCGGACCGTTAGACGGTTCGGGGGTTCTTGAATTTCCAGTGTGGATTTTGATAGGGTTTTTGTTGACCATATAAGTTACCTTTCTTTATTCTGCTATCAGTAAGCGGGCCTCTCTGTGCTAAACCTGGTTCATTTCTGTGTTTGTCATTTCCTCTTACCTCACCGTCATTATTTGTGGGGGGCTTCTATCCAGCTTTGGGGTCCCCTTCTCTGGAGGCAAGAAAGGTCTTTGTTTTCCTCTACTAGGGGTAGCTAGATTCTCCGGCTGGCGCGTGTCATCTAGAATCAACGTAGGAATGATCCCCGGCTACTTCTAGTGTTGGCGTTAGGAGTAGATATATGGTCGACCCAGTTACCACTGCCCTATGAGCTGGATTTTTGTATTCTGCAGACTTCCACGTTACTCTGAGACCCTCGCCATTGGGGTCATAACAGTTTGCCAGGCCCGTATTAAATGTTTAATGCATTGCAGAAGAGGGATTATAAGAAAGAAGATTCTGAGTTTTTTTTTTTTTTTTCTTCTTCCCCTTTACCTCAGAGTGGCTATGCTTGCTGCAGACATGAATGTCCAGACCTTGATTACAAGTGTGGACCAGCTGGCTACTCGTGTGCAGGGCATACAAGACTATGTTATCAGAAATCCTAGGTCAGAACCTAAAATACCGATTCCTGAACTGTTTTCCGGAGACAGGTTTAAGTTTAGGAATTTCATGAATAATTGTAAATTGTTTTTGTCCCTGAGACCCTGTTCATCTGGAGATTCTGCTCAGCAAGTAAAAATTGTTATTTCGTTCTTACGGGGCGACCCTCAGGATTGGGCTTTTTCGCTGGCGCCAGGAGATCCGGCATTGGCTGATCTTGATGCGTTTTTTCTGGCGCTCGGTTTACTTTATGAGGAACCCAATCTTGAGATTCAGGCAGAAAAGGCCTTGCTGGCTATGTCTCAGGGGCAGGACGAGGCTGAAGTGTATTGCCAAAAATTTCGGAAATGGTCCGTGCTGACACATTGGAACGAGTGTGCACTGGCCGCTAATTTTAGAAATGGCCTTTCTGAAGCCATTAAGAATGTTATGGTGGGTTTTCCCATTCCCACAGGTCTGAATGATACTATGGCACTGGCTATTCAAATTGACCGGCGGTTGCGGGAGCGCAAAACCGCAAATTCCCTCATGGTGTTGTCTGAACAGACACCTAATTCGGTGCAATGTGATAGAAAAACCGCAAATTCCCTCATGGTGTTGTCTGAACAGACACCTGATTTAATGCAATGTGATAGAATCCTGACTAGAAATGAGCGGAAAATTCATAGACGCCGGAATGGCTTGTGCTACTACTGTGGTGATTCTACACATGTTATCTCAGCATGCTCTAAACGTATAGCTAAGGTTGTTAGTCCTGTCATCGTTGGTAATTTGCAACCTAAATTTATTCTGTCTGTAACTTTGATTTGCTCACTGTCATCTTATCCTGTCATGGCGTTTGTAGATTCAGGTGCTGCCCTGAGTCTCATGGATCTCTCATTTGCTAAGCGCTGTGGTTTTACTCTTGAACCATTAGAAAATCCTATTCCTCTTAGGGGTATTGATGCTACACCATTGGCAGCAAATAAACCGCAGTATTGGACACAGGTTACCATGTGCATGACTCCTGAACACTGCGAGGTGATACGTTTCCTGGTTTTACATAAAATGCATGATTTGGTTGTTTTGGGGCTGCCATGGTTACAGACCCATAATCCAGTCCTGGACTGGAAGGCTATGTCAGTCTCAAGTTGGGGCTGTCGTGGTATTCATGGGGATTCCCTGCCTGTGTCTATTGCTTCTTCTACGCCTTCGGAAGTTCCGGAGTATTTGTCTGATTATCAGGATGTCTTCAGTGAGTCTGAGTCCAGTGCACTGCCTCCTCATAGGGACTGTGACTGTGCTATAGATTTGATCCCAGGCAGTAAATTTCCTAAGGGAAGACTGTTTAATCTGTCGGTACCTGAACATACCGCTATGCGTTCATATATCAAGGAGTCTCTGGAGAAAGGACATATTCGTCCGTCTTCTTCCCCTCTTGGTGCGGGATTCTTTTTTGTGGCAAAAAAGGACGGATCTTTGAGACCTTGTATTGATTATCGGCTTTTAAATAAGATCACTGTCAAATTTCAGTATCCTTTACCGCTGTTGTCTGACTTGTTTGCCCGGATTAAGGGTGCCAAGTGGTTCACCAAGATAGACCTTCGTGGTGCGTACAACCTTGTGCGCATTAAGCAAGGTGATGAATGGAAAACCGCATTCAATACGCCCGAAGGTCATTTTGAGTACTTGGTGATGCCTTTTGGGCTCTCCAATGCGCCTTCAGTTTTTCAGTCCTTTATGCATGACATTTTCCGGAAGTATCTGGATAAATTTTTGATTGTTTATCTGGATGATATTTTGGTTTTTTCTGATAATTGGGATTCGCATGTGGAGCAGGTCAGGTTGGTCTTTAAAATTTTGCGTGAAAATTCTTTGTTTGTCAAGGGCTCAAAGTGTCTCTTTGGTGTACAGAAGGTTCCCTTTTTGGGGTTCATTTTTTCCCCTTCTGCTGTGGAGATGGACCCAGTCAAGGTCCGAGCTATTCTTGATTGGACTCAGCCCTCGTCAGTTAAGAGTCTTCAGAAGTTCTTGGGCTTCGCTAACTTCTACCGTCGTTTTATCGCTAATTTTTCTAGCATTGTGAAACCTTTGACGGATATGACCAAGAAGGGCTCCGATGTAGCTAACTGGGCTCCTGCTGCCGTGGAGGCTTTCCAGGAGTTGAAACGCCGGTTTACTTCGGCGCCTGTTTTGTGCCAGCCTGACGTCTCACTTCCCTTTCAGGTTGAGGTGGATGCTTCGGAGATTGGGGCAGGGGCCGTTTTGTCGCAGAGAGGCCCTGGTTGCTCTGTTATGAAACCTTGTGCCTTTTTCTCTAGGAAGTTTTCGCCTGCCGAGCGAAATTATGATGTGGGCAATCGGGAGTTGTTGGCCATGAAATGGGCATTTGAGGAGTGGCGTCATTGGCTCGAGGGTGCTAAGCATCGTGTGGTGGTCTTGACTGATCACAAAAATCTGATGTATCTCGAGTCTGCTAAACGCCTTAATCCGAGACAGGCCCGCTGGTCATTGTTTTTCTCCCGCTTTGATTTTGTTGTCTCGTATTTACCAGGTTCAAAGAATGTGAAGGCCGATGCTCTTTCTAGGAGCTTTGTGCCTGATGCTCCTGGAGTCGCTGATCCTGTTGGTATTCTTAAAGATGGAGTTATCTTGTCAGCTATTTCTCCGGATCTGCGACGTGTGTTGCAGAGATTTCAGGCTGATAGGCCTGAGTCTTGTCCACCTGACAGACTGTTTGTCCCGGATAAGTGGACCAGCAGAGTCATTTCCGAGGTTCATTCCTCGGTGTTGGCAGGTCACCCGGGAATTTTTGGCACCAGAGATCTGGTGGCCAGGTCCTTTTGGTGGCCTTCCTTGTCAAGGGATGTGCGGTCATTTGTGCAGTCCTGTGGGACTTGTGCTCGAGCTAAGCCTTGCTGTTCTCGTGCCAGCGGTTTGCTCTTGCCCTTGCCTGTCCCGAAGAGACCTTGGACACATATCTCCATGGATTTCATTTCTGATCTTCCGCTATCTCAGGGCATGTCCGTTATCTGGGTGATATGTGATCGCTTCTCCAAGATGGTCCATTTGGTTCCTTTGCCTAAGCTGCCTTCCTCTTCCGATCTGGTTCCTGTGTTTTTCCAGAACGTGGTTCGTTTGCACGGCATCCCTGAGAATATTGTGTCAGACAGAGGATCCCAGTTCGTTTCCAGGTTCTGGCGATCCTTTTGTAGTAGGATGGGCATTGATTTGTCGTTTTCGTCTGCTTTCCATCCTCAGACTAATGGACAGACGGAGCGAACCAATCAGACTTTGGAGGCTTATTTGAGGTGTTTTGTCTCTGCTGATCAGGACGATTGGGTGACATTCTTGCCGTTGGCTGAGTTTGCCCTTAATAATCGGGCTAGTTCCGCCACCTTGGTTTCGCCTTTTTTCTGCAACTCTGGTTTCCATCCTCGCTTTTCTTCGGGTCATGTGGAGCCTTCTGACTGTCCTGGGGTGGATTCTGTGGTGGATAGGTTGCAGCAGATCTGGAATCATGTGGTGGACAACTTGAAGTTGTCACAGGAGAAGGCTCAGCGCTTTGCCAACCGCCGCCGCGGTGTGGGTCCCCGACTACGCGTTGGGGATTTGGTATGGCTTTCTTCTCGCTTTGTTCCTATGAAGGTCTCCTCTCCCAAATTTAAACCTCGTTTTATTGGGCCTTACAAGATATTGGAAATCCTTAATCCTGTATCTTTTCGTCTGGATCTTCCTGTGTCGTTTGCTATTCACAATGTATTTCATAGGTCCTTGTTGCGGCGGTACATTGTGCCTGTAGTTCCTTCTGCTGAGCCTCCTGCTCCGGTGTTGGTTGAGGGCGAGTTGGAGTACGTGGTAGAGAAGATCTTGGATTCTCGCCTCTCCAGGCGGAGGCTTCAGTACCTGGTCAAGTGGAAGGGCTATGGTCAGGAGGATAATTCCTGGGTGGTCGCCTCTGATGTTCATGCGGCCGATTTAGTTCGTGCCTTTCATGCCGCTCATCCTGATCGCCCTGGTGGTCGTGGTGAGGGTTCGGTGACCCCTCACTAAGGGGGGGGTACTGTTGTGAATTTGCTTTTTGCTCCCTCTAGTGGTTACTAGTTTTTTGACTCTGGTTTTTCTGTCATTCCTTTTATCCGCACCTGGGTCGTTAGTTAGGGGTGTTGCTATATAAGCTCCCTGGACCTTCAGTTCAATGCCTGGCAACGTAGTTATCAGAGCTAGTCTGCTGTGCTCTTGTCTACTGATCCTGGTTCCAGTTATATCAGCTAAGTCTGCCTTTTGCTTTTTGCTATTTGTTTTGGTTTTGTATTTTTGTCCAGCTTGTTCCAAATCTATATCCTGACCTTTGCTGGAAGCTCTAGGGGGGCTGGTGTTCTCCCCCCGGACCGTTAGACGGTTCGGGGGTTCTTGAATTTCCAGTGTGGATTTTGATAGGGTTTTTGTTGACCATATAAGTTACCTTTCTTTATTCTGCTATCAGTAAGCGGGCCTCTCTGTGCTAAACCTGGTTCATTTCTGTGTTTGTCATTTCCTCTTACCTCACCGTCATTATTTGTGGGGGGCTTCTATCCAGCTTTGGGGTCCCCTTCTCTGGAGGCAAGAAAGGTCTTTGTTTTCCTCTACTAGGGGTAGCTAGATTCTCCGGCTGGCGCGTGTCATCTAGAATCAACGTAGGAATGATCCCCGGCTACTTCTAGTGTTGGCGTTAGGAGTAGATATATGGTCGACCCAGTTACCACTGCCCTATGAGCTGGATTTTTGTATTCTGCAGACTTCCACGTTACTCTGAGACCCTCGCCATTGGGGTCATAACAGGGAGCCCAAAATCCAATTTCACAACAGTACCCCCCCCTCAAGGAGGGGGCACCGAACCCTCACCAGAACCACCAGGGCGATCAGGATGAGCCCTATGAAAGGCACGGACCAAATCGGAGGCATGAACATCAGAGGCAGTCACCCAAGAATTATCCTCCTGACCGTATCCCTTCCATTTGACCAGATACTGGAGCTTCCGTCTGGAAACACGGGAGTCCAAGATTTTTTCCACAACGTACTCCAACTCGCCCTCAACCAACACCGGAGCAGGAGGCTCAACGGAAGGCACAACCGGTACCTCATACCTGCGCAATAATGACCGATGAAAAACATTATGAATAGAAAAAGATGCAGGGAGATCCAAACGGAAGGACACAGGGTTAAGAATCTCCAATATCTTGTACGGGCCGATGAACCGAGGCTTAAACTTGGGAGAAGAAACCCTCATAGGGACAAAACGAGAAGACAACCACACCAAGTCCCCAACACAAAGCCGAGGACCAACCCGACGCCGGCGGTTGGCAAAAAGCTGAGTCTTCTCCTGGGACAACTTCAAATTGTCCACTACCTGCCCCCAAATCTGATGCAACCTCTCCACCACAGCATCCACTCCAGGACAATCCGAAGATTCCACCTGACCAGAAGAAAATCGAGGATGAAACCCCGAATTACAGAAAAAAGGAGACACTAAGGTGGCAGAGCTGGCCCGATTATTGAGGGCAAACTCCGCTAAAGGCAAAAAAGCAACCCAATCATCCTGATCTGCAGACACAAAACACCTCAAATATGTCTCCAAGGTCTGATTCGTCCGCTCGGTCTGGCCATTAGTCTGAGGATGGAAAGCAGACGAGAAAGACAAATCTATGCCCATCCTAGCACAGAATGCTCGCCAAAATCTAGACACGAATTGGGTACCTCTGTCAGAAACGATATTCTCCGGAATACCATGCAAACGGACCACATTTTGAAAAAACAGAGGAACCAACTCGGAAGAAGAAGGCAACTTAGGCAGGGGAACCAAATGGACCATCTTAGAGAAACGATCACACACCACCCAGATGACAGACATCTTCTGAGAAACAGGAAGATCCGAAATAAAATCCATCGAGATGTGCGTCCAGGGCCTCTTCGGGATAGGCAAGGGCAACAACAATCCACTAGCCCGAGAACAACAAGGCTTGGCCCGAGCACAAACGTCACAAGACTGCACGAAGCCTCGCACATCTCGAGACAGGGAAGGCCACCAGAAGGACCTTGCCACCAAATCCCTGGTACCAAAGATTCCAGGATGACCTGCCAACGCAGAAGAATGAACCTCAGAAATGACTTTACTGGTCCAATCATCAGGAACAAACAGTCTACCAGGTGGGCAACGATCAGGTCTATCCGCCTGAAACTCCTGCAAGGCCCGCCGCAGGTCTGGAGAAACGGCAGACAATATCACTCCGTCCTTAAGGATACCTGTAGGTTCAGAATTACCAGGGGAGTCAGGCTCAAAACTCCTAGAAAGGGCATCCGCCTTAACATTCTTAGAACCCGGCAGGTAGGACACCACAAAATTAAACCGAGAGAAAAACAACGACCAGCGCGCCTGTCTAGGATTCAGGCGTCTGGCGGACTCAAGATAAATTAGATTTTTGTGGTCAGTCAATACCACCACCTGATGTCTAGCCCCCTCAAGCCAATGACGCCACTCCTCAAAAGCCCACTTCATGGCCAAAAGCTCCCGATTCCCAACATCATAATTCCGCTCGGCGGGCGAAAATTTACGCGAGAAAAAAGCACAAGGTCTCATCACGGAGCAATCGGAACTTCTCTGCGACAAAACCGCCCCAGCTCCGATTTCAGAAGCGTCGACCTCAACCTGAAAAGGAAGAGCAACATCAGGCTGACGCAACACAGGGGCGGAAGAAAAGCGGCGCTTAAGCTCCCGAAAGGCCTCCACAGCAGCTGGGGACCAATCAGCAACATCAGCACCCTTCTTAGTCAAATCAGTCAATGGTTTAACAACATCAGAAAAACCAGCAATAAATCGACGATAAAAGTTAGCAAAGCCCAAAAATTTCTGAAGACTCTTAAGAGAAGAGGGTTGCGTCCAATCACAAATAGCCTGAACCTTGACAGGATCCATCTCGATAGAAGAGGGGGAAAAAATATATCCCAAAAAGGAAATCTTTTGAACCCCAAAAACGCACTTAGAACCCTTCACACACAAGGAATTAGACCGCAAAACCTGAAAAACCCTCCTGACCTGCTGGACATGAGAGTCCCAGTCATCCGAAAAAATCAAAATATCATCCAGATACACAATCATAAATTTATCCAAATAATCACGGAAAATGTCATGCATAAAGGACTGAAAGACTGAAGGGGCATTTGAAAGACCAAAAGGCATCACCAAATACTCAAAGTGGCCCTCGGGCGTATTAAATGCAGTTTTCCACTCATCCCCCTGCTTAATTCGCACCAAATTATACGCCCCACGGAGATCTATCTTAGAGAACCACTTGGCCCCCTTTATGCGAGCAAACAAATCAGTCAGCAGTGGCAACGGATATTGATATTTAACCGTGATTTTATTCAAAAGCCGATAATCAATGCACGGCCTCAAAGAGCCATCTTTCTTAGCCACAAAGAAAAAAACGGCTCCTAAGGGAGATGACGAAGGACGAATATGTCCCTTTTCCAAGGACTCCTTTATATATTCTCGCATAGCAGCATGTTCAGGCACAGACAGATTAAATAAACGACCCTTAGGGTATTTACTACCCGGAATCAAATCTATGGCACAATCGCACTCCCGGTGCGGAGGTAATGAACCAAGCTTAGGTTCTTCAAAAACGTCACGATATTCAGTCAAGAATTCAGGAATCTCAGAGGGAATAGATGATGAAATGGAAACCACAGGTACGTCCCCATGCGTCCCCTTACATCCCCAGCTTAACACAGACATAGCTTTCCAGTCAAGGACTGGGTTATGAGATTGCAGCCATGGCAATCCAAGCACCAACACATCATGTAGGTTATACAGCACAAGAAAGCGAATAATCTCCTGGTGATCCGGATTAATCCGCATAGTTACTTGTGTCCAGTATTGTGGTTTATTGCTAGCCAATGGGGTGGAGTCAATCCCCTTCAGGGGTATAGGAGTTTCAAGAGGCTCCAAATCATACCCACAGCATTTGGCAAAGGACCAATCCATAAGACTCAAAGCGGCGCCAGAGTCGACATAGGCATCCGCAGTAATAGATGATAAAGAACAAATCAGGGTCACAGATAGAATAAACTTAGACTGTAAAGTGCCAATTGAAACAGACTTATCAAGCTTCTTAGTACGCTTAGAGCATGCTGATATAACATGAGTTGAATCACCGCAATAGAAGCACAACCCATTTTTTCGTCTAAAATTCTGCCGTTCACTTCTGGACAGAATTCTATCACATTGCATATTCTCTGGCGTCTTCTCAGTAGACACCGCCAAATGGTGCACAGGTTTGCGCTCCCGCAGACGCCTATCGATCTGGATAGCCATTGTCATGGACTCATTCAGACCCGCAGGCACAGGGAACCCCACCATAACATCCTTAATGGCATCAGAGAGACTCTCTGAAATTCGCCGCCAGGGCGCACTCATTCCACTGAGTAAGCACAGCCCATTTACGGAATTTCTGGCAGTATATTTCAGCTTCGTCTTGCCCCTGAGATAGGGACATCAAGGCCTTTTCCGCCTGAAGTTCTAACTGAGGTTCCTCATAAAGCAACCCCAAGGCCAGAAAAAACGCATCCACATTGAGCAACGCAGGATCCCCTGGAGCCAATGCAAAAGCCCAATCCTGAGGGTCGCCCCGGAGCAAGGAAATCACAATCCTGACCTGCTGAGCAGGATCTCCAGCAGAGCGAGATTTCAGGGACAAAAACAACTTGCAATTACTTTTGAAATTTTGAAAGCAAGATCTATTCCCCGAGAAAAATTCAGGCAAAGGAATTCTAGGTTCAGATATAGGAACATGAACAACAAAATCTTGTAAATTTTGAACTTTCGTGGTGAGATTATTCAAACCTGCAGCTAAACTCTGAATATCCATTTTAAACAGGTGAACACAGAGCCATTCCAGGATTAGAAGGAGAGAGAGAGAGAGAAAGGCTGCAATATAGGCAGACTTGCAAGAGATTCAATTACAAGCACACTCAGAACTGAAGGAAAAAAAAAAAACCTTCAGCAGACTTCTCTTTTCTCTCCTTTCTCTGTCAATTAATTTAACCCTTTTGGGCCGGTCAAACTGTTATGGTTCTCAATGGCAAGAGAACATAGCCCAGCAAACATAAGAACTAGCTCTTGGAAGGATGGAAACTAAACTGACCATGAACTAAACCTGCCGCACAACTAACAGTAGCCGGGTAGCGTAGCCTGCGTTTTATCCCTAGACGCCCAGTGCCGGCCGGAGGACTAACTAATCCTGGCAGAGGAAAATATAGTCCTGGCTCACCTCTAGAGAAATTTCCCCGAAAGGCAGACAGAGGCCCCCACAAATATTGGCGGTGATTTTAGATGAAATGACAAACGTAGTATGAAAATAGGTTTAGCAAAATTGAGGTCCGCTTACTAGATAGCAGGAAGACAGAAAGGGCACTTTCATGGTCAGCTGAAAACCCTATCAAAATACCATCCTGAAATTACTTTAAGACTCTAGTATTAACTCATAACATCAGAGTGGCAATTTCAGATCACAAGAGCTTTCCAGACACAGAAACGAAACTACAGCTGTGAACTGGAACAAAATGCAAAAACAAACAAGGACTAAAGTCCAACTTAGCTGAGAGTTGTCTAGCAGCAGGAACATGCACAGAAAGGCTTCTGATTACAATGTTGACCGGCATGGAAGTGACAGAGGAGCAAGGCTAAATAGCGACTCCCACATCCTGATGGAAACAGGTGAACAGAGAGGATGATGCACACCAGTTCAATTCCACCAGTGGCCACCGGGGGAGCCCAAAATCCAATTTCACAACAGGTAACACAGGATCCACCATCCACAATAGGTGATATCACAGCTCACCTCCTCCTGTACATTGACTGATAACACCTCTATATACAGTAGGTAACACAGGATCCAACATTCGCAATAGGTGATATCACAGCTCACCTCCTCCCCCTCCTGTATAATGACTGATAACATCTCTATATACAGTTAATAACACAGGATCCACCATTCACAATAGTTGATATCACAGCTCACCTCCTCCTCCTGTACAATGACTGATAACATCTCTATATACAGTAGATAACACTGGGTCCACCATTCACAATAGGTGATATCACAGCTCACCTCCTCCTCCTCCTGTACAATGACCGATAACACCTCTATATACAGTAGATAACACAGGACCCACCATTCACAATACGTGTTATCACAACTCATCTCCTCCTGTACAATGATCAATAACACCTATATACGCAGCCGATAAACAGGATCCACCCTTCACCATACGTGATGTCACAACTCACCTCCTCCTCTACTCTTCACAATCACCTTTTCACATGCTCATTAGATGTTTTAATTCAAAAGATCTAACTATTGTGGCTATGTACCTGTGTAGTTTCCTGAAACAAAAGTACGTGTTTAAAAAAGCCCCAGTGGCGAGTGTGAAAATTGCAAGATTTCTATCCTTTATGTAAAAAATGTGTTTATTTCCAATCATTTTTAAAAATTAAATTTAACTCCTGATTTTCCCAATAGGTCATTTTCTGATAATAGCTACCCTTTAAGCTGTTTATGCTCTGATACTAATATTGGCGTCTGACCAATGTTAGCAATCAACCTGGAGTTAAGTAGTTTCGAGGTGCCTGGCATGATCCTAATTTTATGAGCTATAAGATACCCCCAGATTTTGAGTTTTTCTTTAACATTACTTTTTTGGGGGAAGTTCCACCACATCTTTTCAAATGTATTGTTGGTGGGAATATTTGGAATGCACTTGAAAGGCGAAAGATCTTGATTTACCTTTTTTCTAGAGCTTATTATTAATGCATAAAGGTACAGAATTAACAAACAGAATGTGCCAAAAATAAGTCATCTCATAACTGAGACCTTGATATAGACTGGCTCCACAATACAAACGTTTTGCATACCTAATGATTCATCTATGAGAGCGGTATGGGTAGCCTGAATCTATTCATAGTTATAGGATGCGATGGAAAGGAAAAAAAGGCATGTGAAAACTGAAGTTATTACCGGAAATTCTAAGCAATTAAAGATGGTAGTGCACTCCGGTCCCTCTGCCCCGACACGCACGTTTCGCCCTGCTTCTTCGCGGGGTGTCTATATCCCGATTTGTTTTCAGCTATCTCCAGATGCACTTCAATTAGCACTTTACATTTTTTTTACATACTTTGAACCAACTATTTCCTTTTTGTGAAATGCAAAAAATGGGAAAGGAAAGGACAATTAATACTATCTATCAAATGCATATATTCACTTTATAGAATTATATACTGTTTTTTATGGTCCTGTGCAATAGATACAATTGATTATAATTATTTTTACTTCAATATGTATATTATATAAATTATTTTTTCTACTTATTTTGCACTTTAAACCTACAATATTTTTGATCAATAAAGTAGTACGTAATTACGTCCTGTTAATATACTCATGTGTTATCCCAGAATGGTATAGTATTTACCTTCCTGCAAAATTCCACTCTTAAAATTCCGGTCCCTCTATCTTATTCTGCATCTTTCTTATTTTACTAGTTTTTAATATATATTTCAATACAAATATATATATTTTTTTTAAATAACATATAGACACTTTTGTGTAACACTCCTTTACCTATGATCTACACACACCTGGGTTATTTGGAAGAATAATATGATTATCGCAATATATTAAGGGGATAAAAACTCGGATGGGAATGCTTCTTTAATGGAGAGGAGAATCCATATACAGATTGTACATGAGACACTTCGTTCAAGTCTTCGGGACCTTAGAAGCTCGCATTTTCCATACCCCTCTTAAACCTAGGCACCTCCCCATTTAATAGGAAAAGTAGATTTTTTCCTTAGCTGTGGGACATAAATAGTTAAAATAAAAAAATAAAATACTAATTATATGGGCAATCAAAGCAGAACAAAAAATACCTTTGAATAAAAATGATTATTTATTTCATTACATATCTATTTTGACCCATAATATACACATTTCATAATTGTTATTTTTTTAATAAATGTGCAAAATTGTAAACAGTAATAGCAATCAGTCATCGGCGTTAAATTAAATGTAAATTTAATAAATTAATTTAAATTCACATTGAATTAGAAAAACAGATGGCTAATTTTTGTGTTCTCGAACGCCATCCATACATAGAGTCGCGTTACCTTCTTTGAATAAATGTTGGAATTGTGGTAATTAAACAGGCGCGAAGTGCAGCAGTGTTCATCCGCAGAGTGATAATGCTCTCGAAAGCGTTGTGTAAACTCAGGGGATTTTTTAATCTTTTTTGCCTGTAGCCTGGAATCACTGGTTAGTATAGTTTTATGGCGTCCAAGCCGCATAGTGCTGATGCTATCACAAAATAGATTTTATCTCTTGCTGCTTACAGGGAAAGAGAAAAGCCAACTTGTTTGTAACACTAAAATCAAACATTGTACCTGAACTAATGCTGATTTGGATACAAGTGAATCATTTTAATTGTGCCATAAAAATACTGCGAGAGTGTAGCTTTCAGGCAGAAATGGAAATGTACCAGAGAGATGTTCTGTTATGTGGCGGATGCGCTTTTTTATCTTGGAATATCTACAGGATGTTTCTCTGGAGAAATTATAAGTGCAAGTTGTGAAGATAACAAAGACAGCGCTAGAAAAAAAAAGTCAAAGACAAAATCGTGTTAACATCTGGGTAGATGAGGGACATCGGGACTTTGATCGAGACGGGCACCTTGAATTGGGCTTATTTTTCACACTAGAGTCATGTTTGCTAATGTTTCTGAGCAAGGAATAGGCAAAAAAAATCATTATAGCACCATCTATCGATGACAAAATACTGAATTACAAAGAATAATTAATGCCTACATATGAGTACCAAACGTATCCACAAAAACGCTCACACATGTAAAATACACAGCAATATATGATGTTTCGCATAAGGTGCTTTCTCACGGTGCTTTCTTCATCCCTTGATAAAGCACCTTATGCGAAACACACATCAAGGTATTTGTGTATATCATATTACTAGATGGTGGCCCGATTCTAACGCATCAGGTATTCTAGAATATGTATGTATGTATGTTCATCTCGCTTAGCACAGCCACGTAGTATATAGCACAGCCACGAAGTATATAACACAGCCACGTAGTATATAACACAGCCACATAGTATATAGCACAGCCCATGTAACACAGACAGCCGCATAGTATATATAACAGCCATGTAATATATAGCAGCCACATAGTATATTACAGCCACGTAGTATATAACACAGCCCACGTAATATATAGCACAGCCCACGTAGTATATAGCACAGCCCATGCAGTATATAACACAGGCCACGTAATATATAACAGCCCATGCAGTATATAACACTGCCCACGCTGTATATAACACAGCCCACGCTGTATATAACACAGCCCACGTAGTATATAACACAGCCCACGCTGTATATAACACTGCCCACACAGTATATAACACAGCCCACGTAGTATACATCACAGCCCATGTAATACAGACAGCCACGTAATATATAGCACAGCCACGTAGTATATAGCAGCCACATAGTATATAACACAGCCCACGTAGTATATAGCACAGCCCATGTAATATATAGCACTGCCCACGTAATATATAGCACAGCCCACGCAGTATATAACACAGCCCATGTAGTATATAACACAAGCCACGTAGTATATAGCACAGCCCACGTAATATATAGCACAGCCCACCCAGCATATAACACAACCCATGTAGTATATAACACAGGCCACGTAGTATATAGCACAGCCCATGCAGTATATAACACAGCCCACATAGTATATAATATAGGCCACGCTGTATATAACACAGCCCACGTAGTATATAACACAGCCCATGCTGTATATAACACTGCCCACACAGTATATAACACAGCCCACGTAGTATACAGCACAGTCCATGTGACACAGACAGCCATGTAGTATATAGCACAGCCATGTAGTATATAGCAGCCATGTAGTATATAACACAGCCCACATAGTATATAGCGCAGCCCACGTAATATATAGCACAGCCGATGCAGTATATAGCACAGGCCATGTAGTATATAACACAGGCCACGCAGTATATAGCACAGCCCATGCAGTATATAACACAGCCCACATAGTATATAACATAGGCCACGTAGTATATAACACAGCCCACACAGTATATAACACAGCCCACAAAGTATATAGCAGTGTGGGCACCATATCCCTGTTAAAAAAAAAATAAATAAAAAATAGTTATATACTCACCCTCCGGTGTCCAGCGAAGCTGTGCAGATGCACGCAATGCTGCCGGCAGCTTCTGTTCCCAGTGATGCATTGCGAAATTACCCAGATGACTTAGCGGTCTCGCGAGACTGGGTAATTTTGCAATGCATCAGTGGGAACGGAAGCTGGCTGCAGCATCGCGCGCATCGGTGGACGGCGGAAGGTGAGAATAGCACAATTTTTAGTTTTTTTTATTATTTTTAACATTATATCTTTTTACTATTGATGCTGCACAGGCAGCATCAATAGTAAAAAGTTGGTCCGGGATAGGGCGACACACTGGCACTGACTGGAGGGGAGTAGGGAGGGGCACTGATTAGAGTAGAGTAGGGAGGGGCCAATTCGCGGCCGGACTAAGCCTGCCAACCGCGACCAATCAGCGACACGGGATTTCCGTTACAGACAGACAGACGGAAGTACCCTTTAGACGATTATATAGATAGATGGGTAATAATCAGTGGCATATTTGTTTCAGATACTTTTGTATGTAGCTCGTATGTGCCATTCTTTACATGTATGAGCATCACGGCACTGTGGATATATACATTGCAAGACTAAATGACTAAAGCCACCTGTCCGAAACGCGTTTCCTAGCTATAGTAAGCATTGGAATTGCGACTTTTTAATCATTTCCATTAAAAGAGTGTTTTTAATAAAGATGGAATTGATCTTCTTCCAACTTTTTCCATGGTGCGCCAGATATTTTGAGTGTACCGACACCCTTGTGAATATGATGAGAAGTTTTCGGTAGCAGTAAACCCCATTAACTGTGATTCTGGCGAATGTAGTAAAACAATCAAAACCTTTATTTTTCTTACAATTCAAAAACTCTTATGTGTAAACAAAACAAAAAGCGAAAAAAAGGATGGAGATTTTTCACGCGGTGAGTTAAGCTTATTTTATTTTACAGTAAACACATCTAAACAAATATGTGATTCAGTTTGAAGACAAATTAAATGGAGTGGTCTTGTTTCGAGACGATGTCGTAGCACAATTAGTGTGAGAAAATTTCTCATCCTTTTTTTTCTGCCTACCATTCAGTGGGGCTTAATTAGAAATGTAGTGAGAAAGCCATTAAAAAGTCCCTAACTTCCATCCCCTCTAGCCCACACAATCTTTAATTAAACACAATAACCAGGCGAGCATATCTTATCTTTACAAGAATTTTTCGAAGAGGTTTTTTTTTTTTTTTTTTATTATTCTTTTTTTCGCCAATTTGTTCTAAATCAGTATTTATTAGAATGCAAATTGAAAGTCAATTGAAAAACAAACTGTATTTACAACTGTGACCATAATTCTGTAAAGGATTAAAACATAAGGGACAGAATTAATTAAGAGAATGCCTCCAAAGCAGTAACGGCCTAACGGGCTCTTCTTCTCAAAATTTGTATTTTCTGTCCAGATGGAGTTAATTAATTTTTAACATGTAAATGGCCCAGGGTTTTCTTGCTGAATGTTATTTCACTGATCTAATCTGACGAGGCGGCGGGGATTTTACATTGCGATACCGCCTCCTTGTCATTTATGACCTTTTCTATTTAATTAAAAAACACGCCAATTGATCTTATTATAACTTTTTAGATGAGGTGATACGTGGTAATGAAGCACTTTATGATTTGTCTGTATGATTTATGACCACATTATTAAATATAAAGATAGCAGCTTGTTTTCTCTCCCCATTGAACATGATAGTCAAAAATGGCCGTATGAGGACTCATTATGAATTTTGTGTTATTGATTAGCCGTGGTCATAAAAAAAATTGCCTTGGTAATGATACTTCATTATGTAGGGGCAATCAGGGGTGAATCATTTTCTGGTATTAAGATTATATTAAATTCATTTTGTCTCTGTAGGAATCATTTGAAAGAAGTGAATCTTTTGAGCCTATCAGAATATCTTGCATATTTTTCAGCTTTTTTTATTTACATTTTTGATGGTTATAACTCTAAGGGGGTTGAGATCATAAATCAATTTAAAGGCTTTAGTTTTTTACTTTATTAGTTCTTTTTTTTCTATTCTTTTTTTTCTGCTTGTTTCTTCTTCCTGCTCGACTTAAGAGGTTGGTTCCTGTGTTCCAAGTTAGCATGTGAATAAAAAATTTCAAGAGCACTTGATCAAGAAAATATGAGACTAAGAGCCTGATTCATCAAGACGGGCGTTGTTCACGGGGATGAGTGGGAATCGGACACTCCTGATTCATGAAGTGGTGCAAACCTTTTCATGAAGCTGGAGTGTATGACGAGTGGCATGTGCCTCTGTGTTCTACACCAGAAATCTCACTTCACTTAGAGACTGGAGTGAGATGTCTGGAGTACAGGACACAACCGCTTGTCATGAATTAGCTGTGGCGTCGCACCCTCATATCGACCATTTTATTGGAGCTGGGGAAACTAGCATGAAAAAGCCAAAAGTCACAAAATTTTGGCGCAACTCTTAGTTGTGTTGAGTCATACACAGGATAGGGTTCATTTGGCAACACTGAGGGCCAGTTTTAGATGTCCTATGTCAGACCTAGTGCCACTGCACGGCTCAGTATATGTATGCTTTCTGCTACCCATTGTTTATTTTCCCCTAAATCTCCATTATTCACCTGAAAAGGCCACGAATATAGGATAGGTTATGTGTGGGGGGTTTGACAAATGTCAGATATCACTTGGGTACTGTCTTTGTTAGGGCAGGAGTCTTTGCATGGGGCAAATCCGGGGAGACTAGAGGTCCATATATTTGCCCTCTCACATTACCTTCATTATTTCTATGTGGTACCCCCATTAACAGGTCTCTCAAGGCAAGGGTGAGATCCTTGCAATTTTTTCATCTTGCACTGGTTACGTTGTGGGCACTTTGTATGTTATTTTTGTGTATTCATGAAACCACTTATGTATTTATCTGCTTTTATTAATCTGATACCTGATTGGGGGTTTGACTCAGTCTTTACTCTATTTATCTGATACCCAAGTGGGGGTTTTATGTGGCTGGACGTTATCTTCTTTGTTCCTAATTAACATATACATAAAAAATGTAGTAGGAGTGCTTGTTCAATTCAATTTGAGACTATGTTTTTGTCCTTTTTGTGTTTTTTCTTTCTTGCATTGATTGAATGTTAACTATTATAGGGTTAAATCCCTGTGTATGGCTCTGTACCGTTACCTTTTTAAGGTTCTTAAATAATCTGCTAATTTTTGGGCTTTTCTAAAAAAACAAAAACATTTAATGGTTCTAGCTACTAAGGTGGTGGAGATCCTAAATAGATTTACAGATTCTATTTTTTTTTAGCCCTTTGTGCTATTTTTTTTTACCTCTGCTTGTTTTTTCTCTTTCTCCTTGATGTAGCCGGTTGGTTCCGTTGTTCCGAGTTTCCATGTAAATCTAACTTTTTACAACGCTTGGTCAAGAAATTCGAGACTATATCTTTGTTCTACGAGGTTTTTGCTTTGTTGTATGATAGCTGTCATAGGGCCACATCCATGTCTATGACTTTGAACCCATACATCACCTGTTGGATTAAATAAATTACTAAAAAAACAATTATTATATGAGCAATATTCTATCTCAAATAATTTTTTAATCCAATACTAGCTGACCCTTGAATCCCCACTAATTTGTATTAAATTTCTTGTTCTCTTCTAGACAGCCATGGAACATTTTAATGACTTTATATTTTTCCACCATCTTTAAATGAGCCCACTCAATGCTTTGTGGTCATAATTATTCGAAGGGTCTAATAACATGAAAACTCTTCCTGAAAAAACAGGAAATATGAATCTAAAATAGCCCCAGTGGCCAATGTAAAAAGTAAAACTGAATGATTATTTTTTTTTTTATAAAGATTGTGAAAAAACCATTGGCTATTTTTCCTTAAAAAAATGGTATCACCTGATTTACTCAATAGGTCACTTTCCTATGCTAGGGTCCCTTTAGAAGAAGTAGATCCACAGAAATAGAAATGGTGGCAATCGTGTCCATGACTGTCCAAGACTGATGCAGTACCATTCACAGCCCATGGACAGAAGGGGCACCGTTTCCAAAATAATAGTAGACTCCTTAGGGTGTATTTAGACCTTAGTTCCTTGTCCATATTTTCTTGATTTTTTTCTTTTCATTATCATAGTCGTTATGGTCAAAGACAAATTAGATTTGGCTTTATCTAAAAAATAAATGCTGTCGTGTCTGACATTCCACTGTAAGAGTCAATGGACAATGCCTCCCAGCACTGCTTTAAAACTAAACACTAAGTAATAATATAATTAGGGAAAGAACAGTCTTCAGACACTGGAGGAATATGAGTTGTGAACATGCACTTTCTCTAAGAAGAAAAAAACTACTTGAGCTAAAGGCAGATTGATACTATTTTGTGGTTTCATAATTAGACTGGGATGAGATCCAACATCTCCACTGAATGAAGGCACTGATTTGCGTCAGGTAGTAAAATTAGGCTGTAAGCACTTCAAAATGATTCATTGCACCTGTAAATTTCTCTAGCTATATACATTTGGGGACATGGGCATGGAAGCGCTAACTGCCAAAAACTTAACTATTCTCCCGATTTCAGGCTGCACCTTGAAGGAATAAAAAAAAGTAGCAAGGGTTCTTGTGGGTAATTGTTCCATTGAGGATTAAATAAGATTTTTGACAAATTAAATTTCTTGTCTGAAAATGTGAATATGTTTCAAAGGTTCCTCAGGTAATCCATACATAGTAAAAGCTGATTTAGTTAGCTGCAAAAGTGGTCACGAATCAGAATCCAGTCTAGCATGTTCTATGTAGAATTTTGGGTGGAAAAAGTCTCCGCGGGTCCTTAGTCTATTCCAACCACTTTGACCCTTCTACCGACACATGGTTGGGCTTTGAACAGTGACATAATGACTCATTGCGCCACCACTGTGCTTTTCTGTTCTTACAGCTTACCAGTGATTTTGTGTGTACATGAAAAATAACATTATTTCTGGCCATTACATGTATCAGATCCTGCATTTTTCACTAGTTTCCAATTTGCAGGTTCTATCTTAAGTTTTCAGTTGTCCCTGAGGTAGTGGGTAGAGGCTAGCTGCTCCAATGTCTTCTATATACAGCACATCGGGGATTCCAGATCTTCTGTCTCTATGTGGGTGGAAACTAGCTGCTATGATGTCTCCCATAGACAGCACACACAGACATGAGATGTTCCTACTCTCCAGTCTCTATGTGGGTGAAGACTAGCTGCTATGATGTCTCCCATACACAGCACACACAGATATGAGATGTTCCTACTCCTGTCTCTATGTGGGTGGAGACCTGCTGCTATGATGATGTCTCCCATACACTGCATACACAGGCATGCGGAATCCTGCTCTTCAGGCCTCTATGTAGGAGGAGACCAGCTACTGTAATATCTCCCATACACAGCACACACAGATATGAGGTGTTCCTGCTCTCCTGTCTATATGTGGGTGGAGACTAGCTGCTATGATGTCTCCCATACACAGAATGCACAGACATGAGGAATCCTGCCCTCCTGTCTCTATGTGGGAGGAGACCGGCTACTGTAATGTCTCCCATACCCAGAACACACAGACATGAAGTGTTCCTGCTCTCCTGTCTGTTTGGGTGGAGACTAGCTGCTATCAGTCTCCCATACACAGCACACAAAGACATGAGGTGTTCTTGCTCTCCTGTCCCTACAGGTCCTTCTCAAAAAATTAGCATATAGTGTTAAATTTCATTATTTACCATAATGTAATGATTACAATTAAACTTTCATATATTATAGATTCATTATCCACCAACTGAAATTTGTCAGGTCTTTTATTGTTTTAATACTGATGATTTTGGCATACAACTCCTGAAAACCCAAAAAACCTGTCTCAATAAATTAGCATATCAAGAAAAGGTTCTCTAAATGACCTATTACCCTAATCTTCTGAATCAACTAATTAACTCTAAACACATGCAAAAGATACCTGAGGCTTTTAAAAACTCCCTGCCTGGTTCATTACTCAAAACCCCCATCATGGGTAAGACTAGCGACCTGACAGATGTCAAGAAGGCCATCATTGACACCCTCAAGCAAGAGGGTAAGACCCAGAAAGAAATTTCTCAACAAATAGGCGGTTCCCAGAGTGCTGTATCAAGGCACCTCAATGGTAAGTCTGTTGGAAGGAAACAATGTGGCAGAAAACGCTGTACAACGAGAAGAGGTGACCGGACCCTGAGGAAGATTGTGGAGAAGGACCGATTCCAGACCTTGGGGAACCTGAGGAAGCAGTGGACTGAGTCTGGTGTGGAAACATCCAGAGCCACCGTGCACAGGCGTGTGCAGGAAATGGGCTACAGGTGCCGCATTCCCCAGGTAAAGCCACTTTTGAACCATAAACAGCGGCAGAAGCGCCTGACCTGGGCTACAGAGAAGCAGCACTGGACTGTTGCTAAGTGGTCCCAAGTACTTTTTTCTGATGAAAGCAAATTTTGCATGTCATTCGGAAATCAAGGTGCCAGAGTCTGGAGGAAGACTGGGGAGAAGGAAATGCCAAAATGCCTGAAGTCCAGTGTCAAGTACCCACAGTCAGTGATGGTGTGGGGTGCCATATCAGCTGCTGGTGTTGGTCCACTGTGTTTCATCAAGGGCAGGGTCAATGCAGCTAGCTATCAGAAGATTTTGGAGCACTTCATGCTTCCATCGGCTGAAATGCTTTATGGAGATGAAGATTTCATTTTTCAGCACGACCTGGCACCTGCTCACAGTGCCAAAACCACTGGTAAATGGTTTACTGACCATGGTATTACTGTGCTCAATTGGCCAGCCAACTCTCCTGACCTGAACCCCATAGAGAATCTGTGGGATATTGTGAAGAGAAAGTTGAGAGACGCAAGACCGAACACTCTGGATGAGCTTAAGGCCGCTATTGAAGCATCCTGGGCCTCCATAACATCTCAGCAGTGTCACAGGCTGATTGCCTCCATGCCACGCCGCGTTGAAGCAGTCATTTCTGCCAAAGGATTCCCGACCAAGTATTGAGTGCATAACTGAACATTATTATTTGATGTTTTTTTTGTTTGTTATTAAAAAACACTTTTATTTGATTGGACGGGTGAAATATGCTAATTTATTGAGACAGGTTTTTTGGGTTTTCAGGAGTTGTATGCCAAAATCATCAGTATTAAAACAATAAAAGACCTGACAAATTTCAGTTGGTGGATAATGAATCTATAATATATGAAAGTTTAATTGTAATCATTACATTATGGTAAATAATGAAATTTAACACTATATGCTAATTTTTTGAGAAGGACCTGTATATGGGAGGAGCCCAGCTACTGTAATATCTCCCATACACAGCACACACAGATGTAAGGGATTCTTGATCTCCTGTCCCTATGTAGATGTAAATTAGCTGCCATGATGTGTCCCATATTCAGAGATTCCTTCTCTCCAGTCTCTGTATAGCACATTTACAGCAGCAGGGAAGAGGACATTATACAGCAGTGCTGAGCAGTGTAGCTGTGAATCCAGCCCTAATTTGAAAACAGCACCGTGATCTGATTCCGACTCTCTATTTTACTCTATATTCTCACTCTGCTCGTCTCCTCACCTCATTTCTTCATAAACTTTGATAGGCAGCTTTAATCTGATCACTCAGCCAGCTAATCTGTCTTGCTTTGATTTTATCATTTTTTTTGACTGAATGATGAATTCAGGAGGCAGGAGGAGAAGAAGCAGCTCACTCGCAGAGAAAGAAGCATATTTCTCTGAAAATATATACGGTATTACAAAGTTTCTTATATTCCTTTGTACTATTGCGTTATATAAAGTTTGTTGTAATGAAAGTGACCATCTAAGTAGCATGAGAGCAATAGCCCCCGCAGTATTAGGGGACAAGTTGTGAATTCTACCGTACAGCTGTTATATATAGATGCAATGCAACAACATTAATAAAACGGTCTGGGTGCAATGAGGGTCCCAAATTTCCCTTTGTCTTAGGACACGAGCTGCTCCCAAAATTCTCTCCATCCATCTTGAGTAGGAAGCAAGTAAATTTTTATAGTTTTGTAGAAGCTGGAAAATGTTTCTCCAAAGCTGCAACTAATCTTGATATTCAAAATCCAGCCAGCATAAAGAAATGATGAGTAACAATGCGATTCATTTTCATTCCAGTGAATTAAAATAAGTACACACATGAAGGGATTGGCTCCATGAGCTGTGTAATGCTGTCATTATTTTTATCACGGAGAAATAGGTAGCTAAATATAGCCGGAGATGTGTGAGGTTGGTTGTCTCTCGGCCTGATTGTTCGAATAAATAGCAGAAATCCGGGATAGGTGTCACATCCCTCCCAGTTAACGTCGAAGGGTTTGAATCGTTATTACGTGTGTGGGTTAGAAGAAAAGAAAAATGATGAGCATGAAGTACAATGTGTAGTATCACGCAGCCAGAAAATACGCTTGGTTTAACCCCTTCATGACTGGAGCTTTTATCGTTTTTGTTTTTCGCTCCCCTCCTTCCATAACCATAACTTTTTTATTTTTCCGTCAAAATGGCCATGTCCAGGTTTATTTTTTGCGGGATGAGTTGTACTTTTGAACGACACCATTGGTTTTACCATGTCATGTAACAGAAAATGGGGAAAAAATTCCAAGTGCAGTAAAATTGCAAAAAAAGTGCAATCCCACACTTGGTTTTTGCTTGGCTTTTTTGCTAGGTTCACTAAATGCTAAAACTGACCTGCCATTATGATTCTCCAGGTCATTTCGAGTTCATAGACACCAAATATGTCTAGATAATTTTTTATCCAAGTGGTGATAAAAAATTCCAAAGTCTGCTAAAAATAAAAAAAAATTGTTCAATTTTCCAATACCCGTAGCGTCTCAGTTTTTTGTGATCTCGGGTTGGGTGAGGGCTTATTTTTTGCGCTCCGAGCTGATGTTTTTAATAATACCATTTTTGTGCAGATACGATCTTTGGATCACCCTTTATTGCATTTTAATTTAAACTTAATTCTGGCATTTTGATTTTTTTTCTCTCTATGTCGTTTAGCGATCAGGTTAATCCTTTTTTTTACTGATAGATCGGGCGATTCAGAACGCGGTGATACCAAATATGTGTAGGTTTGATTTTATTTGTATTTTTTTATTTTGAATGGGGTGAAAGGGGGGTGATTTAAACTTTTATATTTTTTTTATTTTTTTCATGCTTTTAAACACTTTGTTTTACTTTTGCCATGCTTCAATAGCCATGGGAGGCTAGAAGCTGCCACAACTTGATCGGCTCTGCTACATAGGAGCGATGCTCAGATCGCTCCTATGTAGCAGAATTACTGCATTGCTATGAGCGCCGACCACAGGGTGGCGCTCACAGCAATCCAGCATCAACTACCATAGAAGTCTCAAGGAGACCTCTGGTTGTCATGCGCGTATTTCCGGCCCAATGGTCGGAAGCATGCATTAAATGCCGCTGTCAGAGTTTGACAGTGGCATTTAACTAGTTAATAGGCGCGTGCGGATCGCAATTCCGCCCTCACCTATTGCGGGCACATGTCAGCTGATCAAAACAGCTGACATGTCCTGGCTTTGAGGTGGGCTCACTGCCGGAGCCTACCTCAAAGCGAGGGATACTGATGTCAGGCGTACTATCCCGTCCGACGACAGAAAGGGGTTAAGCTATATTTCTATTGGGCTATGCACTTTTTTTGCAAGGCAATATATATCATAGGAGAAGCCTTTGAGACCACTATGAAGCCCTCAGAGAAAGTAACTCAAACTCTAATGGGTCTCATTCCCTTAGTAAGGTGGCAGGAATTTTTGCAGGACTCCCATCTCTAGAGGAACTGTATTTATTAAATAAAGGGCATGAGAAATTGACCCACAGAATGGTATGGAGCAGAGATGAGCGAATATCTCGAAATTCTAATTGGCCAATTTTGCCAAATTTTACCAGGAAATTTGTTTTACGACAAATTGATTTGCCATGAATCAAAAGCACTTTAAAGCTTCTAATAGCTCTTAAAAACATGTATAAAACTGTTCTCTTTTCCTAACACACTAATGTTCTCCAGTGATATGCTGTCACACACTTTCTGTACAGTTTCTTCAGTGTTTTAGGGCTGTCTTCAGTGTTTTAAGGCTTTCTCTCCCAATTTCTATGGCTAATTTGTGAGCTGTAATGTACTGTCAATTTGACTGCTGCATTCCCTGCCTCTACTTTTATACAGGCTATGATAGATTGTTCTGATTGACTATGCTATAGCATGCGATATAATAGCTGCAAAGCATTATGGGTCAGCCTGTCAAGGTCTTATGATCCTTCTCTAGATGATGCACTCATCTACAGCCTTTCTAGGTGATTCACGCAAAGCCAAACACTCAAAGAAATTAGCTGGGTAGAGCGAATGCCTAAAATATTCACATGAATATGATTTGCAACTTATCGATTCACTAATCTTTGGTATGGAAAGTAAAAAAAATAAAACACTAGAACTTTCATTTCTCAGTAGGAAAATCTGGTGAGGTGCCCATGTTATTTATTGCTATAATAAGACATCTTCTTTTTAGAGAATTACACCACTTTTATTATTGGCACATGGTAGGTTGGTTGACCACAAGCACCATGCTGCACCCCTAAAGCCTATCACTGACGTTGGCTCAATTTTGTCATTGCCCAAGACTTTGGTGGCAGTGAGACATGTTTGAAGGGTATTTTAGGATGTAATGATTTTAACAGATAAATCAAAGGATTTGAAGTCCAATTGTTGTCTAGGTAGGAATGTCCAAAAAGGTCTCAATATTATGATGGCTAGAACATAGAGGTGAGCAGAGTTGACTTACGTTGGGCAGAGTTGACTTTTGTTATTGAAGCTTCCTTCTTAAAATGTCACAGTAGGAGATTTGAACAATCCTATGTATGCCTTCAAGACTTAATGGGGTGGGATTTCCTGACATAAGACTGGAAATTTTAATAATCATGAAACACAATAGATAGGCCTTCAAGCTTCCACCCTTCCAAAAGCCTACCATTTTATTATTTGTTTTAGTAGTCTATAAGCATTGTCCTCCACGTTCACATCCTTCATAACATGCATTTTTATATTCCGAAGATTCAAAGGTCATTGAGAAGGTCTCCTCCCGAGGTTCTCCCTTCATCCTCTCTGACCTCAACACTGACATCTCGTTACTCCAGAATCCAAGATGTTTTATTTGTCTGCTTTCTGATTTCTTAACTACATGTATTGGGAAAAGAATTTTACGTTCCCCAAAAACCAAGGTAAGGGAGTAATGATATAACATGTAAAGCTGATTTACTATTTCTTCAAGCCAACCGGGCATTGTTAAATTTGTGGATCCTACTACATTGATACAGCAATAAACCTTCCTCGATGTACTTTATAAACTGTACAACAGAGGTACCCAACCCAACAAGTTCTGAGAAGTGGTTGGGAACCACATTTTATGCAAGGAAATATTAGTATGCACCTATGTGCTCCTTTGAAGGATTATTCCGCAAGTGTCCCCATATACCCTAGTACCTTATTAAAAAGAAATAATGCTGGAAATGTATCCTTATAAATAACAATGATCCTAGTGCCCCATATGACCCGAGAACCCCTATATAAATTAGTAGTGCTCTGCGTACCCCCTTGTAAATGTTGAAAGTGCGTCTTATAAAATAATAATCCCCCAGTGTCCCCCTTATAAAATAATAATGGATGGAATGTCGCTTATGAACCAGAATCTCAGTATGCAGACACGTGTTTCGGGATGTTGCCCCTCCTCATTTCAAAGCATGAGATATGATTTGGCTGTATGAGAAGCCTCTGACTGGGGTTTAAGGAGTAACATCTCTTCTTGTAGAGGGTGACATGCCTGACATTTCAGTATGAGGAGACTGAAAGGACATAAAACGCTTCTTTGGCAAATTAAATACGCAAATTGGTCGATATTGACTTTTAGGATTGTTACTTCCAATAGGTGGTGGTAGAGCTTACGTTTTCTTCCTCTTTGAAGAGGCAATTTGCACAATACCTTTCCTAGAGGAACATTGCATGGCCAATAAGTCTCCTTACACTGGCATGTCAGGGATTTCATTCTCCACAAGCTGAAATCTTACCTCTTAGACCCTAAAAGGGGTGAAGAAACATGGAAATGAATAACATCTTTTGATTTTATGTACAGCTTGAAATGCACATGCCAGTTACAGACTTAAATGCGCAATTTGAAGACAAATAGATTTATTCTTCTTTCTGATAAGAAAATGAGCAAATCCATCAAGTCTACTACAAATCAGCAGCGATTCCCGAGCAATTAATACATCTATATGTTTTTCTGTCTGTGCATATTCCGGCTTATTTGCTTTAGAGAGATAAGTCACAATCCATTATAGCGGGGGAGGGATATTATTGCTTTTTTTTTCTAGGGTTTATGAAACATCCAAGCGAGTAGTCGACTCCTCTGCAGTTACAGCAAATGGTGCGTTTTGTAACTCTGCTGGGAGTACGGACTCTAATAGATTGGTATCAATAATTTTAACATTACGCTGACATCTCTTAAGGAAATCATTGGGCTGTGAATTTAAATTAGAATTTGATAAAATATGGCAACGCGAGATCATTAAATGGACAAACATAAGATATATTAGGGCTAAGGCATAGTACAATGCTTCATATTTCATCCCAGGCCATTGACACCTGCAAAGAGGGAATGATACTTTTATAAAGTTGTAAAGCAGGACGAACATCATGTAATGTCCATCTGTCATCAAATTTCACAATATAAATTGCAATTTTTTTAAATACAACTCTTAGACCTGATGAGACTGATGTGCTTTCTATGAAAATCCATGCAAGATGACTGCATAATCCTCAGATTAAAATGAGCATTTTATGAGTTCAGCTACATAGTTTCATATTTTAAAAAGATGAAAGTAGATTTAAGTCCATTGAGTTCAACCTATAGCCAAACATATTAATCCAGAAAAAGGCAAAAAAAAAACAAGAGGCAGACACTAATAGCTCCATATTAGGGGAAAAATGTATTCCCGATTCCACATGCGGCAATCAGACTGCTCGTTTTTATATTAAGTAAAGAAACTTTTGCAAAGGATTACACAGCTTTCCTAATGTGGATTTTCAAAGTAAGTACACCAGCCTCATCGGGTCTCTGATGTTTTGTTTAATAATTTATGCCATTTGTAGTGTGAAATCAGGGGACAGATCCACTTTAATGCATTTTACGTTTTCCCCCTTTCCAAGTTCTGCTATACTTAACAATGATGGAACTTTCAACACTGCTTTAACTGTTGCAATCAGATAGTGTGATGTTAGAAGTGAAGTCTGCCTTTCTCGGCTGACTTTTTTTGCAGATGGCTAACATATGCTCCCCTGCTCAGCATTTTGGATCCTCAAGATCAAACATGTTTTTATCCTGTTTTGGTAATAAAAGTACACAAGGTAACTATAAGGCCCCTCAAAGGAAAGGACCAGTCCTTCATTAGTTCCAACCTGTTTGCTATTGGGTGGTGAGAAACTTTGCAGGACTCGCTTCTCTGGAGGAATTGCATTGCCGCAAAAACTATACGCTTCCGTGTCCCACTTTCCTCAGACCACGAGTGACAAAGAAATCTGTACAGTTGATAATTTTATACCTCACCACTGTGCACTTCTACTGCTTTGCAATGTTGTTCTTTACTAATAAACTGATATATTTCTGAATATTTGTATTCCAAATTTTGAAACACTTTAAGCTCCACCCCTGAGGAATATGAACACATTTTTCATACCCTTTTGAGGTCTTGTTTACAGGACGGTGCTTTGAAATTGTAACTGCTAATCGGTGTGATGCCAGCATACGGTACATGTAGGCAGTCCCAATTCCTGCAGAAAAGATTACTTATATTGATTTCCATATACAAATATTTATAGGCAGGATTAAGACAATCCCTGGAAAGACAGAGCAAGGCTTGAAATAGTAGGTATGTTCAACCTTTTTTTTTCATTAAACAAGAAGACCTAGATGAACAGTTTTATGAGTCTCGATGAGCTAAATATGTGATTAGATATGCGCAGATCAAATCATAACAAAATTTGTTACGACTTTCCTGGAAAAATATTAAGATTCACCAGAATTTGAGTTTTACAGGATTCGATTTGCATGAATCCACCAAAATATGAGCCAACCTGTTTAATAGATTCTTAATAAGTCAGTGAATGACTTAAAACAAAATAATAAAAGTTTACACTTACCCAGTAAATAACTGCGGGGGGCAGGCCAGGTGAGAGGTGGACCTAGGACAGGTGAGAGGTGGACCTAGGACAGGTGAGAGGGGGCCTAGGACAGATGAGGGGTGGGCCTAGACCAGATGAGAGGTGGGCCTAGGACAAATGAGAGGTGGGCCTAGGACAGGTGAGAGGTGGCCCTAGGACAGATGAGAGGTGGGCCTAGGACAGATGAGAGGTGGACTAGGACAGATGAGAGGTGGGCCTAGAACACGTGAGAGGTGGGCCTAGGACAGATGAGAGGTAAGCCTAGGACATGTGAGAGGTGGGACTGGGACAGAGGACAGGTGGGCCTAGAACCAATGAGATGTAGGCCTAGGACAGATGAGAGGTAAGCCTAGGACAGATGAGAGGTGGGCCTAGGACAGGTGAGAGGTGGGCCTAGGACAGGTGAGAGGTGGGCCTAGGCAGATGAGAGGTGGGCCTAGGACAGGAGAGAGGTGGGCCTAGGGCACATGAGAGGTGGGCCTAGGACAGATGAGAGGTGGGCCTGGGACAGATGAGAGGTGGGCCTGGGACAGAGGAGAGGTGGGCCTAGGACAGGTGAGAGGTGGACCTGGGACAGAGGAGAGGTGGGCCTAGGACAGGTGAGAGGTGGGCCTAGGACAGATGAGAGGTGGGCCTGGGACAGATGAGAGGTGGGCCTGGGACAGAGGAGAGGTGGGCCTAGGACAGGTGAGAGGTGGACCTGGGACAGAGGAGAGGTGGGCCTAGGACAGGTGAGAGGTGGGCCTAGGACAGGTGAGAGGTGGGCCTAGGACAGATGAGAGGTGGGCCTGGGACAGATGAGAGGTGGGCCTGGGACAGAGGAGAGGTGGGCCTAGGACAGATGAGAGGTGGGCCTGGGACAGATGAGAGGTGGGCCTGGGACAGAGGAGAGGTGGGCCTAGGACAGGTGAGAGGTGGACCTGGGACAGAGGAGAGGTGGGCCTAGGACAGGTGAGAGGTGGGCCTAGGACAGATGAGTATATATTTTTTAACCCCTTCCCGACCTTCTTACAGGTGAAAGGTAGGCCTAGGACAGGTGAGTATCATCTTTTATGTGTTTAACCCCTTCCTGATTTCACATGTTATTACTGTTTGGAGTTTGGAAAGACTTCTGAAAATAATAAACTTCATTCCAGAACACTTTTTGGTACAGGGTACAGTATAAAATTTTCCTCTAGAAATACAGTATAAATATACATTAGAACCAGTATAATTCACCTCATAACCAAACTGGATTAATGACATGTAATAAATAGTTTTATTTAAATTGCGCTCACGATGTGATTCTGAGGAGCTAAAAAATGGACAAAACACTTTGTTATAGGGAATCGTGCGAGATCGCTGCAGCCTGCATGACAGCTTTGTCAGCTGATCTCCATTCATTTTATTGTATTCTAGGAGACATTTTCATCTCTAATTAAACTTGTGTGTAGATATATGGTTATACCTTTAAATGTGTAGCGGAACGTCACCCAATACTAATGGGGTTGTCTAACTTGTCTAACTTGTCTAACATTTTGTGCAAATGAGCAAGCATTCAATATTTAAGGCATAAACCTACTCTGACACACATGGATCCAGTGGTCTGAGCCGGGAAAGAAACCTGATGAGGTTGCGTAAATTCGACCACCTGACTGTTAAGACCTGTGATTGGCTGCGGTGGTGTCTTCGATAACATCCTGATCCAGTCAGCCACCTGGCCATCATCGATTCCTGATCAGTGCAGACTTCCTGAACAGTCAGAGATAGGGCGATAGGGCAGGTGCAGAAGACTCTATTTTCGGTCTCAGTGCGATCCAACAAAATATGAGATTGCATTCAGAACAAAGTTATTCTCTTGGGTCACGCACATATCCGATTTTTTTCTCAGAGACTCAGTTCAAAGAATAAAATCACAGAATGCACGATTTGCATCCGAAAATCAGATTGCACTCGATCATGCAAAAACGTGGATGACATGTGAGTGCTGACCAATTTTCACTGACTGATAGAATAGAGATGATGAAGAATTTTTTTCCAGCTTCTCTTCATCCAAGAATATTGGATGGCACTGTGATCACACTCTGGTAAAACTCTGATCACAGTGTGACTAGGTAATCTGCCCCATTTGATCGGATGAGTGAAAAGATGGTGGTGCAACCCGAGCCTTAGATCTACAAAATGAACAAAAGGATTCAAAACACATCAGATTCTCCCACAATTTTACCTAAAAAAAATTGGATTTTTCCAAATCAAATTTTTGTTTTGCAATTTAATTTTGGATGAAGCCAACAAAATGATATTGGTTATGACCAATTGGTCTTTGGTCATCTGTCCCATCACCACCCGTCCCATCATTTGATCTTTCCATGTGGCTCCAGTATCTTCTTTTATTTAGGCTTGACAATCTACGTCTTCTTTCGAATCTTCAATATACCAACTAAACCTCGTGTGATGCACGTTTTGACATCCTGATATGATGGCGCCACAACATTAGGATGTGTATTTCATGAATCACCGTCAGCAAAAATATGTTCTAACCATCGTTAGCCATTTTGCAGCCTGCGTACAAAATTCTTTGGTCACCCAGTCACAGGACATGCATATAAAGTGTATAAAATATTGATTTCTGTCCCCATCCTTTGTCATGTCTATCTTGTGTAGGTTACATCCATATTCCAAATTTTCTTATGTCTTCATGGAGTCAATGAAAATTGTCAAAAGAACTAAGGGCCCCTAATAGAGATGGGAGAATAAATTTGTAACAAATCAAATTTGTTACTGTTAGGTTCACCTGGTCAGGTGGATCCTCTAAACCTTAGGTCTGGGTGGGAACATGGACCCTGGGCGTGGATGCAACATCAGGAAGGTATTTGGGCAGTGAGGATTTCGCACACAGAGGAATCTCAGGAACAGCAGAACAGATGAAGTGGAACCCAGCAGGGAAGGATACAAACACAAACACAAAAAGCACAGATGGTGGTACACACCAAATATAGGACTAGAGTCTCAGCCCCTAGACACAGGTTTGTCTCTGAATTGGCTTTAAATAGGTGTAGGGAGATGATATCATATATCCAATTTGGGCAACTTGCAAACCCCGACGTGGAGCTCAGCAGAGGGCTGCGGATGAAGAGGAAGGAAACGGAGCAAAAAACACCCATTACAGATGTGTAAGAGTTATGAATTTCCAGAAAAATTTACATTCACCAGAACACATTTTTTTGTGATTCAATTTGCGCAAATTCTAGCAAAATGATGGATGTGAATACTTTTATGCCCAATGATGACAAAAGTATTCTCGGAGTGATACCTTTATTGGCTAACCAAAAAATAATATATGTTTGCGAAAAACTACAAACAAGGATGTTTTTTCAAATATATTATTTTTTGGTTAGCCAATAAAGGTATCACTCTGACAATACTTTTCTCATCATTGGGCAGAAAGTATTCACATCCATTTTTATGGCTAACAAAGTACCACAATATAATTTGTTATTGGGCATCATGATGAACATTTTGTTGGGGTATGAGGACCAAGGAAGAGGCTAAAAAATCTTATACTCACCTCTCTTTGGACTTTCCTTACATCTCTTCCATCACGGGCAGTCCTCCAAACAGCTTTCCTGTCTTTGATCTTCTACTTCTTCCATTCTAGTCCTTCTACTAGATCCTCTAGTTCTTCCATTCTTCATGTCCTATACCATCATATGACGATAATATGCCCCACGTCACCTCACTTCATTAATGTCAATGCCGTACATTCGCATCCCACATGACGCTGTGGGGCTTCATGCAGAAAGGCAGCATCGGAGGTCGGGAAAGTTAAGGACAGTTGACAGAAAATCGAAAAGAAGAGACAAAGGAGGACCTGACCAGCAATGGTAGGAGAGATACGGGAAGGGTCGAAAAGACATTAATATAAGACTTTTAAACCCCTTCATGCCATAATTGATTGTACTGAATTTACTCAATGCAATTTGAAATTTTTGGCCGGTTTTGAGCAAATTTGACAAATTTGAGTTTCGGCAATATTGTTCTACCCTAATGCTAAATGAATCTCCATTGTATTTTTTAGTATTGGCTCCAATTTTTCAGTAGCAGAGACTACTATCTCTGCTAATTCAGTGCTTGTCTTGGAGAAAGGCCTGTATGCTGTGAAGGATCGGTGTAGAAGTATAAATCCCTTAACAGCTCGGGAGGAAACAGCCTTGGCACCATGTCAGATTGCCTGATCTATATTTCAATAAACCATACAATAGCAGCAATCACGAGGATTCAGAATGCAAATGGTTTTATGGAAGCTCTGGACACAAGCATGCAATAAAGTACCACAAAAGTACTGAAGCTCAAAGTTATAAACCACTTTTATGAATTGTTGCTATTGCAATTTATTTAGGTTGGAACTGTACAGCAATTATCCTATTGATCAGAGAGATTACTTGAATGCAAAATCTGAAATGAGACCTCCTGCCTAACTTGCTCCATTTATAACACTGGCCTGGGAACTTTAAAGTCCATTGGGAACCAGGGTACAGAGGCGACCGTTACCTCTGCACCCCCTATAGCAGCGACCCTGTTATGGATGACACAAGCCAAGTTATACAAAGTAACTGCTCCACATTTACCTGATAGAAAACATTACACAAGCACTAAGCTGGTTGTACACATAGGGACTCAAAGGGGACAACAGTCTCAGCATCTTCTGTGTGTGGCCAGCTTAAAGGGAATGTGTTGTTTTTATTTTGTTTTACTAATTATGGTTGTAGCCATCATGTCTGAGCTACTTTTATCAGCATTCAGAGACTTTCTCTACAGTTGCCACATAGACAACAAAGGAACCTGTAGTGTGAAGATTATTAATTTAATTCTATGAGAGAGTGTTATGGTCATGCTCTGTGAAGAGTGCAGAGGTCATTGTGCAGAGAGGAAGAAGAGGTCATGTGTGTCCATCATATAAACACATGTATAGGAGGGAGTTGTGGGCATGCTATTCAGCAGGGAGATAGAGAGAGGAGACGAGCTGTGTCTCCTCATCCATAGTCCTCTATAATAGGGTGCAATGGGAATACTCTGTAACCTTTACACAGGTCATTTTGCAGGCAGGAAGAGGAGGTTATCTGTGTCCATTATATATATATATATATATATATATATATATATATATATATATATACTGTATTTAAGCATTCTTCTGTATGCATGCTTTGTGACTTGTGCAGGTGTCTTTGTACAGGGAGGAAGAGAAGGCGATCTTTGTCAATCATATACTTGCATTGGAGAAGATTGTGGGCATCCTATGTGACCTGGGCAGAGGTTATTGAGCAGGGGCGAGAGAAAGAGGACAAGAGCTGTGTCCGTAGTCCTCTATAGGAGAGTTTTTGGGAATACTCTGACCTGTACAGAGGTTCTTTTGTAGGGAGAAAGAGGAGGTTATTATATATATATATATATATATATATATATATATATATATATATATATATATATATATATATATATATATATATATATATATATATACAGTACAGACCAAAAGTTTGGACACACCTTCTATGTAAATTGTACATTCACACTGAGGGCATCAAATTGAATTAACACATGTGGAGTTATATACTTAACAAAAAAATTTGAAACAACTGAAAATATGTCTTATATTCTAGGTTCTTCAAAGTAGCCACATTTTGCTTTGATGACTGCTTTACACACTCTTGCCATTCTCTTGATGAGCTTCAAGAGGTAGTCACTGGGAATGGTTTTCACTTCACAGGTGTGCCCTGTCAGGTTTAATAAGTGGGATTTCTTGCCTTATAAATGGAGTTGGGACCATCAGTTGTGTTGTCTGGTGGATACACATCTGATAGTCCTACTGAATAAACTGTTAGAATTTGTATTATGGCAAGAAAAAAGCAGCTAAGTAACAAAAAATGAGTGGCCATCATTACTTTAAGAAATGAAGGTCAGTCAGTCTGAAAAATTGGGAAAACTTTGAAAGTGTCCCCAAGTGCAGTGGCAAAAACCATCAAGCGCTACAAAGAAACTGGCTCACATGAGGACCGCTCCAGGAAAGGAAGACCAAGAGTCACATCTGCTTCTGAGGATAAGTTTATCCAAGTCACCAGCCTCAGAAATTGCAGGTTAACAGCAGCTCAGATTAGAGACCAGGTCAATGCCACACAGAGTTCTAGCAGCAGACACATCTCTACAAAACTGTTAAGAGGAGACTTTGTGCAGCCGGCCTTCATGGTAAAATAGCTGCTAGGAAACCACTGCTAAGGACAGGTAACAAGCAGAAGAGACTTGTTTGGGCTAAAGAACACAAGGAATGGACATTAGACCAGTGGAAATCTGTGCTTTAGTCTGATGAGTCCAAATTTGAGATCTTTGGTTCCAACCACCATGTCTTTGTGCGATGCATGGAGAAGGAGGTGTGATGGTGTAGGGGTGCTTTGCTGGTGACACTGTTGGGGATTTATTCAAAATTGAAGGCATACCAAACCAGCATGGCTACCACAGCATCTTGCAGCGGCATGCTATTCCATCCGGTTTGCGTTTAGTTGGACCATCATATATTTTTCAACAGGACAATGACCCCAAACACACCTCCACGCTGTATAAGTGCTATTTGACCAAGAAGGAGAGTGATGGGGTGCTACACCAGATGACCTGGCCTCCACAGTCACCAGACCTGAACCCAATCGAGATGGTTTGGGGTGAGCTGGACCACAGAGTGAAGGCAAAAGGGCCAACAAATGCTAAGCATCTCTGGGAACTCCTTCAAGATTGTTGGAAGACCATTCCCGGTGACTACCTCTTGATGCTCATCAAGAGAATGCACATGACGTGTGCAGAGGTCATTACGCAGAGAAGTGGAGGAGATGAGCTATGTCCATCATCCATAGTCCTCTATTGGAGAGTTTTATGGACACACTCTGTGATCTTTGCAGACATCATTTGGCAGGGAGGGAGAGTTGGTTATATGTGTCCATCATATATATAAATATATGTTATGACACAGCAGTTCTTCTTAATTATGCCAGATGTAAATTGTGTAGGCCTAGAATCATTGAATGTTGTCTGATGTATTATAGACTCTTCTTGTAGGATGAACATTTACCTCTAATATTATTTCCTACAGTTTATTTTTGTTATCTGCAAAACAATAATGCATGGCCACTGAACAATGATGTTTGCTGATATGTTGATTACATGCATTGTCCATGGTAGACAGTTTAGTGGTATTCCCAAACAGAGGAGGAAAAACTATGCAAAGAGATTAAATAATCAAACAATGCAGATTGGCCTTATTCACATCTCTCTCTGATCTCTGGATGCTGGTTTAAGTTCAATTGTGAACCATATAAAGAGACTTTTTCTTCTGATCCATGTGACTCTACAAGAGATCAGCTTAAGGTACTATGGCCCCAGCTGGAAGAACACAGGACTGCTTTATTGACCATCACTGAAACCCCAGAAATGTCTTAAAAATTACAGGTTGGGACAATCGGGTCACCTGGCTACATACCTCACTGTTCTCAGGTAGCTTCCTAAGCTTGTTGTTACCTCCTTGCTCTGTGGGCCTGCCAAAAGCTGGGAGGCAATGGTGGGGTTATTCAGCACTGCAAGAAGCTCTTATCCTGGCGAGTCAGCGGAAGGGTGAGACTCTGTAATTTGCACCATCTTGGGTATTTGCTGGGAGTGTTCTGTATGCTATTGTGTGCTGATGCTTCAATAAATTATTGCCACACTGTTTTACCCTCACCTTGTGTTTTCTGAGTAGTGTTCTGCCCACAGGGGGAGAGAGCAGGCGTTTAGTGGTATGAGCCCTGGTCCATGCAGTCTTTCTAAAGACAGCCGGGCCAGTGGATGAGAGCACCCACTGACCCGCCGTGTCTCCACTATATATACTTCTGAATGCATGATTTGTGACCTGTATAGGGGTCATTGTGCAGGAAGGAAGAGGAGGCGATCTGTGTGTCATATATACATGTTCTGTGACCTGTGTAGGGGTTATTGACCAGGGAGACTGTAACCATCATCCATAGTCCTCTTTGGACAGTGTTATGGACATTCTCTGTGGTCTGTGCTGAGGTCATTGGGCAGAGAAGGTTAGCTGTGTTCTCCATGTATTGTAAATTATGTGATCCTTTTGTTGTCTATGCAGTATATACTTTATATCTACTGATATAGCGTCCCTCTATTATGAGGATTAGCTGTCAAAATGAGAACTGTGAGATTCCAGGATTTTTTTTATATGGATGATTGCATTTAATTTATAGAGAAATAAAAAAAAAACACATTGCAATTTGAAGCAAAACTTGTGTTTAGGTCATTTTTCATGACACCTTCCCCTTATCGAAATGTTTAGAATTAGACTTCAGTTATTTGCTGATGGCTGATGGTGTCACTGTCCATCTCAACTGTAAAGTGAATTTCTTCTGCTGCAAAGTGACAGTAGGAGGGGCATTTCTTGTGAGCTTTAAATCTCTAATACATGCACCAATCTTAAGGAAGGGTCTGCTTTTTGGAGCCACTATAAATGGAGAGGTGTCTTTCCACCTTCACTTCTTTGGGAGCTCTGAAATGAACTGAGTAGGCGTGGCCCTTTAAGAAGGTTTTTCTGCAACTTAAAAGTTGATTCACAAAGAAATTGAACCCTTTATATAGAGATAAACACATGTATTTATTTTTTCTATTATTTAACCCTTTCCCAGCATAGCACTTATTATGATTTAGGGTTTGGAGAGACCTCAGAGAATAATAATCAACTTTTTGGGGGCAAATTCAATTTGAACCGAATTTAATTTAGATCGAGTCAGATCTGTCCAAAATGAATTTCACTAGCTTTGCTGTTCCCTACCGATGATCACTAGGTCTGTCCTAAATATTTGGTTTCAATCGCTGAAAATGTGTGCTGTCCCAAGCTGAAAATGGGTCAGGTTTATCCTCAATCATTATGGGTCTTTTCCAGGATTTCTCCTCCATTCTCAGTACATGGGTAAAATGTGTCTTCAATCAATACAGACTTTCCCATTACCAAGATAGATGTCAGTTGGTGCTCATAACGTTCTATGGAGAATGTCTGTGTCTGCCTCTAAGCTCCTCCTCCTCCTCCATAGAAGTTTAAAAGCACCAACTTAGCGGAGATAGATATATTATAAAGATACTCATTTTCGCGTATACTATTGATTTATGGAACAAAAATTAAAATGACGATTCTTAAGACCAAAGGCATTTTCATACTACAGGCTAATGCTGGATTATCAGAATCACCAGTTTACCAAGTGTCTGATTTTTTTTATTATTGTAACATAATAATGAAATATATAAGGAGAATTTGCAGAAAATGGGGGAGATCTCTTAAGTAGCGGATTTATTTTGACATTTTCCGACGTGATTAGAATGAATAAGTGATCTCCTTCCTGTATACAATTTCATCCCGAGCTTTGTTCTTATTACTTGATGCTGATTAATATGCCGAGGATGAAGGCGCTAGAAAGACTATACCTCAAATCCTGCGAGACTCGGCTTTATACTGGCACTTATATTACACTGAGTTATTTCAGATGTTCTTCCCTTGAAAATGCATTTGTATCCTATAGCACACTCTACTGAGAATATGCAACTAAATAAATCAGCCAGGATTCTCTCCCTGTGTGAACATGAAATAGAATTCCAGCCTTTTAGTCATTTATTGCTGAAAACTAAAACTCTCCCTTAGCTTCTAAAGAGGAAAGCAAAGAAAAATCTCAGTAAATAAACTTTATATCTTCACAACAATCTTTGAAACGAAAGGAAAGATTTCATCTTAAATGCTTTGTTTGCTTTGATAAGAAATCTATGAGATAGATGGAAAAAATGATAGATACATATGAGAAAAATAGATAGATAGATATAATAGACTAGATGGTGGCCCGATTCTAACGCATTGGGCATTCTAGAATGCACAGCCACGTAGTATATAACACAGCTAACACAGCCCATGTAATATATAGCACAGCCACGTAGTATATAACACAGCCCACGTAGTATATAGCATAGCCACGTAGTATATTGCACAGCCACGTAGTATATAGCACAGCCCATGCAGTATATACTGTAACACAGCTCATGCAGTATATACTGTAACACAGCCCATGCAGTATATAACACAGCCCACGCAGTATATAACACAGCCACGTAGCATATAACACAACCCACGTAGTATATAGCACAGGCACGTAGTAAATAGCACAGCCCACGCAGTGTATAACACAGACACATAGTATATTGCACAGGCACGTAGTATATAGCACAGCCCACATAATATATAACACAGCCCACATAGTATATAACACAGGCCACACAGTATATAACACAGCCCACGTAGTATCTAACACAGCCCACGTAGTATTTAGCAATGTGGGCACCATATCCCTGGTAAAAAAACAATTAACATAAAAAATAGTTATATACTCACCTTCCGTCGGCCCCCGGATCCAGCCGAGGCCTTTACCGATGCTCCTCACGACGCTCCGGTCCCAGTAATGCTTTGCGGCAATAACCCGTGATCATGTAGCGGTCTCGTGAGACCACCACGTGATCTCGGCTCATTGCCGCAATGCATTCTTGGGACCAGAGCGCAAGGAGCGGGAAAGGCTGCCAAGGACGGCGGCGGACTTAGGAAGGTGGAATGTAATGTTTTGGTTTTTTTTATTATTTTTAACATTCTATGTTTTTACTATTGATGCTGCATAGGCAGCATCAATAGTAAAAAGTGAAGCGGTGTTTAAATCCCTCCCCAATCTCGCAATCAGCAACCCAGGATTTCCGTTACAGACAAACAGACGGAAGTACCCCTTAGGCAATTATATATATTGTAAATAGATAGATAGATAGATAGATAGATAGATAGATAGATAGATAGATAGATAGATAGATAATAAATAGATAATAGATAGATATGGGATAGGTAGATGATAGATAGATAGATAGATAGATAGATAGATAGATAGATAGATAGATAGATAGATTGATATGGGATAGATAGATATGGGATGGATAGATAGATAATAAATAGATAATAGATAGATATAGGATAGATAGGTAGATGATAAATGATAGATAGATAATAGATAGATAGATAGTTAATAGATAATAGATAGATAAATAATAGATGATAGATAAATAATAGATGATAGATAAATAATAGATAGATAATAGATATATAATAGATAAATAGATAATAGATATAAAACAAGAAACATAATTTTTCTATTGCTAAATTCAATTTTCACATTTGAAAACCTTCCCCATGTGAATCATTACACACAAGATAATATTGACTGTTAAAGCACTCCTTCTCACCCACCGTCACTTCCTCCGCACTCGGGTTTGTTTAGTTGAGTGACCTTCACAGAGTAAAGGCCCCGTCTCACATAGCGAGATCGTTAGCGAGATCGCTGCTGAGTCACAAGTTTTGTGACGCAACAGCGACCTCAGTAGCGATCTCGCTATGTGTGACACGTACCAGCGACCCGGCCCCTGCTGTGAGATCGCTGGTCGTGTCGGAATGGCCTGGGCTGTTTTTTGGTCGTTGAGGCCCCGCTGACATCGCTGAATCGGTGTGTGTGACACCGATCCAGCGATGTCTTCACTGGTAACCAGGGTAAACATCAGGTTACTAAGCGCAGGGCCGCGCTTAGTAACCCGATGTTTACCCTGGTTACCAAAAAAAAACAAACAGTACATACTCACCATCTGATGTCCGTCAGGTCCCTTGCCGTCTGCTTCCCACACTGACTGAGCGCCGCAAAGTGAAAGTGAAAGTACAGCACAGCGGTGACGTCACCGCTGCGCTCTGCTCTCACTGTACGGCGGCACTCAGTCAGAGCAGGAAGCAGACGGCAAGGGACCTGACGGACATCAGATGGTGAGTATGTACTGTTTGTTTTTTTTGGTAACCAGGGTAAACATCGGGTTACTAAGCACGGCCCTGCACTTAGTAACCCGATGTTTACCCTGGTTACCCAGGTGCTGCAGGGGGACTTCGGCATCGTTGAAGACAGTTTCAACGATGCCGAAGTCGTTCCCCTGATCGTTGGTCGCTGGAGAGAGCTGTCTGTGTGACAGCTCCCCAGCGACCACACAGCGACTTACCAACGATCACGGCCAGGTCGTATCGCTGGTCGTGATCGTTGGTAAATCGCTATGTGTGACGGGGCCTTAACTCTCTAATATGCACAACGTATGACTCACTTCTCTACACTAAATATACGATACATGTAATTTGGCACATTAGAAAATTATATTTAACTACTTTACAAATGTATCCTTACTAAATTCCTTCCTCTTTGATAGGAGAGACGTAAGAAGGATTTAGGATAGAATTTTAATCAAGTTGAAGACAAGTAGGCATGGTGATCTTATGATAAGACCCTTGTTCTACCATGTCCACCCCTGGTTATTTAGGGAGTTAAGGTCATTAATACTGTGTGTTGATCTCTCTGGCCTCTACTTTATTTTCCAACACTAACTTCCCAACAATCTTCCCATTATCCATTTTCCATGTTCCCTTCATCAGCAGTGATTACTAAATGCACTTTACCTTTAAACTTAGACATGCCAACTTGGCTACTACGCCCTAAAAATTAACAGCTATGCCCATTGTTATGTAATCATACCCAATTGTCTGGGGTTCCGTAATCCATGTAATTTAAAGGTCAATTAATACATAACCTTTATTAATAAGAATTATGGGTTATGGGGCGCTAGCCTATGATTGGTGAAATGCAAAAAATAAATGTCATTAGTAACTTAAAGAAAACCTTTTGCCAGGTCAAATGTCTATTTTTTGCTTTTATTATATTCTTTCTGCTCTGCTGAGTATTCAGGCTTTTTCTTTATTAAAATCCAACAAACGGTATCAGCTTTTTTACTTAGTGCTATTTTTTAAGGTCTTTCCAAGGGGGTGTGGCTCAAAAGATCCTCTTGGGCATGTCTTTAGGCTTCTTGGCATAAGTATTCACACTATATAAAGAGGTTGATATCTCCCGAACCATAGGTTGGATTTTAATAAAGAAAAAAGATGAACACTCACCAGATCAGCGGGAATATAATAAGAGCAAAAACTGGCCACTTTTGGCCTGGTGACAGGTCTTCTTTATAGGGAGAGGACAATTCCATTTTTTTATTTTTTCCATGGAATCTACAACAAGAATATGTATTTTCGCAAAGGTCTACAAATAAATAATTTTGAGTTTGTAGTCTTTTACCAGGGAGACACGTTTCCACAAACGACCCTGGGTCGATGGAAAGAAATATGAATTTAGGATCAGACTACATTGCTTGTAGTCTGTTACCATGGAGATTCATAGAAGCTGCAAATGAAAGAGATTGATTTTAAATTTAGACTATTTACTGGTTATTATTTGGATGTTCTCTTTATATAAACAACCCAAGTAAAAATAAATTACAATGTGTTGTGTCTAAAGTGCACAGCATGACAAAGGGTCTGGTTGTGGTGGGACAGTCCAGCTAAAAGAACCAGTAAAGGGGTGTGGTTTGGAGGACCTTCCATGGGGTGGGACTTAAATATTTTTTAATTTAAATGTTGGTAGGAATTATGTATGCTCCGCCCCTTTAGGCACAACATGAGATGGAATTAAAGGACTATGCTCTTAAAAATAATGCAAATTTTAATATATTTTTTACTTTATTTGGGTTAGAAATTCTCTTAGTCATCCATCTGAAATAAGAAGAAGAACCTCGGTTTATCTTATTATATATCCGAGTGTAAAAAAAATGACCAGTAACTAAAAATTTTTAAATCCGATACTAAGTAAAAGAATACAGAATAGGTCAGTGCCCAGAACGAGATTGTATGGTGGTTTAAGACACAAGCGCAAATACAGAAGTAGCGAGAATAAAAAATGGAACTATGCAGTGAAGTTGTGCTTCAATACACCAGCCCATAAAGCGCTTGGTAAAATTGCCGATCCTGCCGGGAACATATTAAAGTGACACGCTTTAATGTATTTGTGTGACCGTGGCAGTGTACACTATTATTTTAACGCTAGGAGTTTAATGGATATTATCAATTTACAGTGACCGTGGTGATGAGAGTGCGAACAACATCACCGTGATTCTTACCGGCCATGGAAGAAAAATGATGCAACAAGTTCTATACAAGTGGCAGGACCTATAAAAAAAATCAATAGTGGAAGAATTACAATTACAATTTCCTTTAATGGTTTGGTTTAAAGGAGAACTTCACATTTAGGGTCACCTTATCACAAGGTTCTGGTATTATTGGAAAAGTTCACTCAGTTGTGGGAAATTTCACTCATCTCCCACCCCCCGAAAAAAAAAAAAATAATGTGGTGGTCCTGCTGTGAAGATCCACCATTCCCTGCCCCAGCATACCTGCATATGATTCTGATTGGTTACACAAAGAAGCAGAGGATTGCTGTGATTAATCACTGGGGTAGGAGACATCTCATATTTATCCCATTAATCTTTCATATCAATATTGATTTCTGACTTTGACACTTCAATTAACCCCAAAATGGAGTTTCAAATGTTCAAGGTTTAAAGGGGAACTCCATATTATGACAATATCCTGATAAAAATGTGGATGTATTATGACGGTTCACCATTCCAGCATATATGTATGTTGGAAGGCTGTGATTGTTGGCCGGAGTAGGAGAAATCTCAAGTCCAGGCTGTTTAACCCCATAATCTTTACTGCTGACATTTTTTTATTAGCCCCACAATATAATTTTCTAATGTGAAAAGGCCTGCTGTGCAGTTATAACAGTGATCTATTTAAAGAGATTGTATCATCAGTATAATATAATTTTTAAATCATATTTTTGTGTTAATTTTATTCTTTTTTTGTGTTTAGCAATGTTTTTTTCTAGATTATTATCAGAACATTTGCAATTCTCATACCAGCCACTGGGGCCATTTTACTCTCACACTTCCTGTTCTTCAGGAAATGCACATGTATATTAGCAGCAACAGTGAGACTAAGTCCCGATGTTTTGTGTTGAAGCATCTAATGAGCATGTGCAAAGGTCATAAACTCATAATCTCATATTAAAAGGGACCTGTCACATAATTCATGCTACCCAAACCATTGCATAATTGCAGCCAGATATATTTTTGTCTGATATTTGTCTGTCATTTTAGAGAAAACATAGTTTGAAGTTCCAACCAGGGACTCTAGCCGGGACGAGACAAGTCCAGCGCTGCCTCATGTTGGCTTTTCATAGCGCAGCTCCAGGTGATTGAAAGGGCTCTTGCTAACTGACCTGTCAATCACCTTGAGAGGTGCAGGGTGAAGCCGGCTAGGACGGGTGCTAGACTAGTCCCGTCACTTCCTATAGTCCTTGGATCAGTACACAGTTCCATCCCTTCTATTAACATCCTACACACTTTCCCTTAGGTTTATTGAGAGTTCTCTCTTTCCCATTGCGCTGCCCGAATTTTATCCCTGTGACTGCATGACCGCACCGACTCTGCAGAAGCCCAACAAGTGAGGATGCACAAAAGTGGGTATGTTCTCATCTCTCGCTCATGTCTGCAGTATCAACTGTCTCTGGACAGGATCACACAGTAGCGAGTGGCTGCAGCAGTCAGGAGATATCATGCTCAAACTGTGTGCTCGTGGACTCGCTAGGCTCCGGCAGTGTCAGTGCGCATGCCAAGGTCCATGAATTCAGTTCAGGCAGTGCTCTATTTGGGCGTTGTTAATTAAGCTACAGGAAAGTGAGGAGTATACTAATCAAGGAGATGGAACGGTGCGGAGCCCTTGGCCACACCAGGGGGCCCTGAGGAACTCTAATTTGAATCTGTTGTAAAACTTTATTTTAATAAAAAACTAAAGTAGTGAAATGAAACCTGGAATAGAAAGAAAATGAACATATACCCTGCTGTAAGCACAACGTGCATAGAAATAACATAGGGGAAGTTCTCATTTATTCACACTTTGGGGCGAGATCTCAGGCCTTGGGTACACGCAGGTGCGGGATGAATTCCATCAGGTGATGTGAGTCGAAGGGCAGTGCAAACGGCGCATGCTCAAAAAAGAAAAGCACAGCGCAGGCGTCGGGTACGTTACTGAAGACGGAGGAGGCGGTGCACAGCGCACAGAGGGGCTGGCTGATGGCTTGGAGGCGGATGTGTCCGGGAGAAAAGATGTGCCCCCTGGACAGATTAAAGGTATGGCGCGAAAATTATAAAAATTAATATTACTGCGTTGGAAGGGAGCACAGAAAGAAGAGCCACCTTCACAGAATGCAGCATTCGTGCTGCACAAGATGGCTCTTTTAGTTAAAAACGCCTGGGGGGGGTGACAAGTTCCCTTTAAGGGTCATTATAAATAGGAGCTGCCAAATAATAATAATAGATAGATAGATAGATAGATAGATAGATAGATAGATAGATAGATAGATAGATAGATAGATAGATAGAGTTATATGAAAAAGTTTGGGCACCCCTATTAATCTTAAGCTTAATGTTTTATAAAAATTGTTTTTTTTGCAACAGCGATTTCAGTTTCATATATCTAATAACTGTTGGACACAGTAATGTTTCTGCCTTGAAATGAGGTTTATTGTACTAACAGAAAATGTGCAATCTGCATTCAAACAAAATTTGACAGGTGCATAAGTATGGGCACCTCACCAGAAAAGTGACATTAATATTTAGTAGATCCTCCTTTTGCAAAAATAACAGCCTCTAGTCACTTCCTGTAGCTTTTAATAAGTTCCTGGATCCTGGATGAAGGTATTTTTGACCATTCCTCTTTACAAAACAATTCCAGTTCAGTTAAGTTTGATGGTCGCCGAGCATGGACAGCCCTCTTCAAATGATCCCACAGATGTTCAATGATATTCAGGTCTGGGGACTGGGATGGCCATTCCAGAACAGTGTAATTGTTCCTCTGCATGAATGCCTGAGTAGATTTGGAGTGGTGTTTTGGATCATTGTCTTGCTGAAAGATCCATCCCCTGCGTAACTTCAACTTTGTCACTGATTCATGAACATTATTGTCAAGAATCTGCTGATACTGAGAGGAATCCATGCGTCCCTCAACTTTAACAAGATTCCCGGTGCCGGCATTGGCCACACAGCCCCAAAGCATGATGGAACCTCCACCAAATTTTACTGTGGGTAGCAAGTGTTTTTCTTGGAATGCTGTGTTTTTTTGCTGCCATGCTTAACGCCTTTTTGTATGACCAAACAACTCAATCTTGGTTTCATCAGTCCACAGGACCTTCTTCCAAAAAGAAATTGGCTTCTCCAAATGTGCTTTTGTATACCTCAGCCGACTCTGTTTGTGGCGTGCTTGCAGAAATGGCTTCTTTCGCATCACTCTCCCATACAGCTTCTCCTTGTGCAAAGTGCGTTGTATAGTTGACCGATGCACACTGACACCATCTGCAGCAAGTTGATGCTGCAGCTCTCTGGAGGTGGTCTGAGGATTGTCCTTGACTGATCTCACCATTCTTCTACTCTGCCTTTCTGATGTTTTTCTTGGCCTGCCACTTCTGGCCTTAACAAGAACTGTACCTGTGTTCTTCCATTTCCTTACTATGTTCCTCACAGTGGAAATTGACAGGTTAAATCTCTGAGACAGCTTTTTGTATTCTTCCCCTGAACAACTATGTTGAATAATCTTTGTTTTCAGATCATTTGACAGTTGTTTTGAGGAGCCCATGATGCCACTCTTCAGAGGAGATTCAAACAGGAGAACAACTTGCAAGTGGCCACTTTAAGTAGCTTTTCTCATGATTGCATACACCTGGCTATGAAGTTCAAAGCTCAATGAGGTTACAAAACCAAAAAAAGTGCTTTAGTAAGTCAGTAAAAAGTAGGTAGGAGTATTTAAAACAAGAAAATAATAAGGGTGCTGTCATGGTTCCCAATGGCAAGGGAACGTCAGAGAACATAAATAACAGAACAGCTCTTGGGTGATGGAATCTCGAGCTGACCGTGAGCTAAACCTACCACACAACTAACAGTGGCCGGGTGGCGTACCTACGTTTTATCCCTAGACGCCTAGCGCCAGCCGGAGGACTAACTAACCCTAATAGAGGAAAAGACAGACCTGGCTTACCTCTAGGGAAATTCCCCCAAAAAGGAGACAGAAGCCCCCCACATATATTGACGGTGAGTTCAGAGGAAAAGACATACGCAGTATGAAGGTAGGTTCAGCAAAGCGAGGTCCGCTTACTAGATAGCAAGAAGATACAATAGGGAACTTCACGGTCAGCTGAAAACCCTATTAAAGTACCATCCCGAAATTACTTTAAGACTCATGTGTCAACTCATGACACCGGAGTGTCAATTTCGGCCCACAAGAGCTTCCAGCTACAGAAAAATAACATAACTGTGAACTGGAACAAAAATGCAAAACAAACTTAGGACTAAGAGTCCAACTTAGCTGATAGTAGTCTAGAAGCAGGAACATGCAACAGAAAGGCTCTGGTTACATTGATGGCCAGCACTAGAATAACTGAGCAGCAAGGCTAAATAGGATACACCCATATCCTGATGGAAACAGGTGAACAGAGAAAGTGAAGCACACAAGTCCAGTACCACCAGTGACCACCGGGGGAGCCCAAAAACCAAACTCACAACAGTACCCCCCCCTCAAGGAGGGGGCACTGAACCCTCACAAGAACCACCAGGGCGATCAGGACGAGCCCTATGAAAGGCACGGACCAAATCAGAGGCATGAACATCAGAGGCTGTCACCCAAGAATTATCCTCTTGACCGTAGCCCTTCCACTTGACCAGATACTGAAGTTTCCGTCTGGAAACACGGGAGTCCAAGATCTTCTCCACAACGTACTCCAATTCACCCTCAACCAACACCGGAGCGGGAGGCTCAACGGAAGGCACAACTGGTACCTCATACCTGCGCAATAATGACCGATGGAAGACATTATGGATAGAAAAAGATGCTGGGAGGTCCAATCGAAAGGACACGGGGTTAAGAATCTCCAAAATCTTATACGGGCCGATGAACCGAGGCTTAAACTTAGGAGAAGAAACCCTCATAGGGACAAAACGAGAAGACAACCACACCAAGTCCCCAACACGAAGACGAGGACCAACACGACGACGGCGGTTAGCAAAATGCCGAGTCTTCTCCTGGGACAACTCCAAATTGTCCACCACCTGTCCCCAAATCCGATGCAACCTATCCACCACAGTATCCACTCCAGGACAATCCGAAGACTCCACCTGACCAGAAGAAAAACGAGGATGAAACCCCGAATTGCAAAAGAAAGGAGAAACCAAAGTGGCAGAACTAGCCCGATTATTGAGGGCAAACTCCGCCAACGGCAAAAAGGCAACCCAGTCATCCTGATCCGCAGACACAAAACACCTCAAATAAGTCTCCAAGGTCTGATTAGTTCGCTCAGTCTGGCCATTAGTCTGAGGATGGAACGCAGACGAAAAAGACAAATCAATGCCCATCCTAGCACAGAACGCCCGCCAAAATCTAGACACGAACTGGGTCCCCCTGTCAGAAACGATATTCTCCGGAATACCATGCAAGCGAACCACATTTTGAAAAAACAGAGGAACCAACTTGGATAAGGAAGGCAACTTAGGCAAGGGCACCAAATGAACCATCTTTGAAAAACGGTCACACACCACCCAGATGACAGACATTTTCTGAGAAACAGGGAGATCAGAAATAAAATCCATAGAGATGTGAGTCCAAGGCCTCTTCGGAATAGGCAAAGATAACAACAATCCGCTAGCCCGAGAACAACAAGGTTTGGCCCGAGCACAAACATCACAAGACTGCACAAAAACTCGTACATCTCGAGACAGGGAAGGCCACCAGAAGGACCTAGCCACCGAATCCCTGGTACCAAAGATCCCGGGATGACCTGCCAACACAGAAGAATGAACCTCCGAGATGACTCTACTGGTCCAATCATCAGGAACAAACAGTCTACCAGGCGGGCAACGATCAGGTCTATCCGCCTGAAACTCCTGCAAAGCCCGTCGCAGGTCTGGGGAAACAGCAGATAATATCACCCCATCCTTAAGGATACCTGTAGGTTCAGAATCACCAGGGGAATCAGGCTCAAAACTCCTAGAAAGGGCATCCGCCTTCACATTTTTAGAACCTGGTAAGTATGAGACCACAAAATTAAACCGAGAGAAAAACAACGACCAGCGCGCCTGTCTAGGATTCAGGCGCCTGGCAGACTCAAGATAAATCAAATTCTTGTGATCGGTCAATACCACCACCTGATGTCTAGCCCCCTCAAGCCAATGACGCCACTCCTCAAAAGCCCACTTCATAGCCAAAAGCTCCCGATTACCAATATCATAATTTCGCTCGGCGGGCGAAAATTTTCGAGAAAAGAACGCACAAGGTCTCATCACGGAGCAGTCGGAACTTTTCTGCGACAAGACCGCCCCAGCTCCGATCTCGGAAGCATCGACCTCAACCTGAAAAGGAAGAGTAACATCAGGCTGACGCAACACAGGGGCGGAAGAAAAGCGGCGCTTAAGCTCCCGAAAGGCCTCCACAGCAGCAGGGGACCAATCAGCAACATCAGCACCCTTTTTGGTCAAATCAGTCAAAGGTTTAGCAACATCAGAAAAACCAGTTATAAATCGACGATAAAAATTAGCAAAGCCCAAAAATTTCTGAAGGCTCTTAAGAGAAGAAGGTTGCGTCCAATCACAAATAGCCCGAACCTTGACAGGATCCATCTCAATGGAAGAGGGGGAAAAAATGTACCCCAAAAAAGAAATCTTTTGAACCCCAAAAATACACTTAGAACCCTTCACACACAAGGAATTAGCCCGCAAAACCTGAAAAACCCTCCTGACCTGTTGGACATGAGAATCCCAGTCATCCGAAAAAATCAAAATATCATCCAGATACACGATCATAAATTTATCCAAATATTCACGGAAAATGTCATGCATAAAGGACTGAAAGACTGAAGGGGCATTTGAAAGACCAAAAGGCATTACTAAATACTCAAAATGGCCCTCGGGCGTATTAAATGCGGTTTTCCACTCATCCCCCTGCTTAATTCGCAGCAAATTATACGCCCCACGGAGATCAATCTTAGAGAACCACTTAGCCCCTTTTATTCGAGCAAACAAATCAGTCAGCAGTGGCAGAGGATACTGATATTTGACTGTAATTTTATTCAAGAGTCGATAATCAATACACGGCCTCAAAGAGCCATCTTTTTTAGATACAAAGAAAAAACCGGCTCCTAAGGGAGATGAAGAAGGACGAATATGTCCCCTTTCCAGGGACTCCTTAATATATTCTTGCATAGCAGCATGTTCGGGTACAGATAGATTAAATAAACGACCCTTTGGAAATTTACTGCCCGGAATCAGATCTATGGTACAATCGCAATCTCTGTGAGGAGGTAGTGAACCAAGCTTAGGCTCCTCAAAAACATCACGATAATCAGATAAAAATTCCGGAATCTCAGAGGGAATAGATGACGAAATGGAAACCAAAGGTACGTCCCCATGAGCCCCCTGACATCCCCAGCTTAACACAGACATTGCTTTCCAGTCAAGGACTGGGTTATGAGATTGTAACCATGGTAATCCGAGCACCAAAACGTCATGTAGATTGTACAACACAAGGAAGCGAATCATCTCCTGATGGTCTGGATTCATACGCATAGTCACTTGTGTCCAGTATTGTGGTTTATTACTAGCCAATGGTGTAGAGTCAATACCCTTCAGAGGTATAGGAACTTCCAGAGGCTCTAGATCAAACCCACAGCGCCTGGCAAAGGACCAATCCATTAGACTCAAAGCGGCGCCAGAGTCGACATAGGCATCCGCGGTAATTGACGATAATGAACAAATCAAGGTCACAGACAGAATAAACTTAGACTGTAAAGTGCCAATTGAAATAGACTTATCAACCTTTTTTGTACGTTTAGAGCATGCTGATATAACATGAGTTGAATCACCACAATAGAAGCACAACCCATTTTTTCGCCTAAAATTCTGCCGTTCACTTCTGGACAGAATTCTATCACATTGCATATTTTCTGGAGCCTTCTCAGAAGACACCGCCAAATGGTGCACAGGTTTGCGCTCCCGCAAACGCCGATCAATCTGAATAGCCATTGTCATGGACTCATTCAGACCTGTAGGTGCAGGGAACCCCACCATAACATCTTTAATGGCATCAGAGAGACCCTCTCTGAAATTCGCCGCCAGGGCGCACTCATTCCACTGAGTAAGCACAGACCATTTACGAAATTTTTGGCAGTATATTTCAGCTTCATCTTGCCCTTGAGATAGGGCCATCAAGGCTTTTTCAGCCTGAATCTCTAAGTTAGGTTCCTCATAAAGCAACCCCAAAGCCAGAAAAAACGCATCCACATTGAGCAACGCAGGATCCCCGGGTGCCAATGCAAATGCCCAGTCTTGAGGGTCACCCCGCAGCAAGGAAATTACTATCCTAACCTGCTGTGCGGGATCTCCAGCGGAGCGAGATCTCAGGGAAAGAAATAATTTACAATTATTTTTGAAATTCAGGAAACGAGATCTATCCCCGGAGAAAAATTCTGGTATAGGAATTCTAGGTTCAGACATAGGAGCATGAATAACAAAATCCTGTAAATTTTGAACCTTCGTAGCAAGATTATTCAAACCTGTAGCCAAACTCTGAGGATCCATTTTAATCAGGTGAGATCAGAGCCATTCAAGGATTAGAAGGAGAGAGAGAGACAAAGGCTGCAATTAGAGCAGAAATGCAACTAAGTCAACTATAGAGCAAGCTCAGAGGAAAAAAAAAAATAAAAAAAATCTGCAGACTTCTTTTTCTCTCCTTTCTTCTGCCAACGGTTTTAACACTGGTCCGGCCATACTGTCATGGTTCCCAATGGCAAGGGAACGTCAGAGAATATAAATAACAGAACAACTCTTGGGTGATGGAATCTCGAGCTGACCGTGAGCTAAACCTACCACACAACTAACAGTGGCCGGGTGGCGTACCTACGTTTTATCCCTAGACGCCTAGCGCCAGCCGGAGGACTAACTAACCCTAATAGAGGAAAAGACAGACCTGGCTTACCTCTAGGGAAATTCCCCCAAAAAGGAGACAGAAGCCCCCCACATATATTGACGGTGAGTTCAGAGGAAAAGACATACGCAGTATGAAGGTAGGTTCAGCAAAGCGAGGTCCGCTTACTAGATAGTAAGAAGATACAATAGGGAACTTCACGGTCAGCTGAAAACCCTATTAAAGTACCATCCCGAAATTACTTTAAGACTCATGTGTCAACTCATGACACCGGAGTGGCAATTTCGGCCCACAAGAGCTTCCAGCTACAGAAAAATAACATAACTGTGAACTGGAACAAAAATGCAAAACAAACTTAGGACTAAGAGTCCAACTTAGCTGATAGTAGTCTAGAAGCAGGAACATGCAACAGAAAGGCTCTGGTTACATTGATGGCCGGCACTAGAATAACTGAGCAGCAAGGCTAAATAGGATACACCCATATCCTGATGGAAACAGGTGAACAGAGAAAGTGAAGCACACAAGTCCAGTACCACCAGTGACCACCGGGGGAGCCCAAAAACCAAACTCACAACAGGGTGCCCATAGTTATGCACCTGTCAAATTTTGTTTGAATGCAGATTGCACATTTTCTGTTAGTACAATAAACCTCATTTCAAGGCAGAAACATTACTGTGTCCAACAGTTATTAGATATATGAAACTGAAATAGCTGTTGCAAAAAAAAACAATTTTTATAAAACATTAAGCTTAAGATTAATAGGGGTGCCCCAACTTTTTCATATAACTGTAGATAGATAGATAGATAGATAGATAGATAGATAGATAGATAGATAGATAGATAGATAGATAATCTTTTTTTCCTACAAGTAGGATGCACAGCTGTCGGGGGTAATATAATGAGACCCATTATCGCAATGTTGGATCGTGTGTCCTACGTGTAGTCATGTTATTTTACCTTTGGACATGATACAAATTGCTACTTGGCTCATTTTGTTATAGCAAATGTTGTCTGGAATGAGTAATGAATTGGTGGATGTCACACATCATTCCTGGCAAACTTCTGCTCACCATATGGCAGATCTGTGTACATGTCAAACCGCTCGACGTTCGAGGGCTGCCAAATCCAATCATTAATATACTTTTTTTGTGCTTCATCTGCTGGATATGACCTGGATTATGGAGGTAATTACACTTGCTTGGAATATGAAGGTTAGAGTGTCTTGTAATATAAGGAATAAAGCATTGTTCCTTCCACTTTATCTATGAGCATGGCCAATTTATCTTCTTTTCTGTAGACCTTGAAGAAGAACAGCTCCGTATATTGTAAGGACACTTAAATGAGGATCTGTCTTCAGTGAGGCTCAGAATCCAAATTTCTGTTTGTGCTTCCATTGCCACTAAAATTGGCGCCAGACATTTTACAGGTTTGCCTGGTGCTCATGCCAACGCAAACTTAGGCATAATTCTTATCAAAATAATCTACTTACAGACGTGTCCTTCCTTATCTTTTCTATTGGTATGGCATATCCCAAGATTATTGTTGCCAGAGAACCAGCATGCAAAGTAAAACACAATTTTGGGATACTCTGTCAGGAGATGTTTAAGCGATATGCCTCTAAATGTGGCCACCTGGTGGTTGTGATGTGAATAGCAGACTGTGAAGAGCTTGTAAGCTTCATAGGTGAGCCAATAAGAGAGCAGCTCCCACTTTGAAAAACTCATTCTAACTTTGGTTTACATGGTTGTCCATTGAAAATTTTAGGCGCCATGTAATAATTTAGTCAATATTTCATGTAGTGTTTAAGGGTTGTTTACTAAGCTAGCCAAAAGATCTAGTCATGTAAAATGTTGTCTGTAGATCTGATGATTGCAACCAGTTCTGGGGAGAGCAAGACCTGCTATGTATATATATCTATAGATATATATACTGTATATAAATTTGAGGGACTGGCCTGAGAGAGGTGGGCGTATTTTTTTTTTTTTATTTTATAACCCCTTCATATAACCCCTTCTTGGCCATAGGCCTCAGGGCATCTTAAATGTCTTTTTCAGAAGATTTGATTTTGAGCTAATTTTCTGATTCATCTGATATATATATATATATATATATATATATATATATATATATATATATATACTAGATGGTGGCCCGATTCTAATGCATCGGGTATTCTAGAATATGTATGTATGTATGTACATTGCGCTTAGCACAGCCACGCAGTATATAGCACATCCACGTAGCTATAACACAGCCACGTAGTATATAGCACAGCCACGTAGTATATAGCACAGCCATGTAGTATATAGCACAGCCCAAGTAACACAGACAGCCACGTAGTATATAGCACAGCCACATAGTATATAGCAGCCACGTAGTATATAACACAGCTCACGTAATATATAGTACAGCCCACGCAGTATATAACACAGGCCATGTAGTATATAACACTGTCCACGCAGTATATAACACAGCCCACATAGTATATAACACAGCCCAAGCAGTGTATATAACACTGCCCATACAGTATATAACACAGCTCACATAATACATAACACAGCCCACGCAGTATATAGCACAGCCCACATAACAGAGACAGCCATGTAGAATATATAGCACAGCCACGTAGTATATAGCAGCCACGTAGTATATAGCAGCCATGTAGTATATAACACAGCCCACGTAATATATAGCGCAACCCACATAGTATATAGCATAGCCATGTAGTATATAGCAGCCACATAGTATATAACACAGCTCACATAATATATAGCACAGCCCACGCAGTATATAACACAGGCCATGTAGTATATAACACTGTCCACGCAGTATATAACACAGCCCACATAGTATATGTATAAAACACTGCCCATGCAGTATATAACACAGCTCACATAATACATAACACAGCCCACGCAGCATATAGCACAGCCCACGTAACACAGACAGCCATGTAGAATATATAGCACAGCCACGTAGTATATAGCAGCCACGTAGTATATAGCAGCCATGTAGTATATAACACAGCCCACGTAATATATAGCACAGTCACGTAGTATATAGCACAGCCACGTAGTATATAGCACAGCCAGGTAGTATATAGCACAGCCACGTAGTATATAGCAGCCACGTAGTATATAACACAGCCCACATAATATATAGCACAGTCACGTAGTATATAGCAGCCACGTGATATATAGCAGCCCACGTAGTATATAACACAGCCCACGTAGTATATAACACAGCCCACATAGTATATAGCAGTGTGTGCACCATATTCTTGTTTAAAAAAAAATGTAAATAAAAAATAGTTATATACTCACCCTCCGGCATCCACCGAACCTGTGCCGATGAGCGCGATGCTGCCGCCAGCTTCCATTCCCAGATAATTGCAAAATTACCCAGTCTCGCAAGACCGCTAAGTCATCTGGGTAATTTTGCAATGCATCACTGGGAACAGAAGCTGGCGGCAGCATCGCGTGCATCGGTGGACGGCAGAAGGTGAGAATAGCACAATTTTTTATTTTTTTAATTATTTTTAACATTATATCTTTTTATTGCATAGGCAGCATCAATAGTAGAAAGTTGATCCGGGATGGGGTGACACACTGGCGCTGACTGGAGGGGGCACTGACTGGAGGGGAGTAGGGAGGGGGCACTGACTGGAGGAGAGTAGGGAGGGGCCAATTTGGGGCCGGACTAAGCCTAGCAACCAGGCAACCCCCACATGTACTTATGCTGGCTAACAGATGTAAATCATTCAGCTGCGGCAAAAAAAAACTAAATCTCCGAGCACTAAAAAATACTCGGAGGACCCCCGAGCGTGCTTGAGAAATTTCGAGTAACGAGTATATTCGCTCATCACTAGTCATAATCTATAAGCAGCTGAAACCACAATGACAAATTCATGGAAATGGTGCAAGTGATTAGTGAACGGTGCAAAGTAATAAAAATTTACTTTTTTCTTCGTTTTGAAATGTTCTTGCAAAAAGTTGTAAAAATTGAGCCAAAATTTTGTCATACTTAAAAACACACTAGGGAAATTTTGATTTTATATTTTTAAAAAGTCACAATTGATGAATTAGCCAGCTACATCTTGAATCGCTAAACTCTGCCAACAAAGTGGGAAAAAAATAAGACGCAAAAAGAACAATAAATTGGGTGTAAAGACAAAAAAGGGCAAAACACACAAAACAAGACAAAAAAACAGGGGCCAATATGTTTTTAATCTGGCTCATGTAATACTTTACAGCACCAACTTGTGGCTATAATTTAAGGCTCCTATTCCATCCGATGCCAGGAATCCTATGCAAATGTTGAATTTTAGATGACACTAGGACATATGAAATGAGTATAGAAATGCAATATGTTTCCGTGATTTAAATCAACCTCATTTTTACATTGAGCGGCTTATCTTGTAGAAACAGGCCGTCGTCTGGTGATGAATTTTGGTTACCAGTTCCTATAATCTAAAAATCTAAATCTGATCAGTGACATTAACATATAGACCAAATTACCTGGTGTCATGGCGTATAATCACACTCCCCATTTTAGTGCCGGCTCGTGATCGACATGCGCATAATTCGTTCACAAAGTGTTACATTCGCTGTTACTTTTTAATCAAATCCTGTCATTGATTTCAGATGCGGAGATTTATTGCGGTACCTGCTTCCCCTGAGTGACATGACATAAAAATTATTTCATTGTCACTTTAAGAGGCTACGCTCATGTACAAGCAGAGCGACTTGTATATGAAATATTCCCTTTGTCATGTACAACACTAGGGATGGAATTCTTATTGGAGCATTTTCTTGTCCTACACATATGGTTCCAGTAGTATAGCTGGGTTAGGCAAGCCGCCATGGTCACCTGCTGCACTGTAGCAGATGGGTTATTAACAAGACATTTAACCCAAGACAGGGCATATTGTAGATACAGGGCTAAGGCGACAAACTTAATTGTTGTCATTGATTAAGACTTTTGGCTTGTATGTATCGAATATGCAAATAACCTCCTTGCCACACGACTCAGGATAAAAAGCCAAACCTAAATCTCCATTTGCAGACCCGCATTTGCGGGTGTTGCCCCTCCTCAGTGCAAAGCAGTATGCATTCATATTCTTCCAGTAAGATCTAGAATGAGAAGATGCATCATCGATCTATTGTAGGTCCTTTTATCTCAATGTTCTGGAGTCAAGTACCAACTACTCAAATACATCACATTAAGTACTAAGATATACCTTGCTGCTTAAAAGGGCAACATAAAGTTGACTACCATCAGGAGGACTTTCGTCCATAGTGGATCCCATTCCCTTAGATGCCTTGAGAAGACTTCTTTCTAAACTCTTTGTTTGGCATAATACACATTGTACTGTTTCCCTGATTGATAATCTCCACCAATCCAACATCCACTGAATCTCTTACTATGACAAGTGGACCTACTTATCTTCTTGTCTCAAGGGTAGAGGTAAATGGTCTTATGTGTAAATCTTACACACAACATATTCTAACTCCAGGCCAGAAGGGGGAGCTCAAAACCCTGTTTTAGGTGAACTTCCCTGAGATCCATCCTGGTCTGGAGGAGGAGTTAGTTCAGTCTGGAGTAGACATTGAAGGGAGAGGAGGCTGCAATTGGGCCTCCTGTGAGCCAGAGCTCAGAAACCGGCACCGGGAGCCCAAGATTGTGGATAACTGCAAGATCCACAGTAGAACTGGATGGCATAGTATGTTAAATGCCCGTACCATACCTGAGGTACAGCAGCAGATAGAGCCTGGAGTCACCCTGTCAGAGACCCAGGTACTGTTCCAGGACAGGAGAGAGAAAGGGGTACCTTGCTAGTGAACTAAAGGTAGCAAGGGACCAGAAAACCAGCGCATAGAGGAAGGCTCCCAACCTGACCTGCCAAGGGAGATTACTACTTGTTTTCAGGCTGCCTGGACTCCTTCTGCACCTGTTGCCAGTACCCTGGCTCTGAGGCCTGTTACCATCAGTAAACCAGGTAAAGACTGTAACTCTGTGTCATCCGTTATTTACCGGCAACCCACCATCCTTGCCATACACCTTGGGAGCCCTAGGGACCCCGCTTCACCTGCGGGAAGCATCACCATCTTGCTGCAACAACATCACTCCAGAGGAGCCCTTTAAGCAGAAATAATTTTTAGAAATAAAAATAAAATATAAAAATTAAAATTAGTCCAATTTGTGCATCTTTTTAAATGAAAAAATCAAAGAAACAAGAAAAAATATGCAGAATTGTTATTACTGCATAAGTCCAAAAATAGTAAAATATCATAACGCTGTAAAGAAGAAAATGAAAACGCCATAACTGCCTTTTTTGTCAACTTGCCTCCGAAAAAATAGTAGTAAAATAATATTAATAAAAATTACAGCTTGCCCAACAGAAAACAAGTACGCAGGCAACTCTATCGTTCAAAATATAAAAAGTTATGACTCCCAGTACAAGGCAAACACTTTTTTTTTTAAGTAGTAAATCATAGATCAAAATAAATTTGGTATTGTCTTAATCGTTCTATTCTATAGAATGTACTTATCATGCTTTGTTATCATTATAACTCCACTTGCAGCCACAAAATTGCAGAAACATCTGCCATGCTTCCCTGTTCCTGCAGACACTCATTATTGTGCCGCTCTCCAGCTCTTTGGCGATAAAGTGCCTTCTGTTTCATCCATATATCTCTCATTTGGACTCCTCTGTCCAGAGCACCTGCTGACATTTTTCTACTCTCCAGTTTCTATGTTTTCATGCATAGTTGATCTTGTTTGAGTGTTAAAGATATGACTGTTTGGCCACAATCTTCCATGAAGACCACTTCTGGCAAGACTTGTCAAAACAGTAGATGGATATCGCTGGGTCTCAATGGTTGCTGCCAGTCATGAGCTGATGGCACTGCTGGACATCTTCCAATGTTGAAAGGGAGTAAGAATGATGTGTCTGTCATCTACTGCACTTTAGTTTCCTTGGCCAACTGCTGCGTCTACAGAGCTCAACGTTGCCCATTTCTTGGTGCTTCTTCAAAAGATCTTGAACCGCACATCTTGAAATCCCATGCAGCTTTAAAATCTTTGCCTAGCAAAGATCTTGCTGATGCAGTATAACTACCTTGTGTCTTGTTGCTGTGCTGTTACTGTACTCAGTCTTGCCACAGCTGTGACATGAAATGGTCTTCCATACCCTCACCTTTGTATCAGTGTTTATCTGTCCCTCGCCCTGGTTTGTCTCCTAAACTATTGTTAATCATTGTGTTTAAGACTACATATGAAAAAAAAAGATAATCAAGTTAGGCATAATATGCACTAATTTACCTGACTATAATCCTACAGAATCCCTTTCTTTGTTCAGGTGTACTTAGAAGAATTGATGATATTTTGAAAGCAAAGCGCAGTCACACCAATAATTGATGTAATTTAGATTTTACTTTTGTTCATTCATTTTGCATCTTGTTAATTTCTAAAAATAAACCATTAACAATTTTATTTCTGAAAGCATTCTTACTTGGCGTTTTTTCCCACAACTGCCTAAAAATTTTGCATGGATCAAAAAGGCTGCATGGCACTCCTTTCTCAAGTGGGTGCTAAAGTAAGATTCCACTCCATATGTATGCTAAAAATTTACAAACTCAACACTCCAAAAATGATGAGAAAAATAGGAAAATATTTATTTTATTTGACTATGGACAATCCACTGTATATATGACATTTAAATCAATTACTGTCATGGGGTTGCTACGACAGTGTGGAGCCAGAAGACCATAGCGTCTGATTGCTCCTACTCCGGTGCTGAGAAGAAGCACTTCTCCTTCATTTTAAATGTGTTTATTTTTTCTGGCAGAACAGGGGTTAATCGGCCATGTTGGTAATCCCTGTGCTCACAGCTGAGCTCGGTTAGCGACTCCTTTTCCCTTTATAATCTGGGCTCTGTTACAAATCCTTGTCAGAGCTAGCATTTGCTGCATGGCTAATGGAGGGAGAGGAGTTCATATGAGAAGGAGAGTTGGAGAAGTTATCAGCGCCTGTTGCTTGGTTTGTACTCATGGTAATACCTTATCCTTCTCTATTTTGGTTTATTCCCCTACCTCCACGCCCCGGCTGCATTTCTCTGTTATATGTGAGTGAATATTTTGTATGCCTGGAGTTTGCCGTTAACCCTTGTCTGTGTTGCCTTGCTTGTTGGGTTAGTGTTCTACGGTGCACAGTGGCCCCCCTCTTCCCTTGGTGGTGGAAGGGATCAGACGGAGCGCTAACTCAGGAGAAAAGGCAAGGGCAGAGGCCCTGGCATCTTCACCATCTGAAGTATTCCGGGGCGAAGGGCGAGCTAGGGCGCCCCCTAGTGTTAGGGACAGGAAAAGAGCCTCTGCTCCCTGGTCACCCGACAGCTGTATCGTGACAATTACTAGGCCTTCATCAGAACTATAAGTGTACATTACAGAATAATAAAATAAACCAAAGAATCGAAAATTTTATTCTATGCATAAAGAATTCAAATTTTGCACATTACTTTCATTGCAAGGGTTAAGGACTTTGGAGACGATCTACTTCTACTTCTATTTATATTCTAACATGCAGATTGGAATGGAAAGATTAATATGCGCAGTGTAGTTTGTGTTCTTACCCATGGTCGCCATCAATAATGTGGGTCACATCTGCTTTTTGTAACGCTATTTGAGAACTGCTTACCCAGCAGAAACAGAAGAGCCTGCTGGAGGCAATAATATAAAGAGGATTCTTAGTAGTTCACCCCAGCTCGGCATCATCCACTTAAGGAAACATGGATTCCAATAAATAATACTGGATCGGGATATTATCTTTTTATCAGTGTCTAGAATCAATAGTCACCAGCAGATTGTCTGTGTTCATATAATGTTTCTATGTTATTGCATTTCAGCTGAAATACAATTGCATCAAACAAGAATATGATAATAGTAATATGATTTGTAGTCAAAATATTTACTTTGTATAACTGTAGAACTAGTTGTGTATATAAGTGCCAGGGCATGTATAACTAATAGTGAGAAGGTTCCTTGCTCAAATGATGTAAGACAAATATTAATACTTAAAGTGTAAATGTGCTTATTTGCGCTAGGGTCCACTTCCTCTGGTCCTACAGTAGGTAAGCATGTGCTTGTGGGCACTATAGATCCAATTCTCGTAGTGGTGGCGTCCGCACGGCAGCAGGACCTTTGTGACGCAGGAGACCATGTGATGCAGAACCTTTGTGATGCAGGCGACCATGTGATGCAGAACCTTTGTGACGCAGGCGACCATGTGATGAAGGACCTTTGTGACGTAGATGGTCACGTGCGGCACATGTGACGTAGGCCAGTAGGGAGTGCTGAGAGGGCCACAATGCCTACACGTTTTGGAAAACAAGCAGTTTCCTTGATCAGGAATGGCCCCACTCTGAGCATGACTTCTATATATCAGTGTGATGCTAGTTCATAGGTATAAGTTAGTGGTGTTAGTTAATTAATCAGTGGAATGCAAAAAGTTCCACCTCACTGTTCAATCCCTTTGTTTTAAGTGAATTGTAAAATGTTTTGTAAGTGGTGACCCTCATATTTTTTCTTTATATTCCAGAGATGCTCATTAATCCGAATTTTGATAGGGAATTTTGTACGGCCGACATAAAGTTTACTACATGGGCATTTGATGACATATATTACCCCTGTGGTGATGCAAGTAATAAAATCCTGGATTTTATATTTACTATCTCCTTTATTGATGGTTGTTTGTTTTTTAATATATAAGGTTCAGCATATTTTGCATTTTTTGCAGGGAAAAAAACCTTCTAGCTTATTCCCAAAAATGGATGAGGGAGGTTTATTTACAGTATATGGTTATCCTGAACTGATGGGGTGATTTCTCAGGTGGCAAGCTTTTTTTATATATAAACTTGGGGTGTGCTGGGAGTTTGCCGCATATAGTCTTATCATCCTTCAATATGTCCCAATGACGTTTTACGATTTTGTAACATAATGTGAATATTAGAGATAATTGAGTGATAATAGGTGTTATCTACAGTTTCTTTGCTCATTTTGTCATTCCCTTTAATGCCAGAGAGGAGGTTTATCTGTGGAGTCTCTTCTACTCTCTTTCTCCCTTCCATAACGAGGTCCCTATTGTACCCTTTATTTAAGATTTTTTTTCTTAGTGTTTTGGCCTCATTATCAAAGCCTTGAATTTGGAAAATTACGAAGTGCTCTCGTGTATTGGCTTCCGGGAACACTTGTTAGCCAGCTAGGTAAGGGGCAGCTATCTATAGGGATATAGCTATTACAATCCGTAGGTTTTATTAAAGGTACGTGTATGTCTAGAACTGTCCTCAATGAAGATATTCAAGTCTAAAAAAATAACTCTTTGCCTGCTTGTTATGGAGGTGAATTTTAAATAAAACTTGTTTTTATTAATATCGTTTAAAAATGCAGACAGTGATTCATGGTCCCCATCCAAATAAATAAAATATCATCTATGAAGCGTTGCAAGAGGACTAGGTTCGTGCACAGCACCCCAATGGGGTAGATGGCCTCCTCCTCCGATCTTGCCACGTAAAGGTTAGCATAGTTGGGCATGAACTTGGTCCCCATGGCGTTGCCCCACTGGATGTAGTAGTCCACCTCCATGAATCACTTTATGTATTCTGTAGATTTCAGGAGAACAAATGGATATTAGAACTGCAGCACAGCAGCATATTCATAAGGAGTCGAAGTGGTAACTCTCTCTGTTTTTACCCTACAATTAAGAGGAACTGCGCAGCATAGTGTGCCTTTATTGACTGAACTGACAAAATCAGCTAGCTCATTATATTGAGAAATCACTGAGGACCACAACTACAACTGCATCCCCTAGTACTAAAACCACGGTTTCTGGTACATGTTCTTATCACCCTTGTCTAATTGTGGAAGTGGATCCTAGCGCAAATAAGCACATTTACACTTTACTTTATCATTGAGACCACTGTGGTTGTGATCCTACCTTGCAGCTCGTCCTTCCACTGTTTGTAAAAAACGTATAATATTAATACCCATCCGGCAATGCTTAATTTTCCTTTTGGTGCCCTCCTGGCATTGAGCTTCTTTCTCTAGTAACAGACAGCGACATACTCCCTACATTCAGACTCTCAAGGAGCTTAAAAGTGAAGTGACTAGACTAGACTAGATCTAATATTTGCATCACACTGTCTCTCACTGGGAGGATGGTAAACTTTCATTCCAGTGGCTCACTCACAGTAGTTATTTTGTCACCATTCTCTTCTGTATCCAGCCTCATGTTGCCGCTGCAGTCTGGTTACAGCGTCCCCGATGGTCCCTCCTAATGTTGCTCACTATATTCAAGCAGATTTCCCAACTTCTTTTCCAAACTCTCCAAAAATTTATTTGTAGAACTTATTGTCTGGAACACAGGACATTCTGGTGGCACAAAATGTGTAACTGGGATGGTATACAGATTACTTGTTTTCCTGGGCATTTGCCCCTACATAATCTTCGCACATCACACATAACTTAGCACTAACAATCACATGAAATAGGTGCACTGCTATGGCAATACAAGAGGAGGTACATAACAGATGATCCACCCATTATATAAAACATAAGTTCACAAATGGCACCAGTACAAAGAGTCCTGAGCAAACATGCGGTAATCAAAAATTGTGGTAAATTGCTCTAGGGTGCGAGTGCACTTTTATCTCTACGTCTACTTGTCCTCTTCCCCATAATAATAATAATAATAATTTTTATTTATATAGCACCAACATATTCCGCAGCGCTTTACAACTTATAGAGGGGACTTGTACAGACAATAGACATTACAGCATAACAGAAATCACAGTTCAAAACAGATACCAGGAGGAATGAGGGCCCTGCTCGCAAGCTTACAAACTATGAGGAAAAGGGGAGACACGAGAGGTGGATGGTAACAATTGCTTTAGTTATTTGGACCAGCCATAGTGTAAGGCTCGGGTGTTCATGTAAAGCTGCATGAACCAGTGAACTGCCTATGTATGTAACAGTACAGACACAGAGGGCTATTAACTGCATAAAGTGTATGAGAACATGATGCGAGGAACCTGATTATGTTATTTTTTTTTTTTAAATAGGCCGCACAGGGATAGTTAGGTTAATGCATTGCGGCGGTAGGCCAGTCTGAACAAATGAGTTTTTAGGGCACGCTTAAAACTGTGGGGATTGGGGATTAATTGTATTAACCTAGGTAGTGCATTCCAAAGAATCGGCGCAGCACGTGTAAAGTCTTGGAGACGGGAGTGGGAGGTTCTGATTAATTACTTTCACCCATGTGAAAGTAAGCCAATTTACATCTCTGATATGTAGCCTGTAGGCAGGGTGGCCTTTAATCAGTTTAAGGGCCCCATACACATTAGACTAATGTTAGCAAGAGCCACCAATATCGGGCAACAGTTAAATGTGTATGGGAGTTTTTTTATTCTTCTCTGACAGATGATGTCAGGTAAAGTGATCCAGCAGGTCGGATTTCCAACAGAGGATCCTTTTGTTCCCTTGGAGATAAGCTGCCACCATAAGGCCTTGTTCACACGATCCTTTTTTCGCTGCGGATTTTTCAGGTCCTGATTTGTGAAAACCGCAGTGCAAAACCTGCGGTGGTTTTCACTGCGGTTTTCAGTCCTTTTTCTTCTGCGGATTCCACTGCGGGTTTCCAGCTGCATTTTCCTATTGGTGCAGGTGGAAACCCGCTGCGGAATCCGCAGAAAGAATTGACATGGTACTTCTTTTTTTCCGCAGAAAATCAGCGCGGATTTTCCAGCGGAAAAAAGGAACGTGGGAACAGCGTTTTTTTTTCTTCCATAGGGTAACATTGTACTGTACCCTGCATGGAAAAAGGATGCGGATCCGCAGCTGCAAAACCGCTGCGGATCCGCAGCAAAAACCGCATTGTGTGAACATAGCCTCAAGGTACCGTCACATTAAGCGACGCTGCAGCGATCTAGACAACGATGCCGATCACTGCAGCGTCGCTGTTTGGTCACTGGAGAGCTGTCACACAGACTGCTCTCCAGCGACCAACGATCCCAAAGTCCCCGGGTAACCAGGGTAAACATCGGGTTACTAAGCGCAGGGCCGCGCTTAGTAACCCGATGTTTACCCTGGTTACCATTGTAAAAGTGAAAAAAAAAACACCACATACTTACATTCCTGTCGCGTCCCTCGCCTTCAGCTTCACTGAACTGTGTAAGCGCTGGCCGGAAAGCAGAGCGGTGACGTCACCGCTGTGCTCTGCTTTACGGCCGGCCGGCGCTGACGCAGGGAAGCTGACGCTGAGGGACGTGACAGGAATGTAAGTATGTAGTGTTTTTTTTTTACTTAACAATGGTAACCAGGGTAAACATCGGGTTACTAAGCGCGGCCCTGCGCTTAGTAACCCGATGTTTACCCTGGTTACCAGTGAAGACATAGCTGGATTGGTGTCACACACACCGATCCAGTGATGTCAGCGGTGATCCAGCGACGAAATAAGGTGCTTGCCTTCTAGCTCCAACCAACGATGTCACAGCAGGATCCTGACTGCTGCTGCGTGTCAAACACAACGATATCGCTATCCAGGACGCTGCAACGTCACGGATCGCTATCGTTATCGTTGTTAAGTTGTTCAGTGTGAAGGTACCTTAAGAGTTTGGAGAATGACACTGAGGAATCTGGCACTGGCTGCCTCACAGAGAACACAGAAGTCGTCAGCTGAGCTGAGTGTCCCTGGTTATGGGGGAATTGAGAGAGAGATGTCTGCCGAACAATCAGCTCATCAATTGTTCCACTGAAATTGATCTCTTTTGTTTGGGTGGACTTAGCCTCATTTTTTCACCATAGAATTGTGAACTGTTACAGGCCAACTCTCTTGCAAAACGAAGAGTCATGATCTCCAGGAAGAGGCAGAAAATCACCAGGATGCTGCTGAACCTGGTAAATTTCTGGGAGTCCCTTCACATAGGGAGGTAGAAAATGGTTGTTGTGGAATATGGCTTCAGAAAGTGGCATATCTGTGGAAAAAAATCTTATTCAACTTAGGGGCTGTTAATAAGAAGTGATTGGGATAGGGTAACATACACCACACATGCTTGTCCCAATACTTGATGTAAAGTATGATGACATTGTCCAGCACCAAGTAGAGTCTTCATGTTGATTTTTTGTGGCCCTCTCATCTCTATGGTGGATTTACACTAGAAGAATGGAGATAGGGCAGGACCAGCCAGGTCAGTAATCTGTGACCTTTGGATGGAAGCCACCTGAATCTTCTTACTCCCGGCATTTTCGGCATTTGTTTTGATTAGCCAAGCTGGTCTATATCATCATTGCGGGGCGTCATGCACACATGACATAGTGCTAAAAGAAAAGCCAATAATGTCAGGAGGTGAAAAGAGATTCACAGGGCTCCCATCCAGCGATCACAGATTACTAACCTGTCCGATGAACCAAAGCACTACAAATCGATTATTTTACCTCTAGTGTACATCCATCCATGTCTATATGTTTTTCTCAAACCCATTTATAGAGTGCATATGTTTATTACTATGCACCTCTGGATGCCAGAGGACTGCACGCACCTGTCCATCTTTATTTCAATTCACATCCTCTATGACCCTCACTGTGGGCCGGTGGGTGAACTCAGCTGTGCAGCAACCACTAATTTTTCGCCCATTCACTGAATCCACATCAGTGTCATTTTCTGTAATGTGAAAACTGTCAGACATCCATTAGAAAATAATATAGATTTCAGTCAGGTCTCTGCTTGCTTGACCCCAGCATGCTTAAAGCATGATTTCTCTTATAACATCGACAACACAAAATTCACGTAACATGTCCAAAGCTACAATTGAAGGTGCGGAGAAGATGACGTGACATTTATCACCAATACATATTTGTAATAGTCTTATCGCACATCACATAGGTGAATTATTACCTAGTGGGAAGCTGAAATGGTTTATTTCCATCGTTGGTTTTGGAAATGTGAAAATTGCTCTATATTAGGTTCTGATGGTTTCCTACATTGCAAGAATAATCTGGAGTTCATATTACTAGCCATGCTGTTCTGAAATATGCCTAAACTATTTCAATAATCATTGGAACATCCCATGGCACAGAAAAATAAATATTGGAAACTGGTAATCAATATTCCTTTCAAAGGGAGTGGGCTCATCATAAATAAGTGTCTTTCAGTTAATTTGTCAAGGTCCTGGACCAGGGATGTGTTAGAAGAACAAGGTCGTCTCTAGGTATATGTTGGTTTCAAGAAAGTTGTGCCCTTGTCTGGTTTACTTTTTTGAGATGCTTTCACTAGTGCCTTCTTAGGGTGGCCATACACATTTGATGGCTGTCAGAAAAATTAAACTTTGGCCTATTATTCGGCTGACATTCATCTCAGCCGACTCTCCCATACACAGGAGAGGTCGCTCTGCCAAAAGGTCCTGTATTCTCTATGAGAAAGCCGCCGACTGACACATCAGTCGTCAACTTATCTCAGGGAGAACAATGTGATCATCAGTACGAAATCAGAAATGCCCAATTGAAACTTCCCTCTATGATCAGTTGGCTGGTGACTCCATACACAATAGACTAATGTAGGCCAAACACTTAGATATCAGTGGGTTCAGCTGACATTAGTCTAATCTGTTTAGGGGCCTTTAGCCTAAGTGCCCTAATAAGGAAATCTATACCGCAAAATAATATGGTCTCATATTCGGAACCATGAAAAATGCCTACATTTTAAAATCCTTGCCAATTTTTCATTGCAAACATTCAAACTGGTATCAATTTGGATCCATTAGCTTTGAACGCAAATTTCATCAGTATATTCTCCACTTTTCTAAAGCCATGCTCTTACATGCCTATTCTTTAGCTTCTTCAGATGCCTTTTTCCCACCTTCTTCCATTAAGAAACCTTTTAGGATAGCTGGTTTCTGAGAGCTTTGGGGCAGGTATGTACAGTTGTGTTCAAATGTTTACATACCCCAGCAGAATTTTTGCTTTCTTGGCCTTTTTCAGAGAATATGAATGATAACACCAAAACTTTTTCTCCACTCATGGTTAGTGGTTGGGTGAAGCCATTTATTGTCAAGCTACTGTGTTTCTCTTTTTAAATAATAATGACAACCCAAAACATCCAAATGACCCTGATCAAAAGTTTACATACCCTTGAAATAAATGTGCTGCCAAGGTAATGCTCCGATGTCAAGGGTCCCTTTGAGCTAGACATGTAGTTTGTGACTAAAGAGTCCAAAATAAGAGGTTGTAATCCAGGCAACCCCTATAACAAAAGAAAATAATCGAGTCTTCAAGTTGTTGCTCAGAAAATAAAAAATGTAATCTTATAAGTTTTCCAATTTTGCATAATGCTTCATTCCTGAGGATATCATTTTAAAAAAATGTCACTATATAGGCGTAAGAAAATGTTCTCAGAACCTCATTATTTTTGAGGCATAATGTATATGTAGGATATGGAACACTTTAGCATTTCAAGCCCATCAATTTTCATCTTCGCAACCATTTCCGAGACTAAGATCTTGGTCTAAAGTATCCTCTAGAGTTAAGTAGCCCCTGCCTCCTGCATATGATATCCTGACATCATACCATCAGTCACCCGTGAGAAAAAAAGAGAAGAAACCTTCATTATATGCATAAAAGCCACTTTCACTAAAGTGCTCTGGACGAGCTGACAAATTGTTATCATTCATCGTGCATAAAATAGACTGTATTTGTATATTAAAACAGTACAAGGTCAATGCCAGATTCTGTCAGCTAATTTGCAAATGAACAAGCTGGATACAATAGCTGGATGAAAGCTGTCACAATGTAACCTGTATCTCAGAAAATCTTTTCAGCATTTCAGTTACTGAAAGAAAAGCATAGATTAGTAATGGAATTGTGCTGGATACAAAACCAACCTTGTATGGACCTGGGAAGAAATAAAATATATAATACTGAAAGGCTAAAATAATGTCAAATTGTCAATCAAAAATATGTAGAAAAAGATGGAGCATAAGGAGGTCAAATATTTCTTTGTTGTTTTGATCTCAGGATTGAGCTGTATTTCATTAGCTAAGTCAATACCAAATATTAAATTTCCCCACAGCTCCTCCGCAGGTAAAATGAAGTATTACACATTAAAAAAAATGGACTGCCAAAGTAATGTTTTTATGTGCAGGGTTCTTCTAAGAAATGCATGCTCTTTGTGACTAATGGGTCCAGAAAAAGGAGTCTTAAGCCAGTCAATCCCTTTAACAAAAAAGATCATTGATGATTACCAAGTCTTAAAGTGGTTATCCCAAAAATAAAGAGGTTTTTACTTGGGCTTCAAATGGCTTCTGACATGTTTAAGATCCCCACTGGTCTTTATTTACTGACAATGTTTTGAATATTTGAGAATAAGAATGTGCATCAACTCTGTGGGCAATTATTGTCTAAGTGGGCAAGCTCGCTACCTTAGGGTAATCCTTGACTCTGATGTCTCCTTGAAACCACATATTCAAGCCCTTTCCACTTCCTGCTGACTCCAACTCAAAAACATTTCTGGCATCCATATATTCCTTAATCAATAATCTGCAAAAACCCTAGTGCATGCACTCATCATCTCCTGCAACCTCCTGCTCTGTGGCCTCCCCTCTAACACTCTCGCACCCCTCCAATCTATCCTGAACTCTGAAGCCCAACTAATCCATCTGTCCCCCCACTATTCCCCGGCCTCTCCCCTCTGTCAATTCCTTCATTGGCTCCGCATTGCCCAAAGACTCCAGTTCAAAACCCTAACCATGGCATACAAAGCCATCCACAACCTGTCTCCTCCATACACAGGTTAGTATGTAGGGGCAGTTATGCATATTAGAGATCATTGTTATGGAGGCTCACCTTATTGGGTGGTACTAAGAATGGGCGCAACTACAGTGTATGCATGAAACTGGATATAGATGCCACCAATATCTTTATGTGGTGCTCTGCTTACATATTCATCTGTATGGGCTTAGGACAGGTCACTGAGCCTTCAGTGACCTGCTTCCTATTTTACATACTGCACTAAAATTACATCAAGCAAAATGGTGCCGGTGGCAGTGCCTGCACAGTAGCCTCTATCTCTTGCCGATAGATGCTACTGCACAAGTGTTGCCACCATCGCCATTTCGCTGCAGCCACATTTTTTTCTCCAGCAAAATGACAGCACCATTTGTGCAGTAGCATCTATCGGCAAGTGATTGATGGTACTGCACATGCACCGTCGCCAGCGCCATATTGCTGGAGGAAAAAAAGCTGCAGCAAAATGGCAGCAGTATCGGGGCTTGAGCAGTAGCATCTATCCGTAAGAGATGATAGGATAGATGCTAATGCGCAGGCACTGGCGCCATTTTACCATTTAACAGCACCAACGTGACAGTGCGTGTAGTTTACTGAGCAAAATCCTGATGTCAGGTTCGCCATAAGAGTCCTCAGACCCCTCTTTCAAGTCACAGAGACAGATATTAGCTAAGTCTCTTCATACAACGCATTTCAGGGTTTGCAGGCCCCTTTATCAAGTAACAGAGAAATATTAGGTAAGTCCCTACATATAATGCATTTCAGGACTCACAGCCCCCCTTTATCAAATAACAAAAAACAATATTAATAAGTTTACATACAACGCGTTTCAGAGTTTGCAGGCCCCATTATCAAGTATGAGAGACAGATATTAGCCAATTCTCTACATACAACGCGTTTCCATGCTCACAGGCCCGTTTATCAAGTAACAGAGACAGTTATAAGCCAGATCTCTACATATAAAGCAGTTCATGGCTCTCGGGCCCCTTTTCCCATTTTCTCCTTCAGTTATATAATAAGGAAGCCTGCAAGCCCTAAAACGCGTTGTATGGAGTGACTTTAAGTAATAAAGGATCTTTGTTTTTCAGCACTATTTCCCATTCAACAGGTCTCCAAATGGATAATTGTAGGCATATTTGTATCCGTAATTGTTGGGGTGTTTAATCAAACTTTCATCCTTTCAAAAAATAAATGAAACAAGCAGTGTTGTTTTGTGACTGTATAACGTTTGCATTCTAATGGAATGGAACAAAGGCAGCCCCTAGAGGTCAATATACCCTTCACCTTTCTAATTCTCCTTACTATCATCTTTAGTTTTAAGATATGCAAATTAGCTCTCTTCTAAAAGAATGTTCTAAAATGATAATGGTTGGCTAGAAAATACAGCGCCAAACCTCTTACATTGAATAGATGGAAAAATGATACTTAACGAGCCATGTCCCTGGTGGAACGTGGTGGCACCGTTGTCTGTGTTCCTTCATATCAGTATAAGTCTAGAGGGAAACATTTCTCCTCGAGGGATGGTGCCAAGCTGGCATAGGTAGACTTATAGGTCCAGCAATGATCTATGGGAAAAAATGTATGCAAAGTAGCATCTTTCAAAAAGAGAAAAAGGAAGTTGGACCATATAATGGCTACGGACGACTCATAACATGGCAGTATGCCTAAGGATTATGGGGGAACAGGGAGAAGAATGGAAAGAGACTTTTTCATAGATATCTGCCGGATGTGGAAATTGTGTTCCATAGAAATATAGGACATATAAAGAAAAACTCAATATACCTGAAACTAGTTGTGCGTCTCCATATAAAGCAAACCTAAGGAAAACAATGCAATCATTAATTATGGGAGTTATGAAAGAACTGCTGATATCACCCAAGCCAAATATATAATTAGAATTTCCTGGTGCCTTTTAATTTTTCCCTTTTTTTTAAGAATGTTCCGATTGAATTGTTCTAAGATTCAGTTATTTTATTTCCATACTTGTCTCCTAATCGGTTATTTTATATTTATGTTCTATATCATTTGGAAAATGTTATATAATATATAATGAAGCACCCCGGGGACTCCTTAAAATGTGGCGTGACTTTTTCAAGTAAAATGTGTCTTCAGTAGTGGTGAGCGAATATACTCGTTACTCGAGATTTCCCGAGCAGGCTCAGGTGTCCTCCGAGTATTTTTTAGTGCTCGGAGATTTAGTTTTTATTGCCGCAGCTGAATGATTTACATCTGTTAGCCAGCATAAGTACATGTGGGGGTTGATATAACAATTTTGGAGTATATTTTCTTAAATCTCAACATTGGGCTGTTCTTGTGTTGTTCCTCCCAGAAATGTATTAAAAAAATGGATCTAATGAAGAAACCATGTCTGCCATGCTTGCTCAACTATGGCGTTGCTGGAATTCATAGGAGATCGGTCATTTTAAAATACACAGCAACATTACAGTATTGAAGTATATAGTACAGGTAATCATATGTTCACAGGTTCACATCCCCTAGAGAAACCAATAAATGTAAACAAAAAAATACATTTTTTTAAAGCAAAAAATATTTGTTCACATTGAGCCTTTTTCCAGAATGTGTATAAAATCTAAAAAATAATAAAAGAGCATAATATTTTTTCCAAACTAATAGTAATAAAAATAATTTATTCCAAGCAGCGAATGCCAAAACAAAAGAAATGAAATAGCAGAATTGCTGTTTTATGGTAATTTTACCACCTCAATCTCAGAATCTTTAGAAAAAAAAACAAGCAAAAACAAATAAATAATCTTGAAATTTTCACAGTGGCCACAAGGGTTGTTTTATATTCATATGTCTTCTCTTTTCAGGAAGTGATTACAGCAGTTTCCTTATCATCAGAGGCAGGAAAAAAACCAGTATACACAGTTGATAATACAGAATCCACCAATCACAATAGGAACTGTGACTGCTCCCCATCCTTTCACAATGACATTTACACACCCTCATTAGATGCTTTAAAGCTAAACATAGCATCACTGTATGTTCACTGCTGCTAATGTACATGTGAATTTCCTGAAACAACAGGAAGTTAGACTCTCAAAAAGCCCCAGTGGCCAATGTGAAAATTGCAAGATTGTTTTTTTTTTTTCTCAATAAACATCGCAATATGAGAAAAAAACAAACAAACAAAAAAGAAACATTGCCAAAATAAAAAAAAACAATAAAAAAAAATACACATAGACCTGATTTAAACAATAGGACATTTTCTGATGACGCATTCCAATTAAAACCTATTTTGGATTTCTTTTCTGAAACTGGAACATCTCTGATCATTCGCCATATCAAAATGGCTCGTCAATACAGAGAAGATACTTGAGACATCATTCATTTATAAGTTGCTCATTAGTATTAAAGGAACATTCTGTGAACAATTAGCATATATTATCATGAGAAGGTCTGTGTGCCGGCTTCCTGCCCTTTTCTGACCTCTCCTTCATCTTAGATAAAAATATACATCATAAAGTTCCTCTAACACAAAGTCAAATCCAATTAATTGCCTCTTCCTGAGCTAGAGTATGGTGCAATGGGAGTATGTATGAAATGTATCTCATAATGGTCTATTGTTTCTAGAGCTGTGCATTTGCATGGCAAGTAAACGCAGCACATTAAGTCACAGCTTCCAATTTTACATTTCACTGTATAAATCTACATAAAATGAGCAGCACGCTTGTAAATACTTCGCTTCAGTTATTTTGTATTAGGTTAGCATTTTGTTATTTTTTTTCCCTCCATATCTATCCAAAGCTCAATCAATTAGCAATCTTCATTTTTTTAAATAGCTAATTTGAGAAAATAAATACGGTTGTAAGGGTGGGGCGGTGTGTGTAGGGGTCTTATTCAGGACTTTTCTATGTCTCTACTTCTGAAGAACCCAGCATGTGAATTACATAGACAGTCGGCTTGTTTGCGTGTAATACTTCATTTTCACCACAGTGGCGCTGCAGGAAATTTGAATGCTCCCCGTTGGATTCTCCCATGGATTGGAGATGATCATAAGTGGTTTGGTGTCTGGATCGACCTCAGAATATAATAAACATCATTTTGGGCAATTCCGATCAATTCGAGCAAATCTGCCCAAAAACAAATTTTGGAAAGTTTGATCATCTCAAAGAATAACCTCTTTAATCAAATAATGAGAATGCAAATGTAAGCACTGAAGTAATCGATTAGTGTTGTTTTGTCATGTTTATTCAAATAAATAAATCTATTTCTTTATCAGATTAGTCAATGCCAGAAAAGACAATTATTACAGCTCTCATAAAGGGGGCACTACCCAACTTTCGAGTTGCTCAGTTGCAGCAATCAGCAAAGTTAGACGTCATGTATAAAGCAAAACTGTGTGCTTGGATATTGGCTGCCATTACTTTATTCTGGATATAATCACTGCATGGCCCACAATATAACACCATTGTGAGGAAATCTTCTTCGTCTAATTCAGTGCATAAAAGAGTCCGGTTCCACCTTTAAACATAGAACTTGACTTGTTTTCATACGCAGCACATCCATTTCAGTTACAGCATCAACATAAGGTTCCACACAGCATGTATCCTTCTTTTTCCCTGTGCTTTTCCCTGTGTCCTTCAGTGTGTTCCCGGGACATTCCGTCCCGCACGGTATAGCCGCGTCCTCCCTGTCCGGCTTGACTAGCTTTAGGAGTTCGCTTGTCCGTTTCACTCCAGACATGAGGTCATCTGCCCAAGTAGTAAGCTGCCAAATTTTCGGAGCGACCTGCGTTACTGTCCTGCTGGGACTCCTTCAGTAGCCTCTGCTCTCACCACTGCTGTCACTGCAGCTATCTGCTGTTACTGCTGCTGCCTGCTGTCGCTGCTGCTGTCTCTGCTTCTGGCCACTAAAGGCCCCTGGACGGCTGGGCTATTTTCCTTAAATGTTACGGAGTACAGGCTCCCTGGCTCTTCTCCCTCTAAACCAGAAAACCCTCTATACTAGATACGGTTGGCTCCTCCTAAACTAACTATATAACCTAAAGTACCCCCATAACTGAGGTACTGCACTTTCCCTAACAACAATGTACAATTAGCAGCACTGAATACAGCACTGGTCCCCAACTCCGGTCCTCAAGAGCCACCAACAGGTCATGTTTTGAGGTTTTCCTTAGTATTGCACAGGTCATTGAATGCTTGCCTGTCCAGGTGATGCAATTATCACCTGTGCAATACTAAGAAAATCCTGAAAACATGACCTGTTGGTGGCTCTTGAGGACCAGACTTGGGGAACACTGGAATACAGCCTAAATACATGGTTTTAACGATATTACATCGCTGTCCCCGATGGGTCTCACAATCTAAATTCCCTATCTGTATGTCTTTGGAATGTGGGAGGAAACCGGAGTACCCGGATGAAACCCATGCAAACATGGGGAGAACATACAAACTCCTTGTCCTATTCTTAATGAGTGGCTGTTAGAGATGAGCAAATCTGTTTAAATTCAAATTAGTCAAATTAATTTGAATTAGGCTGGGAAAATTGACTCACATTGAATAAACTTAGTGCAAATTGAAATGGCTGTGAAGCAGTTAAAGAAAACTCATACTCACTTCTAATTGGACCTTCCCATACCTCTGCCAACACAGCTTGTCCTCCGATTCTACCTGCTCTCTCCTGTCTGCTCATTCTTGTATGCTCTCACCTGTCTGCTTTCTCCTTTCTTCTCTAGTCTGTCTTCTTTCTCCTTTTTGCCCTCTCCTGTCTGTTCTCTCTTGTCTTCAGTGTCCACTATTTTCTCTCCTGTTTGCTTTTTTTCCTTTTGGTTTTCTCTTGTATGCTCTAGTCTGTCTTCTCTCTCCTGCCTGCTCTCTTGTGGCTTCAATATCCTGTCTTCAATCTCCTGTCTTCTCTTTCCGGTCGTCTCTACCCTGTCTTCTCTTTCCTGTCGGCTCTCTCTTGTCTGCGCTACTGTCTTCTCTCTACTCTTTGCTTTTTCCTGTCTGCTCTCCAGTCTTTAATCTCCTGACTTCCCTATGCTGTTGTCACAAGTGTGTCCCATCCTCCTGGGAGATCTGGGGTTAGGCGATCATTATGTATTGTGAATCGCAGGGTCTTTTATTTAGCCTGTGTGTTTTGTTCCTCATATTAAATGGACTTCATTTCCTTTGGCGCTGAAGAGGTTAGCGACTTTTTGTATGCTGGTTAGAGACATGCAGCTCCATCTCACAGCTGTTCCTGACCTGCTCATTTTCTCTCTCTATAAAACCTGGCCAGACCTTCTCATCCCTGCTTGTGAAAGTTTACTTCCTGGCCTGCTGAAGTTGGTGTGCTGAAGTTGGAATTCGTAGTTGCTGCTGGAGATTGTTGTTTGCTGTTTTTGGGTGTATGCTTTCTACATTATCCTATTCCCATTTGGCTTGTACATTCCTACCCTCTTCTTTATTCCTGTCTACTAGTGATGAGCGAGTATACTCGTTGCTCGGGTTTTCTCCGGGCATTTGTTAGTGCTCGGAGATTTCATTTTTGTTGACGCAGCTAGCTGCATGAGTTACGGCTGCTAGACAGCTTGAATACATGTGGGGATTCCCTAGCAACCAGGCAACCCCACATGTATTCAGGCTGGCTAGCAGCCATAAATCATGCAGCTGCGTCGACAAAAACTAAATCTCCGAG